>NW_019211457.1:49100992-49456357 GCF_002443255.2 Varroa destructor | reverse complement strand
TATATGTATATACTAGACAGACGCATAAACATATACAAATACAAACCTGTGTACTTCCCTGTTCTACTTTTTATCTGTGACCAGTGCCTGGGCAGATCCTTCCGCCTTTACGGCCTCATACAACTTACGCCATCTTCGACACGCTGTCACAGAAAAGCGAAGACCCTTGAGAGTCAAGAAGCGGCCGATCCCGCGTTATGCTCAAATACGTGGAAAATATCGGAAAACGATGCGAACGAAGAAACGCAGGTACGCACACACATCCAGACATGCACACATACACTTAGAATCATCCAGACAGACAGACAAACGGGTAACCAGCAAGCGGAAAGCGACTGACATTTAGGCAGTCACCATGAAGGTGGACGCGTAAGTCAGTTTGATGCGGCCGCGAGCACGAATTCAAAGACACGTAACATACTACGTGGACGCCCTAGTGGGAAACGTCGAGAGAGAAATGGCAGGACAAAACAAGAAACAGAGGGGCGAGGGGAAGCATTACTCTTCTAAGAATGAATGCCGAAAGTACCTGGAAAAACCATTGACCCCAATGTCTGTGCCTCTTTTACTACGATCCTATACGGGTTCGTTACTAAGTAGAATGTGAGACGCAGAAAGTCTGTACGGACATCATAATACAGCTTCTCCCTGACTCGTCTCTCACTTCCGTCCACCAGCTTTTACCGTCAGTGACGGAGGTTCAGCCAGCTCGCACGCAACCTACCCCGCCAGTCAACTGACCGACAAACCACCAGTGAGTCCCTCCAGTGGGTATTTGGAGTGGCCCAAAAAGAAGATGGAGCAAGGCGGTGGCCTCATGTTCGTCCCCATCCGCTTCCGAAATTTCCAGCCCCCAAAACGTTTCCACGCTTGCCTCCTCTCGCTTCTCTCGCTTAAGGCTTAGCGGAAACTCGGCCTAAGGCATTTGGCGGACGGTTCAGCACAGAACTATTCTTTGAAGGAAGAGCGTACCGTTCTCTCGTTCGAATCGCGGGGGGAGCTACGCAAAATAATTACGGCTTCATTAATAGGACTGCTCGCCGTTGCTGTTTCTTCCCTTTTTTGTTACTTTTTTCCTATGTGGAAGTCTCATCAACTTCGACGGTTACTAGTACTCCTTGTCCTGCCGCTATTGATGCTGCTATTACTGCAACTATTTGCCTGTTTGTCTGCCACCTGCTAACCAAACCGTCCGCTGTTCATTCGCTGTTTCGATCGGCGTACCTTCTCCGGCGTTTTCACCCGCTAAAGTCGCTATTTGGGTTACTGTGACCGCTCTGTTGAGAAGGCCATGTTCAAACCAAGCTTAAAAGAAGACGATCGAATATTAAGGAGATTAAACCGCTGCAGCGGTCTCCATCGTTTCATGTGATACTCACGTTATAATACAAGCTGCAGCGTCGACCATTGCATTCTCTAGTGTACCTCAGAAACTCGCCAAAAAATACATTCCTTTCTCTATTACCGTTCTATCTACTCTCGCAATGTGAATTATTTAGAGTATACTCTCTATCTAGCGTCGCTGTCGCCATCGCTCAGTAGCCGTGTGGGTGTGACTGCCTGCTACGGCAATTCTACGTGTGTGCTTGTACTGGCAAACTTCGTGCATGCATTGTGTCTGCCTACGTCAAGCCTGCTGCTGCTGTTCTTGCTGCTTGAAGGGCTACTGGAGTTGAACACAGCAGCGGTCACGGATCAGGCGCTAGCACGTAAAAGCCAGGCTCCAGTAGTATGACTCATGCCGCCCATTAATATCAGCAGCAATAATATTATTCGTCTATTTTATAGTACATATATGGCCATATAAATAGCTACACGCAGATTCGCATAGTAAATTGGACTGATGGTCCTATCTACGGCGGTGCTTTGCTGATTTCATGATTGTATTGAATGAATCAATTTTCTAAATGCCGATGACACATTAGTCAACCGCCCTTATACAGGTGGCCCATTTTGTATCGGCCTTGTTGTCTCGTTTCAGCATTACATATGCACATACGCATGTGTTATTATGATTACAGTGAACAGCCTTGTTTTCGCGTCGGTGGTTCTACAAACCTGGACTTCCATCCCGTTGACGAACATGGCACAAAGTTGTATCTCATACGAAGATGTTTTTAACTATTTATGACCAAACGCGCATCCCACCACAAGTCATTGACGTAAAATAGTGCTTGGGGCCGTACTGCTGCAACGACTACCCGGCCTGCCCAACCATGATATGATTCGTTTGAATCCTTCCCTTCAGCTTTTTACGAGCTGAGGGTACACCGTTATGCAAGCGCCTGTCCCGGTCGTTCACTGCAACTTCTTGTTGTTGTTCGAATCGAAGATAAATACATTAACTTGGTTCATTTTGTTCGTCATATCTTCGTCGAGGCTGTTTCGAGACTCTACGCATACTTCACTAAATACGAAACGTTGTTTTTACATACATATCTTCGTTCCCTAAAAAATGAACGCATGCAAAATGTTATATTTCTCTTAGTAACTGACCACGGGCATCAATACCTCCTTACCGGTATTACTTTTATTGGTCAAATTGAAAATTCGTAGATGGGGCTAATTAGAGATGAGTTTTTGTCTAAGTGCATTCGCATTCACTTACATTTATTGACCGAGTAAGTGGAGCCTTTAATTCAAAGTGAACACTTACAGTATAACGATGTTGAAAGATTCGACTTTCAAGGAGAGGTTCTGTTCACGCGACCGCCACACTAACCTGCTCGTTGACCACGAACGCCTCCTTTTTAGGATCTTTAACCATTCGATAAAGAAATACTGTTCAAATAAAAATATATATGTAAAGAGTGATTTTTGGTTATAGCTGGCCCGTAGGCCGTTGCAACATTAACCAGTGTGCGTTGGAACGTAGGGCGCCATGCCATTACCCGATAGACTGGTCGGGACAGCAACGGTACGCGTTTATGCTGCTGGCATAAGATATGAGGGCAAGAGCAATTCGGATCCCGTCACTTGAGGACCCTTTGGGGCTTTTCGGGTACCTCTCTGGCACGCCGATATGTGCTTGCACTTAGTGCCCGTCAAGGGCTCTCCAGGTCAGGCTCTCCTCAGCCATCTAGGCAGCGACGCTGAATCTGTACTGCGACTTGGCTGAGCCATAACGGCTTAACCGGAAGGACGCGCTGTATGCAGCCATTTGCCTACCCACAGTCAAGAATGCACCCTTGAAGAACAAGCTAACAACAGCTGAGTCCGACAGTAATTGTCTAGATCCAGTTCAACAAAAACCGCAAACTATAACAGTACGAAGTAGCGTTAATTGTCCTTGTTTTAAAATTCGCTAACAGCAGCAGCTAAACATTTCACCGATGACACTCGAGCAGCAACAAGTCGGGTCAGCATTATGACCACCACAAATACTCACGGCAGTTGGCTTCGGCGCAAGCTCCCCGTCCAACATTTCTACGTATCGTTGAAACGGAGGCAGTGGAAAAGTTTCTTCAACTTCAGTGACCGAATGTTATCGTCCCCTACGGTAAACATCGATTGCCGAAGTCGGTTTTTCGACCAGCGAAATATATTCCTTTAAAGGTCGCCTAAAGTGTGTAAACTTTAGTCTAAACGCAGGAAGTACCGGTTACAGAGGATGGAAGAGGGACAAAGACAGCTGTTCAGGCTTCGGACCATTGGTTAGCAACTTGCAGCTTTTTACTGTATGCTATTAGGTGCTGCAGCAAAACTATAAACATCCAGCAAGTGCTTGCCCGCGTATATATTCTCCCTCTCTCTCACTATATTATCTTTTTTCTATTTCGAGCCCTGTGTCGAGGCTTTCTTCTAGCTTTTTTATGCAATTGTTACGTCGTTCATTTAATTGCAGCCAACAGCCGAATGAGCGTCTGCCCGCGTGCCCACTGCAAGCTGTCACTCATCGTTCCATTCACTCGTGCACTCACTATCCACGGCAGGAAACAAAGCGAGAGACTAGTGTGATTCAGTCATAGTGCACTTCAAGAAATAATTCTGCATCGGCGTAAGCTGCACATCTCGGATAAGATAGCAACGCAATTGCGATAACGCCAATAGAGGGAGCAGCGGCTTCAGCAGAACTATCGTCGCCGGCCTTGTTGCCGTATGGAAGGATAAACGGACTAACGAACAAATTGGTGATATATGTCAATGGGCCAATGGCGACGGCAGCCGACGAGTGCAATTACGCTACATTACTTAGCGGCTGTTCGTGTCTTGTCGGAGAAGAGGCGGGCAATGCTGCCCTCGCACTCTGTGAGCTGCGGACGCAGCTTTCTCCTGCAAGGAGCTAAAAGAAGTATGAGACGAAAGTAGGAGTGAAGCATAGGAGGATTAAAGAGGGGAGTAGGAAGTATGGAAAAGCAGAGCAACAACAAGATGTGTGTCACGCCATATCGGAAATGAATGGGCCAACACGATATCCTCACGTCCTAATGCCCTTTCCCTTGTTTCCCTGACAACGGTCCCCTCCGTCCAGCGAAGGATTCTTCGTACCTGTTGTTTTTAGTCGTCTACCCGCACTCCGGGTTCTCATTCTCGGGTTTCTACCGACTACTAGCGCTTCGCGCGCCTCACCTCACCCGGTACCATTCTGCCAAGTCCCTGCTAAATACATCGCTCTTAGCGTTGTCGTTGTTGTCTAGCCAGCTCTTAGCTAGCTGGACAGTCGGACAAGGGCCAGGAACAGCCTCGCCTGCAACGAAGCTAGTAGCAAAGGCAGTGACGTAGAAGTAGTATAAATGCACATCATTGCCGTTCCCTGGCGCGTGTGTACTCCTTTCTGTAGCGGCGCCTGCACTGATAGTCAGTTACCTATTTTTATATTTCTCCTTGTGTAAGTACATCTGCCACATACTGCTTCCTGCGACCGGCCAAAGGGTCACGGAACGACGAAGAGCTCAAGGATCCAAGAAGAGGGCTAGTGTTGAGAAGGCCAAAAAGGATGGAAGTTGAAGACAGCGATAGACGCAAGCAGAACAGAGGTAGAAGGTGACTGAAAGTTGAAGAAAACAACTGCTCTCCACACCACCCACTCGGTAGGATTTCGTTGCAAAGAGTCAGTCTGGCGAAAATCTGCCTTCTACGGGACCGACTACTGTAGATTTTTGGCCTGTACGCAGTATCTGTGTACACAGCTTAGCAGATGCAATGTGAGCATTACATAAGCAAATGTCAGCATGAGCTCTGTGTTGCCTAGCTCATGTCAGCTCGATCCTGGGTCATATTGTTTCTATTGGCCGAGCTACATTAAAAACTAGATAAAACTAGGCCCTGGTTATAAAAGATGCTTGTAGATTTACCTTCACGCCATAAAGGTTGTTAATGCGTGGCTAATGAATACACACAGACTGGGGTCTGCTCAGTTAGTTTCATCTATTGCAATTCACAAAATTGTGTCGAGGTTAGCCTGAGTAGTATATGTGATCGTGAAGAGATCTATGATTCCAGAGGCTATCACTACCCATATAATGCTAACCCTTACTAACAATCGACAAGAGCTTTTCATCTCAAGGGAGATTAAGTTAGCAGTTTGTGGTTGCTAACTAAACCTATTCTAAAACTTTAAATAGTTGAGACAAAATTCATGGTAATATCTTTTGCGAAACCTTGCATCTTCGTAAAAAGCTTGCAAATTTAAAAGCATTTATATAAGAAGTCTTATGCCGTGTCTTATAGCAAAATGTGAAGATCGTAAAATTTAGAAATAACCCAGGCCATGAAACGCATTTCCTGAGTTCCTTGATCGACGCCATGACTATAAAAATGCAGACTATAAAAACCAAAAGAAACATGGCGCAGACAAAGAAGGATCAATGGAGTTGGTAGATTAGCGTTCTCAGATATACATATAGATGCGCACACGAGGATGAATTGGAGCACATGTGTCAAACACTTGATTCAAGGTGCATCTTGAAGGTTTTCTCTCTTGAATTTATCAGATTAGTATAATAGGTAACTAGTCTCAATAGAAACATTTACTGTCTTGTATAGTGTTTTTCATTTTTACACACGCTTACCTGTTATAACCTAAGAATAGGATCGTTAAGCAACTCGTGCAACGAAATGTCGAACTGCTCGAAGTTGGTCCGAGGCCTTAGCGGCAGGCTCGGTCCAGTGAGACAACACGCGTGCAAACAAAGGGCTTCGTGGTCTGCTGACTCCCTAGAGCTCCTGCGCTACTTTTACTGATCAAATAGTCAAACGCATTCGTCCCCTTTCAATGAGCAGCACTTTGCCGCAGCTAATCACTTTTAAGTTCCCGCGGAGTGAAAAAAACGACTTCCACAACAGCAAAAAAAACAACTGTTTACTAATCAGGCAGCAGGGCATTCTCGAACCAAATTCAAATATCCATTCCCTCGCTGCCCCCAGAACTTGGCCGCTTTCACCTTCGTTGCCCTCTGTCGTCACCCCTATGCCGGGAGAAAATACAAATTACCTTCACAGCGTTTTGGTATTCACGTTGTAGCATAGATTGGTCTTATTGTGAATAGGTCTATTAAAACGAGTTCAAGTCAATCATTTTAATTATTAAAAGCAATGTAAACGTTTAATTTATCAAAAAAAGCGCGAGAAAAGGGTCAGTATTCTGTACGAGTTGTAGTCGTAGGCAGGAAAGCAAACATAATAGAAACAGCAAGCAACTGCATCACTAAAATTGGAGCCAGAATATATTTAGAGCTTTCTGTAGTAGCATTAATTACCTGTTATGTTTGTCGTGTGTCAACTAAAAATTCTGTTAACTCAAGGAAGCTGAGGTAAATTTTCAAAAAGGCTATTGATTGATACAAATATAGTCTACTTTCCAGGTCCGGTGCGAGGCAGCCGCGCCTGTGTCGGGCCCTCACAATCAGCATGAAAGGAATAGATTGATTAAAGAAGTGAACAAATACCTTCATCTTAAATCTATTTAGCCACAATCTAATATGAATTTATATTCATTAAATTCTTACATTTCGATACAAAGATATACTAAATTGCCATTAATCTTTCAAAGATTTTTTTAGGCCCGATACACTGCGCAGAATTAGCGCGATATGAGGAAGAAGTCACACTTTTTTTGGCTGAATCATGAGCCTTCGACGTGCGACTCTTAACAAGACACCCATAGGGCTGTGAAGTAGGTTTTCTTCCTACAGGTTAGTCCCTTTGTGACATTATTGTTATTGAGCTGTGTGTTAATAACTTGCGATGAAGAGATCAAAGTGAAGCCTCCGTGGGAGAAGCGCTTTTTTTGACCTTGTCTTTTTGACTAGGCCAAACAAGGAAACGGCCTTTGCTAAAATCGCCGATGGAGAGTCAACGTCAGTTGAAGAAGTCAGACGTGAAATTAGGTAGCACACTCACAAAACGATCCAGAAATAAATAATCTATTTTTTTTAGGACTGGAAAAATTATCCCACAGAACAATTTATCCCTTGCTCTGCTAAAGTATGTTCTAGGTGTATTCTCCATCATGACTCGGTGCAGATCAACATGTGCAAAGTAGTCCGTACTCATAAGCATATACTTAATGAGCAGGATCACGACAACACAGAAATAACTATTTACGGATCGAATCTTTTTTTCATACAACAATTCATCAAAACGGACGAAGTAGTTATCGCAAGTTATGTACAATATATAAAATATAATAACTAAACTTAAACAGGCAACCACTTTTCTCGTTGTTCTGATTCAACCATTCAGTGTTTCCAATGCTAAGAACATAAGTCTGAGTGATGCTTCCACGGACTAGCCACTTTGTTATTTGGCATTATAAGAGCATTCGCACACTAAAAAAGACAATTTCATCTCTTCTTTAGTTCCCTTCATTTGGCAAAAAATCAAGAGTTCACTGTTAAGCCCCTTAGCGCATCAGTAATAATGCATACTCTATCGAATACGTTATCTGATTGCCGTGCGCAATAAGCAAATAAAGCTAGAGAATTAAAAATTTAGCGAAACATTCGCGTGTTCTCATTTCTTGTCCATTCTGATAGAGGATCGAATAATAATTAGTCAGTCAGTCAGTCAGTCAGTCCATCAGTCATTTTACTAGTTACTCACCTGGACTAGCGAGGACGATGAGTATCGGCAGCTGCAGCAACCATGCCACTAGCGCTGCCGGCCTCCTTCTTCTTTTTCTTCTTATTGAAGTCGCAGCAAACGTTGTTGTTGTTGTTGTTTCTGTAACAACAGTAGCAGTAATAGTAGCAGCACGCTTCGTGGTCGTTGTCGTCCTCATCGCGTCCTGTGCAGGGCACTGTCCTGACGGCCTGCCGTCTTTTCTTCACCACATGCTACACTACCGACACCTAGCTATCTTGTTCCTGCTGCTTCTGCACACGGGACCAGAGCAATCCATCGGGCACGACAACGGGACCAACACACAATCACTGGGTTCACTTATCCGTCAGAAACAAATATGGGGTCAATATCTGGGTTTATATCCGGTTAACAACAGCCACTCACCTTCTTTTCCGAACGCGCGCACACACTGAGCAAGGGTGAAGAAGATTGTGATGAAAAACTAATTACGCCCACAATTTTTTAACCAATCAATGAACCAAACAAAACAACAACAAGCGATGAACCCCTCCTCCAAAACTACCAATTAGGCAGTTTTCAGACAAATGGCACCACCATTTCTTCTTACGCCGCTACGTGGCTAGAAAGTGTCACCATAGCAAACAACTCAGTTCCTTAACGCTACTCCACCTTACCTTGTCGTCGCTATTGTCTTGGCCCGCTACTCTCGTCGTTTATTTCTTTCTACTAACCCTTGACGCCTATTCTGATTTGTACGCGTAGTTGTTTAAAGCACACGCACACATGGGCTGAACGAAACGCCCGACAAAGCTTTCCCTTCAACGGTCACTAGCAATCTGGCAGCCCGGACAAGATGCGCCGGCGGGGAGAGGCGACTGGGAGGGGAAGAGGCCGACACAAGCGCCGAGGGTGGTGCACAGCCGAACTACAACGCGGCCACTTCTACTACCGATGCTACCGACGTCGAGCGCTCGGCATCGACTACAGCGGCTTCAATGGGAGTGAGGATAGTAGGGCTTCCACTGGTTCACTGGCCTAAGGTGGGACTCCAGAGACGGTGGATATAGCAGGCGTTCGTCGGACTGGAGTGCACCGAGGAGACAGAAGGACGAGAAAGGAGATGACGAGGACAACGGCTGAGCAGAAATTGCTGGTGCAATTTCTACTGCTGTTACGACTACTGCCGCGACCAGCATCACCGCTACGATTACTAAGAATTGGAGAAGAACAGGAGAAATAGTAGGGTCGACAGGTAAAGTCCATAGTTTTTCTTGTGTTAGTCCTAAGCAGAGGGACCAGCAGTAGCAATAGCATACCGGCAACTGCAGTAGCCGTTCAAGATGTACGAGGATCAGAGTACGCAAAGGTTACAACGATATAACGGTAACGACAGTGACGACGGCAACGACAACAGAGCCAATAGCTAGATCCGGACGCTGCATTCTTCGGATAATTCGACTAACCAAGAAACGCTGAAAAAAGGCAAATATATGATTACTAGAGTGCAGGATAGATCTGTATTATTACACTGCGTATATATTGAAAACGTTTTGAACGACCAATTTAATATTAATGAATATATTATTAACTAATGCTAGCGATTTCTAAGAAATTGTGTCTACAGGTCTGCAACCATGGAAACGATAATGAACTAAAGGCTAGACAATAACGTTCATTTAAACGTGATTAGAGAGGTGTTTTTCGTTTTGATGATGGGAGATAGTTTCTTTAGCATCGTTGCGAGACGTCAAGGGCACGAAGTTTCTTTCGGCAGCTACGAATCTCATTTGAAATATCTTATTGACTCGGATGTACAGACTTTTTTCGCCGTTGATAATACCGTTTAGTGAGCTCAACTCGCAATGTTCAGCACTTACACATATAATGCAATATAAACAGTTTACATTAAGTTTTAAATTATTCAGAGAGTATTCTTTGCAATAGCTTGTGTTGAGAAAGGGGCATATTTCGGCACACATAATTAGCTTCCGCAATTTGTTGAGTTGAATCAAATGTACATTTTATATTTAAATACTTAAAACGTTCTTGAACGCATTGTGGTATACATTTAGAACAACTTATACTGATACATTAATAATAGAAAAAAAACTAATTTTAAATTAACAGTATCATGCACATTTTCAATTTAACGCCTTCTCTGTGCCTACTGATTCGGTTATCTATATCATATAGACTGTCCTTTAGGCTTATGAGTCAGTGTTGTTAGTTAATTTTTGTGTAATACGTTTATAAATTTTAGAAGATTTTCCACCAAAACCTTTGCACGCAGCATAATGCGAATCAACTAAAAAGAAAAAGCTAAGAAGAAAAAAAAAGAATTCATTTTGTTTTACAGAAAAAATAAACGCTGGGGTCTTGTATCTTGTAAGCTGCAATTCGCCACTTCCCAATCAGGTGATCACGATAAGGGCACGTCAGGCCATCTTTAAAGATATGAGCATGCAAGCATAGCTTCAGCGGCCCATTTACTAGAAAACAATTATTTTTGAATAAAATGCTTATTACTGCATCATTTGCATGCTAGTTCATGTCTTGGTAAACGTTATCGATTTAGGTTGCCCTACTTCAATAGTGATAAAATAATTTTTATTTTTTACTATGTTACCGCCAACCGGTCGGTAAGCAAGCTGTACGTTGATCTGTTTGATGACAATATAGACGTAAATGAAAAAATCGATACGGCTCCGTGCTGACCCCTGTCCTTGCGTAGCGTTTGCTTCGTGAAACTGCGTGGGTCGACGTTCATTGAAGACCCGTCTATTCAACCAGCTGCACTTATAGTAGCTTAGTGCTGCGTATGTATGCGTATACCAAGTGGCCAATAGCCACTCTCGCGCTAAGCAACCTGTACCAACAAACGAGTTGTTTATTCAAACAAAAACATATTGACTGGAACGAACGCCGGTTCGTCGTTCTGCTCGTATGTCATTGGCAGACGCTCCTATCTATATGTTGTCTATCGCTCGTCACTGTTGCAGTTCCTTCCCATTCCACCTCTTCCCTTCCTCCTTTTTGGTTATTATACTCACAATTAGTATCATTACTATTAGCGTGACTAGCAACAGCGTAAACAATTTTGAGGAGCAGAAGCGCCAGCTCGAACAGAAGCTGCCGCGTGTACGAAGCAGCCTATCAGCTAAAAGACGACTTCGAACGGTTTCGACAATTATCACGTCGGCTATAACCGCCAAGACAGGCCCTAACACAACGCCGTTAGGAAGATGTCTGATCACCGTGGAGTGTTCAAATAGACAAGCAGAGATAAACATCAAGCGCTCGGGTTGGAAACCTCTTTCCCACCATACATGGAGCTGCAGCGCACAAACGGTACCCGCAGCGCCCAATGTCCGTCCATGCTGTGGTTCCTCACATTCGACTTTGATTCAACACTATTTAGTTAGTCAAATAACAATAGCAGCTACAGCATTGCCGCATGCGCAAGCTCGTTGTGACGTCGTCCAGTTAACGGCTAGCTTCGGATCGGCTCATTCGTCTTTGACATACGGGGTTGTCCACCCATAGTGCAATATTTCCGGTGCTCGAAAGTTGCGATAGGGGCTCCGGTGATTTGCCCCGTCCGTTTTTTTCTTCAATTGTAGCCTATGATTTCATAGTGCAGCAGCAGCAATAACATATGAATAAGATACGTGCTGGGAGTGGGTGGACGGCATTTGGAACGTTTATAGCTTTAGGAGCCATAGAAACGTCCTCCTGCGAAAAAATGAAGGAATCGTAGTAAACCTCGTATAGTTCTTCGCTAGCTTTAAAAGAGCGGCACGCTGTACGGCATTCGTGGAAAATATTGGTCGGTACCTGCATCAATATTATATATATATATATATATATATCACCGTTAGGTACTAAACAGCGTAAATAAGGATTACTTTCACTGCATAAGCAAAGGGTCATGTAGGCGAGCGCTGCTGAATTTGTATCGGCGTCCATTAAGGTAGCATGGCATATATATAAAAAAACGTACGTCGCCTTAAACCTTGAGACGTAATTCGAGGAGACATATTTTTGGAATTCACAAATATAAATGCGCTGTGTCCTAAATTAAGCTTTTTGTGAGACAGTGTGTTATGCAGGTTCAGTGGTCCAGTCAGTACAAGGACAGAAAATTCTTGTAAGGGCACGGATCATAACAAGTTTAACCCTGAGGGCCAGCAACACTAAGCCTGATATGACTTAATTTCTATTAATTGCCGACGGCATAGTGACGTTTTACGATAGTTATATAAACTGTAACTTATCTTTTCTTCTTATTTCAGCTGAACGAATAATGATAAATGTTCTACGCGCACTAATTATAGCTCATAGAAAGATGCTTTTTATTTATTTTGTCTCTATACTGCAAAGACTGTATCCCGCTGTACGTCTATATGGTGATGCGAAGAGTATGCGTTAAGCCATCGATGCGCTAAGTTTGAGGCGCAATATGAAAAGCTGGCAGCTTCACGCAAATCGCTTTGTTTATCAGTTTCGATCCATAGAATAGGTATAATCCAGACGACTGCCCATATAGTAGTCTGAATAGGCACTCGAAAAAAAAGTCACCTAACAAACTGTCAAAGCTTGTTCCTACGGCTTAATGCCGTAAAGTTCTGCATTGAATTTTGTCGATAACGCTGCCGCAAGAACACGTTCATTTATACTTAAACGAGACGAAAATAAGCTAGGTTTTATGTGTATTTCCTCGTAAATGGCAATAAACGTGTCAGACTGTGACAGATGCCCATTATTTGAATAAGCCGTTGGATCACAAAGAGGATGGTAGACCATTATTTCTCGTAAAATGTTAGCAATTTCTGAAACTCGCACCTGTCAAAGGACAGGGAACAAATAATGTTAGCCAGCATCTTCTTAAATATCGATATCAAGCCGGATCGAATTGAAGCAGAACACCAAGTTGATGCGGATAAATCATTATAGCGGCCTAGTTCATAAGGTCATGTAATCTTATTATTGTTATGTATAATTATATATATATATAATTCTCTTGGTCAGGTCGAATCAAGCATGAACCTTAATAACGATGGTTACCACAAGAGGGACTTTATGTCCAGCACATAGTAGATGACACGAAAAACAAAGATGCAATTCTCAAACTTTGAAACATAGAAGAAGCCCACAACGTATATTACATTACAGTCAGCAATCCATATATTTAGGCTTGTCTATGACTTTAAATGCATACAATAGATATACTTAAATTTTCACACATCACGTTTTTTACACCCCATCGGTCATTTTCTACAAGAAAACCGGACACCAGCTACTAGCTGTATGTTTACGTAGATTGACTTCTACAAGAAACGGAGCGGATAACTGTGTTATTGTACGAGCTACTCTAATACTAGAAAAAAATGCTTTAATCAAATTTGGATTTTTGGTTATTTTTTCTTAGCGTATCTAATTGATTCTGTATTAATTGTTGAATCCTGTTTTCTGCTATTTGTTGACAAATACACTAGTTATGCAATTTTACCATTACAACCACTGATTTCAAATGTCTTGAGAAGTGAGCGCAAATAAACAAGTTGTGTCAGTCACAGCACTTTGAAGCCTATCTGTGACTGTATAGTTGCGGCGATTTTCTGTGGATTTCGATTTATTGAAGGCAGCCTTTTGCATAGCTATTTATGACAGTTATCAATTCAATACGTTCTTCGGATTGGCGCTAAAACGCCTTTCTCGTACGCAACAAGAGCGTCGTCTCATAGCAAACGCGTTACTTTTCCCCTTAATGAAGATCGTCTGGAGTTACTTTTTTACGTGTTTCATCTCTTAGTATATTTGCCGTATCCAATAGGTATTCTTTTGATTTAATTTAAATTTACATTGATAACTGTAGTAATTTATTCCCATAAGTTAACTACTACGCTAGTTTCTTCTTGATTACAACGAAAAAGTTCGTTTTTTGTTACTATTATGTTATTACAGTTTTTACACTTGGGGTTTTTTAGCTCAGAAAATTGTACGCAATCAGTCTATGCTGCCGTCCTTTTAATCGACATCGGTAGTAAATCAGGTATTCAACCAGGTTAGCAGATACGTAGTAACGCTTAAAAGAAATGTAAGGCTGCATTGTATGAAGAGCTTAGTTTAGACATTTTTAGTATTTAATTACAGTATTTAGTATGCATAGGTAAAGGCGGAATAAGAGGCAATGTGTATTAGGAAGGTATAATTTTACGATATCCTATTGGATTACAAATTTTTGTTATTTCATTTAGCCACGTTAGTCATTTTCTCGTATTTCGCTTAAGATCAATTGCTGTGCGGGTATGTAAATAAGCCCAAGCCATATTTATGGACATTTTTGTCACAGGAAAGTTCTTCGTAGCAAGGAATTCGAGTTCAAGTTACAAAACGGTTAACGTTGTGTTCTCCTAAAGAATGCAAGGAAAAGCAGAAGAATCACCTGGTTTCCAAACCAGCCAGTTAGAACCGCCACTAATACGAAGCATGTCCACCTGCATCAAAAATTAAGGCTTCTGAATGAGATATCAGATTCCTAGCGACCTGACTATGAAGAAAAGATGTTTTCCACAATGGATGAAAATCGTCAAGATGGGAAAAGTTTCGAACTGATTCCTAGTGAGATTGCACGAACCTTGGAAGCTGTGACGCGCTTTAGGCACACGATCGGCCAGAACCCAAAAATATATATGTAGTTCTAACCTTTCTAACAATCATACAGATTCATGGTCCGTTTAATACACATATTAATTTCCAATTACTGTCATCTTTCGTCCTTTATGTGTCGGTTTTTACGTCCTACATCACCGTTCGACATTCCGGCTGCTGTCTATAGCTACCCCCAAACATGAAGCAAATAGTGTCTATGCTCACATCCGAACTTGGTCCACACCATATCCCCAAGATTACCATGCAAACAGGTCACCCAGTAAACTATCACGGTAATCCGCAGTTTTCGAGCTAGTGCCTTTTTCTGTCCGATGTACTTGAGATTGATCGCAACTCCTGTTAATCATCACCGCCTACTAGCTCCCTCACAAGTACGTACTTATGCTTTATAAATCGGACTTTATGAACCGAAAAAATAAATCGAACTATTACATTACCATTAACCAAACGTACGTCAAACATCATGATATATCATGATTCGCGTTTCTCTGTAGATTTCCCTGACTTTTCAAACTTGCTCTACTTATGGTGATCGTACTAACTTGAGGTGATATACCTTTTGCCTGAGTACTTACTTTTATTTCAACTTTATTTTCACTTTCCCATTCACAGATATCACTGTTTCTGTCATGACTTACTATTTAGTTTCCAAAAAATATTCCTGTTCCGTTTCTCTTTGTTTTATCGCCGTTTAGCTCTAATGAACCTAATTAAAGCGGTAGCATCAGAGAATATTTTTTAGCATTAATAATAGCTAACAGTTTATGTTAAATTATTTCACCGTGTTCAATGTAAAGGTTCTCGACATATAGATTTAACGACATGTTATTATCTCGTTGAGAAGACTCCTTTCTAAATTTAGCTTGAAGTATTTTGTCTACATAGATTTCCTCTCAGAGTGGGGTTCAACTAATGAATGTATCTATTCAAAAGATCATTTCTTTAGCTAAATCTAAGGTAACATTCCCTTCTCTTGTTGTTTAAATAATTACGTATGAGTTTTTGAAGGTTAAATAGAATATATATTAAGTGATGTGTAGTGATTTTTTCCACAAACGAAGACGAAGATTGTAGCTATATGTCGACATTATTGAAGTATTAGAACACACATCATCTATTTATGCCTAGCCATATTGTTGGTAAGGAAAAATATATATCTGCACGATAACGTTATCGGCATCAATAAACGTCAATATTTTTAGGTTATATATAAGTTTTTTTTTCGAGGGGCTTCTAACCACCCGCCAAGCCATTCGATAGACTGACGGGACAGACATTTTAGTAAATTAACATAAATCAGCGTCATCGGACTCACTGGTTGGAGTGATTGAAAGTACCGCTTAGAAATCATATGGTGTTATTCTCTTTCATGATTTCCCAGAAAGCGAGGATCATCAATTATTCTACAAGATTTGCTTCAGAACTAGAACTTGATATATTTAATTTAGGAATTTATTGTTGCGCTGACGATGAAGAGAGTGGCCTTGGCTTTAAGGCCAGAAGGTTAGGTGTAGATAGGGACGGCTACCCAGACACACAGACACATATCTAACGATTAAAAAAAGATACTTTTACAAACGTTTAGTCTACTTCAAAAATAAACAGTGACTATACGATTGTAGTTAGTATGAGCATTTATAAGTGGTACGTTGGCAGGCCTTGTCTCTGTTAGAAAAGATACAAATATTTCGGGTGCAGGTTTTGCTACCATTGACAAAGTACGGAAGGCGCTCATATATACCAGGGGCCCTTGTGTTAAAAGCGACCCAGGTATGCTTAGGATGAAATTACAAACTACGAATACATAGATGAAGATTTTTCGACAATGTCTGCTAAATCGAGAAACACATGTTAACGGACTCATCAGATTCGCGTCCCACAAGAGAGGGACAAGGGACAGAACCCATTCAGACAAGGCCGCTCATCGTTCGAACGAAGTAGCAAAAATAAGATGGATTAATGCGTACGAAAATGCTGACAAAGATCAGTTATTGCGTTACTTTGAATGGTGCTTTCTGACCTAGCAGAGGAGATGTCGCTTTGCTAGTCTTAAATACGTTACAGTTCAGAGTCAATCCCTACGGTGCAACTGTTCAGCAGTCTGATAACGCTGTTTTGTTATGTATTAAATATGAATATACACATTTTAAAGAAAGCCATTGACATTATGCAGCAGCGTCATAGTTTACTGCATTTAGTACCGTTTCTTATATTTCTCTATGTTCGTTTTCGTTTCCTATACTTGTCTATTCTGTATGATTTATATAAACGTATATTTGCTCAATTTCTCGAAGTGTACAGTTGAACTGCTTGATAGGTTAGCATCAATACACATGATACTTACACAAGATATATTATTTACCTGCACAGCAATGATCTGGAGTGAAAATGAAGCACGAATCGATAATGCTTATGACCTGAGTCTGCGTGCATGGAAACGCAATTGTTTCTACGCACGCAAGTGGTTTGCCTTGGCGGTTTGCCTTAGCGGTCTGTTTATCAACTGAAAGCAAGTGTGTATGATCGATAATATATGTCAGCATAGTAAATGAAGGAAGAGCTCGAAGGGTGCAGAAGTAGTCCTGTGCTTTCGAAAAACGTAGGGTTAGTACGATCGAAGTCAGGGCGGCAGACAACGTAGGATTACAGTTGAAATGGAAGTGGAAATTGGCCTATTACGTATGTGCAAATTAAAGTTAACATGCAAATAATGATTTTTAAAATTCATATATTTCCAGTGTTCTTCAAAATTTCGCTGCCATTATTGGCTGACTGACATTGTATATAAATTCACTTCGTCGAACATTGATATGGTCAATTAACATTGATTTTGGCATTGATGCAAGAGTTAAGATACATAATGGAAAAGTAAACAGAATATAGAACACGCTTAACCATGAGACACAAAGGTAATATATTCTAACATTTTCACCAGATTTGGTCGACCCGTGCTGGCGAGTATCGTTTCCTTCTTGTCGATTTTTCCGGTCGTTCCGATCAAATGATTATAGACAGTTGCACTTATTAGAAGCAGTTGCGCACCTAGATTTGCAAAGAAAACCCCGCGCCGTAGGTATGTCTTCATTTCTCAGCAAGTAATTGACCTATACATAGAGGGACTGAATCGAGTAAGCTCTCAGACCAAATACCGAAGTATTTTTCCTGTGCAGTGTTGCAAAGGATAAAGTTTTTCCTCAAAATCCTGCGAAGGCTCTGCATACCGTACATAACGGATACATGTGACGAGGTAAAAAGCAATTAGGAACCTATTCATCAATGTACGCCTAAGTACTGAGACAAGATTACCAGAATGTGTAAGCAGTGCAAGTGCGCTGACGTGATTAAGTAGCTAGCATTGGATGCCGTCGTTGTAACATAATAAATACGTTCAGTAGTAATAATAACTAGTACTTGCTCAGCTTGTTGATATAGAAGTAGCTATTAGTGAGCTTCGTTTCATCTTTGCTTACAATAAGAGTCTACTCGTTTCCCAATTATAAAACAAACTTTTTTAAAAATTAAAAGGAAACTTTTCAAAAACATACACCTTATTTGGCCTCTTTCCTTTTGTATACAACAGTTGTCACGCATCACGCTCGTAGACGCCTCGCACGAATGAGCCCGTAGACGCCTTCAAATTAACTCCTAATCTTCACCGACAAAAAAAGCCGTATTTCTTATACTCGAAAATCTCAGTGACAGATATGTATGGTTATCTCACTTATAGAAAGAGCAACTTCTCAGTTCGGATTTTGTTGATTTTTATTGGACTACATGGCCCAAGAAGCTACATATTCACACAGAAAACTTCATTGAATGTTCATATAGGCTCCCTTGAAAGTTGTCGATATTCAACGAGGAGACGTTTTACTATATGTATAACCTACATCGCAAAATAATTTTTTCGGTAATAATAATATATCATTGATCCATATAAAATGTCGAATCCCAAAATCATGTCGAGTGAATGATTCATACTAAATGACTAATTGAAAGTTATATTTTATTAGATTCGTCTAAAATCGGATAGTTTTTCGATTGTGTGTGTGGCAGGTGTTACAGGCCACTGTCCTTCTCTGGGACATTAGTGGTCTGTTCGAATGTAGCGTTGTTTTAGCGCTTCTTTCCGTCGTCGTATATGCGAACGTTTTCCTCAACTCATTCAGATCTATTTTGTAACCGAACTTTCTGATTACTATACAACACAGTGCCAAGGAATGATCCAACGAATACGGTCTTGTAACCCAGGCCACCGCTGACATACACTCCCGCTCACTGATTAAGATACCCGCCAAAACAAACTCACCCATATGCCACCCAATGTGCAAATTCACACAGACCCTCCATTGAGTTTTCTCCGCACGGCAGGCACTATTCTATGCAAAGATGCCGAACCCTCCACGATAAGCTAACGTAGGACACACGTTGCACAGAAAAGTTACTATTTGTTTGGTTACGTACGAGTCGTATTATTTTGATGAGTATATATGTATATACATACATATATAGAGAATCGTCGGATACTGGATAGTTTGCATTAAAATTTGAAAATAAAGACCTCACTGCTTTTGTTTCTCGAGAGCAGACAAAATATAAGCTCAAAACATTCAAGACAAGCAGATCATTTGAAAAGGTTATGTTCCATTTTCCACTCTACTATTTGAATAGCTACATACAGATACCTGTCGCAGTTTATCTTCTATTTTAACTTCTATGTCTATTCTTTTTGTTGCCTCCATGATGCTTAAAGATGTTTCTCTGTACGCCATGCCTCTAGACGCGCCATAGCAGGGATGCAGATCCAATTAGAAAGACAGCATTATCCTCGATCATTGAGTTGTATTATTTAACAGCATAAAGCTGACCAAGTATTGGGTCGGTCGCATGTGTCAAGAAGAGATCTTTGATAACAACAAAATAACTGGCTCTCAAGTTAAAGTCATTATTGCTCCTGCACGTTTTTGATCTCTGTTGTCAGAGACTAATCGTCGGGAACGCTATATTTTTAAATAAACAGTTTATTTACCGTCTATTTCATCTTCTTAGTAAAGGAAAGATCAATGCGAGCAGGAACATCTGATGCAATGTCTAACGGCGGTATTGGGCGCCAAATTGAAAACATTCAGAGAGTTATTGGAAGACGTGTATTTACTTAAATCAGATTAGCAGCTTGACTTGCATGTGACGCTTACTATACACAGTACAGTGTAAAAGCGTGGACCAAGGATACATATTGGTGAAACTAGCAGCGAATGGGGTCCCTGGGCAAACAGAGTGTCGTCAGAATCACTGGTGGACTTCTACCCAACTTCTGAAATGGATGTTGCAATGGAAGCACTAATCGAGTGTCGCCTGCGCTACGGGAATTGGGTTGTGGAGGGAAGCGTGAAGAAAATTAGGATTTACAGCACCGATTAGCCAGCGAACGGCTCAGTTAGTTGTCAACTTTGCCGAAGGACCTGCTGCCTCTACTGGAAACAAGTGAGCTGAATCTCATACCGTTGGAAAACATCTGGCCGGCAGTAAAACAGCAAACGGACAGTTGTTCAGCCTTGCCGGCCTCTATCTCGAACTGTGTCGTTTCAACCCTTAAGTTTGCCCCATCCCTATCGCCTTCGTTTTCCGGCTCCTCTCTTGCAATAGCAATGTCTTTCTACTGTGTATCTTTTCCACTCATACACATCTTTTCTCCCGCTTTCATTCTCGACCACCAACGCCGCCACCGACACGGCCCCTTTCTCCGTCCATCTCACGGGATCTCTCTTTCTGAAATTGTCTTTGTACGTCACACTGACCACAGTTGCGCCTAGTCGACGAGCTCAAGCGGAACAGCCAGCGAAGAGGTACAGCCGATCGAAATTCCAAGGGTTGAGGGGCGACCATGCGACGGAATAAGGGATGGGGCACAAATCTCTAATATATTGGCGGTAAGAAGGATAGCTGCTGAGGACGGGAGTTCCACTCGTTTTTCTGGTTCCAATGCCAGGGGTCCGGCGGTCGCGGGACCTTCAATGGATCTCGTCCCTTTTGTGTAACCCATCCTCTCTCCTTCCTGACTTCTCGCGGGCCAAGAAAAGAACCAACAGAGAAAGGACAGAAGACAGAAATGTCCCAAGCTACAAACATCGAAGGCGTTTCGGGGGTGTCGTTTCTGAACGGACTCCTTTGGTTTTTCTCGTTGCGTTCACTTTTCTTGAGCACCGTCTAGGGAACAACATCGGTCACGTCGTGACGACCGAGCCGCATTGGTACGGCTTAGGCAGAGGCAAACTATCTTTTCTGATGAACTGCCTACCATTCATCGTTCACACTCGCACACACGTACACACCCCTGTACGATTTATTTTACCAACCTTGTTCATCAGCGCACGGCCCTGGAATTGGTCTCCGCTCGTCCTGACGCTAACTTTGTACCACATGAGGTTTTCACGATGTCAACTAGATCTAATAAGGGTTGCACAGAAATGAAAGAAGTGTGCGAACTAACCACATTTTAGTTCTGTTTGCTTTTTGCACTTTACCCATGTGACATAAGACGTCGGGTCGACCCGAATTTAGCTTAAATGACGTCGATTCAAATGGGTTCAAACGCCTCTAACTCTAGAACACCAAGCACCTCTATAGCAGTGTCAACTCGTCCTACCTTTTTGCCTTATCATTTGGCAATTAACACAATAAAGTTTGTAATTGTCGGTGATAGGATAATGGTTCGACTTCAATATTTAAAAATGAAATGCTAAATTCTCTTGAATTAAAAATTACTTACAATTAGGAACGTGGCTTTGGAAACTGCTTTGACCAACGGGGTAATTGGCTTTATCGTTGATGTCCGGATAGCTTGCTGCCCTCCTAGCTAAATTCGGTGCAATTCAACAATCGTTGCCGATGCAAAAAATCCACTTTTTGTTCTACCGAATAAAGAACTGGGTGGTACCCAGTACGCGCCGTTCTGAACGATGTGCTTTCTGGGCAAGGCAATCTGCTCGGATATCCGTTTGGAAGGGACCTTTGTGACTGTCAAGTACAGCAGAATCAATCGAACAATCTTAATGTGCAACAAAAAAAGGACGGTAGTCTGACCGGCGCACCTATTTTTTGGTCCTTAGAGCCACCAACGAGCAGAATGCCTTGGATCCACACAGCACTGGTAGCAGGTTTAACCAAACCAAAGAAACACTTAAACATTTGCTTCACTCTCTAGGAGTTGCTGTAGGCAACTTATCTAGGGATGCTATTGCGGTCAATATACCAAACTCTGAATCAGCCGTGTCACCAACTAAGCAAATCAGAGAACGAGGTATGCATAAAGTGCTGAATCTTTTATTCTAAAGGATATCGGGCGCTATGAGTTCTTTGCTTATGGCAAACTCTTGACTTAATATCACTGAGCGAGACTTTAATAAATAGCTTTAAGTAATTGTATTACTTCACAGGACACTCTCAGTTGAGTAGGCATATATATATATATATATATATATATATATATGTTATTTGTTTACTTAATCACGCCTGTTGTTCAATATATGTCATTGGCCGGGTTTGAGTTAGCCTTTCGAGTTAGAAAGAAGATTTTCCAAATCGCCGCACCGATAAGATATTAATTAATCTTTTTAAGACGAGTGGGCGTCGTCTGGCGAAAAGTCGTGTGATAAAAGTTATATCATGTAAAACTCAATTTTATAAATTTTAGTATTTTCCTTTTTATCCCAGAGATCCCAAAGATTTACATTGCTCGCTTAGATCTACAACGTTGCCTAAGTGAATAGATGGGCCAGAAAAATGTCACCAAAATACAGTTCCCTGGACTTACGAATTGATAAAAACACTATCCGCTAATCGTCTTGGCGACTAAATACAGGTTTCATGATAGCTTGTAAAACGCGAATAGTAAGTTGTATCAGCAAATGTAAAACTAATATCGATATCTAAGAAATAAATTCAATAGAATTTAAATTAGTTCCGAGTAAAATGTAAATTCTGATATATATGTATATATATATATATATATAGCTCCGGGCTTTAGCTCACGGTTCATATTTCGAAATTGACTGAACTTTGTGTTATCTAAACTGTCACCGATATCAAAATCATTAGACTTTGGGTTCGCCAATACCCACATGCGACAGTAATTCCTTGTTGCCAGTAACACTGTTAGGGTTAGTGCACAGGTCTAATGGGAGAGGATTAGAAAGCTAGTTAAGCTAATCTCTATTAAGAAATGTCGAATTTGTGTAATTGGTCGCCAAAAAGTGCATTGGCCTCTCTTAAAACCCCTTAACTGGCACATGAACTTGAGTGACAGGTGTAATTTGTTTTGTAGAACCTTTGTAGGGTAGTTAGAGCCGACCCCTAATACAATATTGATCATCTAGGGTAACTATATATATATGTAATACTTTTCCATAAAAACAATCGTTAGGGTAGGAACTAAAATACAAGCGTGCATGCTACGAAAATAGCTGAAACGTCGACAATTTTGAGCAATGTTAAATTATTTGCAGTAGAGGACAATATTAACAGTAGCACAAAATTGATACATTGTTAAACCTCGTGCGTAACATTGACAAAGCAAAATCGCCGGATAGGTAAGATCATACGTTGTATCGGTTACTCAAACAGATGGATCTTCATTTACCAGATCAATTACAATCGATTTAGGCTATGCAATATGACGTACGTGCCAGAAAACCGTTATAAAACAGTGGCACTCGTCCTGGCATGAATTAGGGTGCCGCCCTATGCTTAGATAGATGGTGTTTCTTTCAATCGACTGCTGCTTAACTATAGCCGTCAGTCGCGCAGGCTCAAAAGTAATCCAAGTAATTATGACAGGGCAGTAAACTTCAGCTAGGTTTCTCAGACGATATCTCCAAAAATGGCCGCTGACACTTATATGCTGCTCTGTCATACGGCGTCCCTACATAAAGGAGCGCAATTCAGCAAGGATGTATCAACAGGCCTAGTGCCAAATGCGAGATAGATAGAAGGACCATGGCGGTGAAATCAATTTGGTATCGTTATGGTGTTTCACAAGCTAGAGAAACTAAATCTAGCCGATCACTTCCTATACTTTAGCTATAAGGATTTGCGGAGCGAACTAAAAATGTATTCGTCCCGTTGAAGTCGATTTGTACGCTTAGATAAATACGTTTTGTGTACAATAAGGTGCTGTTAGTGGCTCGATTACTCATCATGGAAACTGTGCCATTGTACATTTATGCCTCCTTTTGCTCTAAATAAAGGTGTATTTGTAACAGTATACTATAAACTATAATATATAATAAAAAAGTTCGTCACATTTTATAATCTCTAATGGAACGGGTATTGCGAAGTTCCAAAGGCAAGATTAAAACGGCGGCAGCAGGTCGTTCTTGTAGGCACGTTTAAAGTCTTATTCAATGCGACCATTAAAGCAGGCTTGCAACGATGGCGAGAAAGGAAAAAATTGACTTCGAAGAAAATGTGCTGACAGAATAGTAGAAAAAAAATAAGAGGCTGCGTAATAATATTCGTCCGGGCGACTCCAGTGCAACCTCTAGTTTCGCTTCGTAGTTTAATGAAACTGTTATTAGAATAATTAGAATGCAAAGTAACTTGATCGTGTAGCCGAAACTGTAAGGGTATCTTGCTGAATGTTTAGATTACGCGGCCTGTTCTTAATTACCATTATTCTCGCTGAGGTAGATGCGGAAAAAAACAACTGCAATTTATTAGCTCGAGTTAAGTAGAAATTGATTTTCACTCTTGTGATGTACCCGACACACCATTTTTTATCTTTTCAATAGCTTTAAAACGTTTATTCTTTAAACCCTATCGTGTATTTATCAACTGCGATGCCGTAAGGCGCAGATATGCGATAGTGAGCTAGCGCTCTCACCAGACGCTCACAAAATGTAATTATATCTAATAATACTATGCTGTAAAGTCCTCCGTAATCAGCGAGAAACGCGATACTATACCGCTGTTGAGTCGAATCTTCGTTGCGTCTGTTAGAGCAAGATGTCTATGCCACTTCATACAGGTATGCTGTTCCTTAATGAGATGCACCTTATGCGATGACGACGAGTGGCAGACAAACGAAGAGTATCGCGAACGAAGCGCGATCAACCATTACGATGGCGCAGTGATACATGACAAAACTTTCGTGGGGAACTCAGGATCATGTAGCCAGGGAGTGTGTAGCGGCAGGGGGACTCGAGTTGATATCGTTGCATGCATCAGCAGGCTACCGTCGCCGTTCAGGTGCACTGGCTTGATTACTGGAAGAAGTGAATCGAGCTCAGCATGCTTATTGCCTGAAGGCGAACCCCCGATCGTGCCTTCACCTTCCCGCCTTTTCAAAAGCTCCATTCCAATGCTACCCTCAATCCTCATATATTTGCCGAGGTGTGGTTTTTCGTCTATAAGCGCAACAACCGTTACTTGCAATTGGGCAGCAAGCAACAAAAGCTGTACACGCGATCGTTGGCCTAGTCGATTTTGCCTTCTCATAGTCACTTGATCGGGTCGAACGCATTTTACTTCTACATCTAGGCCTTTATCGTAAGAACAAGAGGGATCAAATGACATACCAATCAAAGAGCATGGTGCAGTGATAATCTTCTTCGTACTGTATATAAAGTGTCTTTAAAACTAGTGAGGTGACTCGACAGAAGAAACTCTCCCTTTCCTTCTTCCTCGTATAACAACTGAACTTCGTGAGGTTTGCAGCGTCAAAGCTCTAAATACGAGCATATAAGACAGATGCTGTATATTCGCATTACTGCAAAACTATCTTCTGAGCATGTGAAGGGAATGGTAACTTTCAGTCCAAAGCTGAATCCTGACCTAAACGTTTATAACGTTACTTCGAGTTCGTTACTCTGGCATTTAGGTTCACAGATCGAAAATAGCTTTTGTATACCGTAATATTGGGGATCTGCAGAAGTGTGCACATCGCACTTTTTTACGAAAGGGACCTGTTTCCATTCACTGACTGTTGAAGATTATCCGGAAATGTTTCAGAAACGTGGACATCAATGCTTCAACGGTCGCACTGGACAATAACAATGAGGCTGGCTTATGTTGGCTAGCCTAATTGTTTCTTAACAGCAACGCTACTGTCAGCACTGTCGCCTCCGCACGCCACGTTCTGCATTGCCGTCTACTATCTACGAGTGGGCAGTAGCAGCAGCTACCAGCTCAACGCTGATTGTCTGGTTTGTTCGGACGCCACGACGCACAACTCTCTCTGTTTCTCGTTCTTTCCTGCTTTGTTGTCGTTGTCGTGCCAGAATTGTGGAAACTCCAGTTTTCGACTAACTGATCTGCTTCTGCTAGTCGCTAGATGACAGCCAACAGATACGGCAGACTTGGGGTAGCGGAGAATTCATTGCGAATCGAAGTAGTTGAGCCAGCCGACATCTGCATTTTGCCATCATTTTTGCCCGTTACGGTAAGACTGCAGAACGGTCGGTCCATTGAAATTTTGAGGTGTGATGTTTTTTTGACACCAACCAACCAGATTCCCAGATCCGCTGGAACACCGACCGTGGCTGGTTCTAGAGGGGTGACTGCTTTATCGTCGCTGCTGAAAAGAAACCTTCTTTGCCATTATTGACGGTACAAATTCAAAAGGCTCGAATAAATTTTTCTTGTACTATTCAGTTTTAGAATAAGGAACTATTTAGCTAGCTGATCCTTCTGTAATACCTAGCTGGGTTTGTATATGATTAAATAGAGTCATCGAAGAGGTTTAATGCAGTTGGTTTGATAGACAACAAAACAGGTTGCATACGTAAGTTTCTGCTAAATTATAGCACGAAGTCGTTTTTAACCTCGTTACTTTCCCGTTACTCGTTAATTGACAATATTTTTTTTAATTTTGAAATTCAGCGCGCAATAGAAATTGAGTAGCTTACTAATATTTGGAAAATTTACCACCAAAACGCTCTTCCACAGAACGTATCTCATTGTCTGTTTGGTAACATGTGTTTTCCATTAGTCGAATCTTTTTTAAGCGACTTTTTGCATTATTAATTTTTCTGGATTTCATATGCATGTCTGTACGTATATATAATTTCATAACCCACTGGTCGCTGTAAGAGAACAATTGAAGTTACGCGCTTTTAAAGGTAGACCTAAGATTTAATACATTATCTATTTCTCTACAGTTAACTATGTTTATTTTGCAGTATAATATAATCTTCCAGTAAAACAGTATCGAAATATTTTACAAAACTTCATCATAGACATAATTATTAAGTTCAGTTAGGATCTTGAACTAGGGAAGAAGCTTTGCATAAATCGTACGTTCCGACAGAAACATTTTTCATGGTCTTTTCACCACTTTTTTTTATTTTGAAAGACACAAAACTACTGAATACACATTTAACGAAGAAGTGAGACGCTAATTATCAGGGAGGCTACTATCGGAATTACGAAAGCTAAATTAGTTTTCGATTCGTTCTACCTGAATAGAAAAAACTGATAATTAAATACGTATTTTTAAGTATTTATAGCTAGAGGATTTATCAAACATGACGTTTTCTTTAGAGTTCTTTGGTTGAAGCTTTAGTTGATTATCTATCTCTATGTGACGAGTATCCATCACGTGTAAAGTACGTTTCTAAACTCTAATGATCAAAATGCTTGCTAACTAGATAACAGGATCGCCCTATGCCTAATCCAAAACAATACCAACCTCATTCATCAGTCTGACAAACTATTATCTGTAATAATATGAACAAAAATCACTTATTAAGTGCGTCGTCCATTGAAACTGAAGTCCTTGTCCTTTAGCAACCGTTTTCTATGCAACTAAATAAATCGATCTTTCTTACACAGATTTTATGCCACTTTTTGCTAGGACTACTCAGACCATTTTTAAAGGATGCTTCAATTTCTATGTGAAAAACTCATATGCCTCTTCAAAAAAGTTTTTAGATTCTATTAGTGTTAGTCTATAGTAGACATTTATTAATTTCTAAGGAATTAATGAACGTATGTTGTATTGGCAGCTCGAATACAGTCTTAAAAACTTGTAACATATACCGGATGGCCTGAGACATCGCTACATATGACATTCGGTAGATACATAGTATCTACAGAGCATCGAATGGTCGTTATCACATGTTTTTCATTGTATTGCACACAACGTTTTTGTTGCGCCAATACAAGTGCAATCAAATTGATACCATACGTTTCGCACTATAATCTTCTCATGTTAAGTTCATCTGTTTGCTTCACTGTGTTTCTTCACCTTAGTTCTCATTAATCTATACTCCTTCTGCACCGTTGCATAATGTACAAGCCCATGCTGAGCTTCTACCCATCTGAGAGCCAGGTCTAATACGGTCCGCCTGCTAGGCTTAGTGCCGATACACGTCACAGAAGACCAACAACCTGGCAATTTTATCTGGCTAGTCGAAGACCTCTATCCTAAAGGAACAGGCTGTTAGGCCTTAAAAGAAGGGAAAAGATCCAATCTGCAATCCTTACTAGAGCAGCTCATTGTCGCGTTAGGTATCTGCTACCGTAACCCCTTGCAGCAAAAGCAAAGCAAAGGATCGCAAAGCTCATCTACGTAGACGCTTTGTGTCCCAATCGTATTAATACGAACCATAAACGGGAGTATCTTTCATTGTTGTATAAGGCGCTGCAAGCGTTGGTCACTATAAATAATAACAAAAAAAAAAAATAGTAATAACGATACCGATCACGCTTCTTGACGTTCGACGCTATACGGTGAACACATTCCTACGTGTCGTGCACATTCTGAATCACTATTCAAATATAGCCCGACCTAAATTTCTAGTAGCGTAGGTTTGTATGGAGCCAAATTTGCATTAATTCTTGTCCTTCATAAAATTAATAATTTTTTTATGAATACAAATAGTTAGATGGGTTGACTATATCAAACGAAACGGACTTATAGACTATCTGTGTCGAAAATGTAAAGTTCCTGAATTACATGCAGTTTCTCAAAGAAAGTAAAATTTCAACTTAAGTACATCTTCATTAATCCGAAAGAAGGAGATGTCCATAATATAGCACTATCCATAGAATTATGCTGAGTTCGCACATAGATTATCAATAACAGTCATCTCTGACACTAAAATTATGCTAACGCTACAGATTAAATTTACGTGAATAAAGCCACACTAAAAAAACTAACCACAAGGCTTATTTTCGCTTTACTTCGAATTAGAATATCTTTTTAGTGGTCTATTTTTACATCAACGGAAATGTATATGTGCAGATGTTTTCATTTTTAGTGTATAAAAACCAAACAAGGACCTAACGTGTAAAAGGTAAACAAACATTTCAAAGCATGTGTCTCGTTTTAGTTCTCATAACTTCACATGACCTTCCTTCAAGACTAAAGGGACATCGTTTGAAAACAGAAGCTCTAGGCTTTACACGTTGAGTTAAGGCTTCATACCACGACCTTACAACTTAGGCTTTCCATTTACGTAAAACATAACTTTAGGTTATTTGTAAGGCGTCGAGAAATTAGATTGTAACAATTAAACAAGATCTAATACGGCGGCACGTGCCGCAATTGGAAAATATTTCATTGCAGTAAAGATTACACTTGAAGCCATATCGTACTGTGTAGTTTTCCCCTAGCAACTAGATACACAAAGAAGAGGTTTATACAACAATCGTTAGAGAAATTTTAGTATAGTACTACTATAATACTTCTAAAGAAGATGCCTAATAGCCATTTTGGGTTTGTAGCGTAGGTTAATTGTCTTTGGAGTTGACAAAACGTGCCGTTTTCTCTGTCCGACATTGGATGAACAGCTTAGAACTGAAGCCATGCAGGGTTCCTTGTTCACTATCATGTCATTTCGATGTTTTGGTTTCGTGTCCGCCTTAAAACGACTGATATTGCAAAGTTGAAAGAAACATCAATTCATGTCCAACGTTTTTGCTTTTAGAGCTGCACTTTCTTTTCAATAGAGCCAAGTTTTTTCATCGTCTTTCTTTTCTGAGTGACTGTTTGAATCACTTTGCATGTGACAGTGATTTGTTATTGTCTGGAGTAATAATTACCATTACCAGACACTAATGACAATCAATGTCTGCGTAGTAAGATTGGCAAAGTGTGTTAACGTTAAAGCAATACACAGACTGACAATAGAGAAATATGCTGACTAATTGAGTTCATGTGCTGTTGTGATATGTTTTTTTTTTTTGTTACTTACTCGTATAAATTATGTGGATTCTAATAGATTAGTTAGTTATGTGTATACATGTACTTTAACTGCCCCCTAAAACTTTGAAAAAAAAGTTTCAATTTCTTGAAGCAGATGCCTCTGAATCTATTTGATCAGAAAGTCTTATATGTCAGTAATAGGCATAAAATTTACTGCGATATTGAAGCAGACACGCCTATATTTGGTAATGCATTTAGGCAACTATCATTACATGACCCATACCAATGTCTCACCTTACAAAAGTCTCTTCACTTATACAAAGTGAAATGTAGCAGAACACTTCGGTAGTTACTTCCTGCGTGAGAAATAACCTTTGGGTATAGATGCTTGCTTTTATCTTAGGTACCAACTCACGAATTCGTTTGTTATATAAAGCAGTCTTATCGCCATCTATAGTAGCCAGACTCCTACACCCACTCGGACGCCGCGATGGCTTTGTCAAGTCAAGCAAAACTGAAATCATGCCTGTCGTTGGCTTCTACAAGATAATTCATTTTGTCAATGGCGATAGAAGGCTCCTTTCATGAGGCAAATCCGCAGGAATAGGCAGTGGTGATAGGAACAAAGCCATATTCGAAATATCGTAGTTTACCGAGTCACTTCAAAATGGTAATGTTGAGAAGGTATAAATATGCATATTCTGGCTAGAATCCGGTGAACAGAAGTGGACATTTAACGGACATGGTCAACTGGTCTGAAAAGGTTCGTTTAATTTTGAATGTTTTGTGCTACCGCACACGTCAACAAAAGGGATAATGGTGATTGCCTCGTCAAAGAGGACTTCAAGTTTCCTGAGGCAGGGAAAATGTGGGAACCTCTCAATGAGCTTCTGACTCTTTGTTTCGAATTAGAACGAAAGCGAAGCATGTGAAGAAGACTGAAACAAAGGTGCCTCCGATACTTCATTGCCGTCTCATTCTTTGTTCTCTTATCGCACAGTGAGAAGTTTCACAGCAAGTAGATTTGACGTCATTATTAGTAATGATTATCTATCAGAATGTTAAGCACTACCAATTTTGTTTACTCATGATGAATTTTCTACATGATCTGATTTTCTTTTTCGAAACCTACCAAGCTCAGAACTTATATCTGAGTACTCGAGCACAACTTGACCCACTTGTTGTGAAATGATTTGAAAATTTGGGGTTTCAGTTTCAGCAAGTATACTGATAGCGTGTACGAATTCAGTCAACAATGAATCAAAGCATGAAATAGTATAAGCTCCGGAAAACAAGTCACTGTAGTTTAAAAAATCAACTACAAAATGTTTGTAGGCATAGAGACTGCATTATACAGCTTGAATATGTATCTGGTTTACAACATGCGCAATTTACAGTATCAGGTTAAGATATTGAGTGTTAATCGTGAATCTTTTTATCAAATGTAAGATAAAATTAAATAAACAGAGGGAACGAAATCAGACCACACTTGTCTTATAAAGCCGTGGCAGAGTTAACTGACGTTGGTATCTCTAAATACGTTAACTGAGACATTGTCAACCTTTCAGTACTGGACGCATCAGGTAACTGCTTAGTATCTGACAGCTGAATTTTTGTATCAAGGAGGAAACAATTGTGGTGACTCGAACTTTACGTTCTATTAGACTCAATTTAAAGAAAAAATAGGTAGGACAGTACAGCACACAGGTCAGCGTAATAATCGCCGACGCTGTCACTTTTCAACGTCTACAGTAAAAACAAATAAGCAGATGTACCCTTTAATGATATAGACGAACTAATTCTGAAACATTCCCACTATGAGTGACAAGCTCAGCGATCAAAGTAGGTGAGTTCTGCGATGCAAACAAAAAATTCATAAAATGACGGACTATCCAAAACGCGTATGTCCCCTTGTTCCACTAAATTACCTCTCATTAATGGTATCCATTGCATTAACGACCTTGTTATAATTCATGGGTGTAATAGATGAACATTGTATCCACGCTTATTAGGCGCACTGAGAGGCAGACTTCTAAATCTACGTTTACAGCGTCATCCACAATTGTTTTGTCCTAAACTGCTTATCATGGCAGCGCTAGGTGACCATTCACAGCGCCTTCGAATTACATTCCATTGCGAACTAGAAGGAGCCTGCCATTTGAAGCAGTACATAATGGCAGTATAAAACGTGGATCCGGAGCATTACTTTAGTCTGTAGCTTGTCTAATAATGTTTTGCCTGCTATTGTAGTACTCTATTGCGATCTTTCGATCCTTTAGCTAAAAAAATCTTGAACACATATTATATTCACGTATTTAGCTCACAAGGTATTCGTTTCACTCAAACATAATACAACAGTAATCCAGACACGACTATATTGTATATCACGGCGAGGTAAGTGTAATTTATGTCTTTGGAAGTTACCCTGGAGTACGGCTGCACAAAAAAACAAAGGAATATGTATCAGGGCTAGTGGTCATCGTGCGGTTATTGTATCAACCTCGGAAGTAATCGGTTATATACAGATATGGAAAATCGTTCCTCGATATTGCTTTACTTTGTACTACTGCATGTGATCTAAATAGCGTTAAAACGATATATTCTTCCAAAGGTATGACATGGCCTCTTTTTCCTCACTGGAAGAGATGCCTGCATTCGGGTAGAGGTCAACAGTATTCCCAGCAATAATTGGAAGCTGAATGGAAATCGAAATTAATTACCGTGAATTCACCTGGAAGTGTCTATTGGCTGTCGGGTTTTGCTCGAGGCCTACTGGCACTACCGTACCCACCGGACACAAGATCGACTACAGAGTATCGTATAGCGAGTCTGGTGTCAACTATCGTAACCAATTTTTTCACAGTGAATTCATACACACTTACGGATTATGTAGTGATCCAAAATGTCGGTAAACACCAATCTCAAAACATGAGATTTCCTTCTGGCAATGATAAGGTGGAACGATGTTATTTGAAGTGATAGATATGGTAAATATGGGAGTTGCTTGTTTAATTAAATGGAGGTCTTGCTTCGTAAGGTTGTCCTAGCTATCCTGAAGTTATCGCCAGTATGACGTACTGTATATTATTACTATTGTGAGTATTTATCAACATCGGACTTCCGATCACAAGATAAATGAAATCTTGGCGTTTCTAAATTTTCTCAGAGTGAGCATGCGAAGGACCTTCAATGATTGTAAAAAGCGCGGGGAAGAAAAGGTGACCGTTAAATTTGAACGGATTGAGAGATAATCGATCCACAGAATTGATACGTCTTCCGTCTATTTGATATATCGCTATTGTCCAGCCGGTTCAACGTAAATCGAGACTTCTATGGTCTTAACTTTGGGAATGCGTTTTGTTGTCCGACATAACACAAAAGCCTGCAAAAGCCATTCCTAGATGGTGAGTATGTTGCGTCCAAGGGTGACGAAGTATTTTCAACATAGGAAAGCCGTCTCAGTATAATCAGTGCAACAGATACCTTTAAACATTTCAAAATACACTTAATAGTCCATTGACGTCGTTGCACTGGACAATAACACACGCTTATTTTAGCAGTCTGTGTGACGCTTTGGCATACTGTACCAGTAGTAGGTGTTACTCGTCTAATAATATTACATTAGTTATGATTGGGTTTTCCAACTGTGTTTCATAGGATTCGAACACATTGAACAAATGATTTGAAAGCACGAACTCTGAGGAACATGCCACTTTAAACTCTTCCTTAATCCAGTCTAAACTCTACGATCTACCGGCTTCTGTGCTTTTTTTTTTCTTTTATCCGAGAACGGGACTACTGAACAGCCTCGGTACATTAGGTGCTCATCTTTCAATTTGATTTTGGTCAGACCTGAATGTTTTGCTTATGCTGCTGAGAGAAGCAATTTGTAGAGTTTAACATAGATTTACTCCTAAAATGTATTGCCGTCGCCAATAGTAACTGATTAGGTTAACTCAGGACAACGTATCGATGAAGCATCTGAAAGCAACATACACGAGGTAACGTTCTGTGGGATAGAGACCATTTTATCTGCTGTAATTGTTGCTGCGGCTCGAGCTGTTGCTCGAAATCGAGGCGATGAAGAGCGTATAGTGCAAAAAGTTCGTAGGTGCCCTAAACAACCGCAGGTCATAAACTCCTGTTAACGAACTGCGTCGCAGAACGGGGCAACGTGACCCAGTGAATAGTGTTACTCCGACAGCCACGCAGCTTCATACTTCAGCTTCCTACGTTAACAAGCTTTAGGAGTTGTCGGCGCCTTTGATACCAGAACGGGGTTTTCGCAGGGTGCACGATGGAGTGGACATCGTTTCTAAGGCGAAGCAGTAAATAACTCTCTTAGACAAGACCAACAGCAACAATTGCCTTAACAATTACAACAAAACTAATCTTAGTTTTTTTTTTCTAAAGTGCGGACTAAAAAAAGTGAGTAGGTAAAAGTTACCTCGTACGTACTGGGCTTTCGGTGCAACTTTTAGCTTTATTCTGAACGCCTAAAATTAAATATAAGTGTATATTGATATAATGTAATTTTCCTTCTCGACTGACAAACTCGTTAACCGATAATTCAACATAGAGCTTTTGTTTGAGAAAGAGATTTTTTCGTTTATCGTTGGCCCATTTTCGCATTGCATAAATGAAAATTTGAGAGCACTGAATTAAGGCTCTATCTATCATTTGTATATAAGAGAATTTATCCATCATTGGTAAATGCTGCTAGAAATATTTACTGAGAATACACACTTAGCTAACTTTCATTAAGGAAAAATAAAGGAGTTTAAATACCGACTTTTAAATAGATATTGATCGCGTGCTTTGTCGAACCTTTTCATACGCGATGACTGCCTTGGCAGTCAATCCTCATCCATTAATCTAGAGATCTAGCGTGTACTTAACAGTCGATTTTCAGACACCGTCAAGTCTTTCGCACTCTTATGGTTTGGGAGGCTCTTGCAGCCAACGGTGCAGAGCTGTATAGGGCCACACATACGTAGATTATCCGTCAACTAACATAGCTCAACTGGAAAATAACTACCAGTAACAGTGAAAGGGACAATTCGCAAACTGGTATTTTTCCTGCAACTGTTTGCCGCGGGCCAAAGAAAGCCTTCGCTGATATCTTTTAGGTATGTTTATTTAGCTCATTTTTATTTACATATCTTGTTTTCATAGCTTCACTCATTAAAAGCATCGCTCACATAAGTAGTCACTGTGATACAGGGCATCTAGTTGAAGCAATTTCCTTTTCACAATACGTTTGGACTGAAAGTAAGGTAAGAGGACACATTGTAGATTCCAACCTTGCTATGAAAAGCCCTAAGCAGCAGTAGGTTGCACCTGCAGAAAATAAATCAGATTTTAAGGAAAGAATCTCAATCTGCTCTTGATCACTTGCCTCTGTCTACGTAATTTTACAATAAAGTTTAATTAATTAAGCACTAACCATACTCACAGTAGTGATCTTGTGTTAACAGTTCACCGTTAACCATTGAATAACATAGAGTTTTTGCTGGTTTTTACACGAGTAAACCACTGTAATAAACACTGTAAAGGAAAAGGACACTTTGTCAAATCTTGTATCAGACAGTTTCGTCATTATCCAAATCAAGCTACCGAAAATGCATTGACATCGCCGCCCCGGTGGTAGAAATTTTGTTCGCGACTGTGAATATTTTTTAAATGAGCCCCATATTGTGTGTCACGACGACGACCGATAGAGCCATTGGCTATAGCCACTTCGTAGAAGTTTTAGAGTGATCCTTGTCTCATCCTTTATTTCTTTTTTTTTTTTTTTTATTTCTTTTTTCTCTAATTCATGCCGATGATGGCAGATGCAAGATAGTCGCTTATTTGTAATATGAGAAAATCGTGCATTACGTTGCTACGGCCATGAGAGTTTTTTAAACGAAATTGGTGGCCTCTCTTATGGTAGCTCTCTCTGGTATGAACATCTTCAATGACGACACACTGCCCCCTACAGTTTCAACTGCATTATTACTAATATATAAATGTTATACTATAAAATCGTTTATATATTAGCTCATAAAAATACATTCCACATCCATCTGATTATAATATTTATATTATGAGGTCAAATTTATCCGGCTTAATGTTGATCTTGCGTATAAAGGTTGATGAATATATGGACTGAAGTGCAACGCACTAACTGTATGTTATGTCACTTTGAAAAACTTATTTCAAAGCTCAACAAAGGGAAAAACGTAAGTCATATAATATTGTGTTACCCATCTAAGATTGTTTTCAAAAGGAAGTTATAACGAACCTACTGGCATTGCGTTAAGCAACATTCCGATATCCACAACGATGGATAATGAATAGGTATTTATCCGAGAAGCAGAATATTTAGCGGGGCTAATTTGGCTTTGAAAAACGGTGCACACATAAGTACAGTTGCACCTCAGCTTTCGAACACGGTATACGCAAAGCCTAAGTATAACAGTAATCGAGCCACAAAAAACTTCCCTGGAAAAATGTGTTTTTTCTAGCTTCGTTGAATGACTGATTCCTCGTATCGGCCTACGTAGTCACCCACACAATTCTATTTACTTGAACTATGTGGCCGGTTAAATAGGAGCCTACACGGCCTATTTTTTAAACGATAAGGTAGAAGAGTCTTTAGAATAAATACACTGGCATATGTTTTGCCCTGTAAAACGGGCCAAATCACAAATGAACTCTGGGTAGATCTCGAAGCCACTGGTGCAAATTTCGTTATATGACCCCTGTAGAATCAGAGAAAAAACCTATCACACCAAACTTGAATCGTCCAGAGCGTGATCAAGACTGCAAGCGTGCATCATCAACGATGCTTGTTTATCAACTCGTGCACAGGATAGTTTACTTAGAACAGACGGTGCTCAAGTAGATTTTCTGCACAGCGGGAGCAGTTCTAAGCTTACGCAGTCTTAAAGGGCACTTGTAGCATTCAGCTTAGGAACGCGACAGAAACTTGAAGCAAATTTGTCAGGGCAACTCAATGAATTCAACCAGCTCTAGACATATCTGTTCGATATAGACTATAACAGCTCCGATAAGCTGAGCAGTTTCAGAGGCCTAGCATGAACGAGGACAAGCTTTAATTGCCTTTTCTTGCTAATGATTCTTCTTAAAGATTGGTGATATTATCTACGGCATTATGTGCAGTGCGGCCTGAATAGCCCACTCAAAACGGGCAGGCTAATTGAACGAAAGGTACTATATGCGGAGAAGTTGAAACAGACTATTTGGCGTACTTCATTATTAATATACATGAGTTGCCGTTTCGCAGTCGAATGTGCGTAGTAGAAATTTTATAAATTAATTTAAACTATGAGCTGGGGGCTTTAAGTGAATAGCCGCTGAAGAAAATCCGAAACACTAACGTGTTCGTTTTTGGATTTTTTTCAGCGATACGCTACAATGTTCACAGCGTGCGTATATATAAAATATACAATTCTTATTTTCCTCATCCAAACGCAATTTGCTATGGAATAACGAATCGAATTATACGTGTAGAACCAGAAACCCAACCGACGTGAAACTTTTCGGCCTGGTGGCAGACAAATTTGCGATCAATATTTCAGTAAATTTTCTAAACTTGCCGAACCCAATTTCCCACCGTGTCGAAAATAGGAACATTTTCGTCCCTTTAGTATAAACGAAATGGCAACAACAGAAGTCAGAGCTTAAACCGTGCTTATATTCGCTCCTTGGCTTTTTTGACTTTTCCAGCCCCGGTTGATTTTTGTCGTTCGGAATTCTATCAATAACACACGATTACATCACTGTTACCAATGCAATGACCGCCACCGCCACCGCCACACTAAATCGGCCCTGGGTTATTTTCATTGAGATTTTCCTGGCAGTTGAAGTGGCGCAGCACCCAACAAAACTTTAGTATTCGACCCATATACAATACATACTGTGCACGTACACCAGACGCTGGTGGGAAGCAGCTGCTGCGGTCGGCGATGTCGTTCAGTTTAAATTCAACCATATATCGATTCAATCTAATTTGCTCAAATCCTCGATTGTATTATGGACGAACGGCACTGAGTGATCTTTTTTCATTTCTATTCGATTTCAACAGCTGTCCGTCCAATTTGGCCGGTATCACAGGAAAAAAGCAACATTTAAAAACAGCCCAACCTTTCTGTTGGCTGTACCATGGCACCTCCATCCAAACCAGTAATGCGCAATGATAGGGCCGTTAACCTATTTCTGCTAAATCGTACAAGAGTGTGCCTGGGCGGAGTCAGTCACGATCTTTGCTCAGCCGCTACTAGCCAACAATTGACAAAAGGCGGATAAAACTTAACCGGGCAGACAACAGAAACACGTATTATATATAGCTGCATACATTTCAAGCACGAGTGAATCGATACTTGGAAGGTAGAGTCCACATGGGGATTCTAGACCCCCCTACCTCCTCGTTGTGGACAGCTGAAGTTTGCTGATGTAATTATTGTCATTCTTATGTACTATAGTCGCATGCTTCCGTTATATGCACTCGATTCGATACCATTGTTTACTCAACGCCACCGAAAAATGATAAAAGACAACATACCTGTGCATAGGATCCCTGTATCAATTCTACAAAGGCCATTACAGTCATCTAAAGAAAATTTATTATTTAAGTTGGTAGTTTGGATTTTTAAAGGTTTTCGAGTTTCCTGCTAGTTGACCAAAACACATGTTAAAAGTAGGAAATCGCCGGACCGTTTTGTTTATACATGACTGAATTAAAGAATGTCTCAGGTTCTATATGTCCGGTTCTGCTGATGGCCGTTGTTTCAGGCTACCGGTTTCCGGTACTAGAGGTCGTGTGTCTACGCTCAGTTTCAAATCATCTTACGTTGCGTTCCTATGTTTAATAGGCAAACATGCCATTGCACCATCACGACCGCATTTTTTTGTGCGGCTTGGCTATTTAAGAAATCAACAATTACACCCAATTCACAAGACAGGTGTCCTCTACCGAACGACTTATAGTTTCAGTCCTCATGGAGATCGTTAAGATAATTCTGGGTTCAACAGTCTAGTACTCAACAATGGGGGCGTAAACAGCATTTCCATTCGCAATCAATCAGTGGAAATCATTGACAGTGATAAAGGCAAAACTCGACTACGAGACTCTCCCCTTACACTAGCAGATAGCGTTTCTCCCGACCATTTCTTTCATCGTCAGTCTAAATCGCGCTCCGCATACAGATGCATTTCTGTTCGTTTTTCCTCGTCAGACCTTTTAGCACGGCTTTACTATGTGCTTCTTTTCCATAACATACAGCCAAATCTTCGCTGTACAAAATATATAGCTACAGTTAATCTAAACGGGGCCTTCAACCAGTCTATTGTTGTTATACCGATAGTGGTAAAGGGAGCATCATGCACTCAAATAAAGGAAAAATCTGACTGCGCCTCGTTGCTTACATTGAAAGGCTTGATTGGTTTTGGCAGGGATTTGTGTGTATTGTGAACACGTGGACTGGATATAAAAATTGCTACGAGGTAATTCTGCTCTCTAAGGCTTTCCAACAAACTGCGATGTGTGTGCGTGTGTACTTGTGTATGTTTTTAGGAAAAATGTATTTCGCAATAGCGGACTCGAGGGGAATTCCCGGACAGCTAGCGCCACGGCTTTTCGTTGAGATAGGATTTACGCTTTCTTTGGGAGATCCTTCTATCTGTCTAGGCCTCGCTTCTGTCCGTGTAGTCTGTAAGTCAACGAACTTATCACCTGCACTGCAAGCCATCTTTGTGGGGCATTACGTATAATGGATAACGATCGATGTTTTTTGCGTTGGGGACACTCGAATACGAAGGGATTTCATCACTTGGGAGAAAATATTTTCCTCTTAGAACAGTGCTGAGGTAAAGCACGTACTCTACACATGACAGCTTATATATATATATAGTGGCAAACGAAGGCATTTCACGGAATAAATGCTGCTAAATTAAATTGGAAGCGGTCAGTTTTCTTTTTTGTTTCATTCGCAAAAGTCAGTATTTTTTTGTCTTATAGTGATATTTAAACAACACTTGTATGTTATATCTTGCTGTTTACTGACTGGTCACCAGAACTCGAAATGTTCACACGTATTCGCTCTAGCAGGGTTAATAACACATTTAGCATGTAGCTTTTAACCACAGACGAGTAAAAAGTACATAGTTACCGTTTCTACCTAGGCAGTAACAACACTGTAACAACAGATAATTATTTGCTTTTTAGCCGTTATTTTGTACTTACTAAAATTAGCGTTAAAATTTTCTTCCCCTAATATTATTACTAAAACGTGTGTGCTACATGCGTTTTGTGTAAATCTGACGATAATTGACTCTCTGACTGGAATTTCATCTATAGTAGAGTGCATGAGATCCACTTATTAAGAATTTTATAATGACTGATCTTAGTGCATCTGTATAATTTTAATACAGTGAAAATCATTGAATGCGTTTGAATTTCGGGTTGCAATATTGGAATATATATTCACTTCTGTATGCTTTACTTATTTCAAAAGTTTAATAAGGATAACCCAGGTGATTTGGATATAAAGGATCATTGAAAAATATTTTTAATATGCTCGAAAAAAGCAGTCGTAACATACACAAATCAGACAGAGAAATACAAGATTTTGTTAAATCGTGGTAATGAAATTGCCAAATATTATTACAGGCTATAGAGTTTAATTTACGCGTACTATAATTTGATGCATGTGTTGAAATTTTTAGTAAACGTAGCTACACTTGAGAGGGAACCTCTGTTATGAGTATTTAATTCGAGCCTTAATTTGCAACACGTATAACCGGACAGTTTGGCACTTGTGACTCTATATCCTTGCTGTAAACGCGAGAAATAAGACGCTTCTCTTCTTATGATGAGCTTGTAATTTTTTGCACAATTCCTTTGTTTTTTCGATCTCAGAAAGTTTCTTTTCTTCGTAAAAATTACACGGTTAAAATTGGGCGTAACCCCGACATTGTCGTGACGTGGTAACAAATAAGCATTTCCATAAGGGAGTCCATCATTGAGCATTACGCTGCTCTGTGCCTTTAAAAGGTTAAGCGAAATTAATCCCGAGCTGCGGCCGCAGAGACCTTCACATTTTGCTGTAAATAACGATTGTTTAAACTCCGTTGAACCATAAGGTCACTTTGTACTGTTCTGAATGCTTTATTAAGTAGTGTCCACAAAAGACGTGCGCTTTACAAAACGGACTATGAAAAAGACTATTTAAGCACACAAGTAGTTACTTTATAAACGTAAAGCTCTCTTAGACTAAACTTTCTAAGTGCAGCATTAGCGTACTCTTGGATGTCGACTAACGTGCGCTGACTACCACTCTTAGCGCATCATCTGAATAATTTTAGTTCTTTACATGACTTCTTTGTAGAGCCACCACGAACTTCACTAAGCGGGACCTTAAAAAGGACTCTATAAAAAGCACCATACACGTGAAAACGCTGCAAAACCAGTAGCCTCTCAAGGCACTCAAATAATCCTAAAGTGTTGTCATTGATGTAAATAATGCAATGTGCGAAAATCTAACTTGTAATCTGTAGATTACAATTTTCTGTCTCATTTAGTCTAAAGTGCGGCATGAAAGAGCTAAGGATGCAAAATATTTTTAAAGTGATTGTTAAAGATTCATCGATGCCCGTGCAAGGCCCGAGAAAAATTCACATTGTTAATAAAAGTGCTTTCATTGGGAATACATTGTCTTTTAACGCCATGAACAGCCCAGAAGAAGGTTACTATCCCAGGAGGCGCGAAATATTAGTTAACATCGATGATCTCAGGCTTCAGATCAGAGCAATTTGCGCGAAAGACGATTATTTGCCCAAAAAGCTCCTAACAATGCATCTAACTGGTGCCGAGGTAATCTTTCAGTTTGACTAAGGAGTCAGGAAAACTAGTGTTTCCTATCTTATAAGGGCCTTAAAGACTTCTCCCCCTTTACTGTAAATATAGCATGGCACATGACCTGTGCTACGAGCAACTGACAGACCCGTCTTACAAAAATAATTAAATTATTCTCAATATTATGCGACACATTATTTAAGTGCTTCATCATCAAACGACTGGAGTTTTGACTAAATGTTTATCAAAGTTTGACCGTCCCCAGCCAATTCAATCTAACCTCCTTATTGAACAGAGCTTATCTAAGTACTTGGATAAGTTAGAATAGTCCCATATGCAGAGTTGCTTAACAGTGCAATGCTGATAGAAATACCGTCTGAAATATACATGTACATATTGGACATCAAACTTAACTGTCTAACGATTACAATAAAATACATTATGCAGATGTACATTACTTTTGTTCAGCAAAGCCTACGCAAGTAAATTCCGTATAGGTCCTGATTATAGCCTATTGTCGACTAAACAACAATCTAGAAGCAGTACACCTATATAGAAACAGAGCTGCGTGACTTGCGATTACACTATGTGTATACACAGATTTCTGCCTGTTATCTTCAAAAACCGCTTGGTTCATTTTGGTTACCTTCAATTTTCGTCCTTTTAGTATGTTTAATTTTTTTATAAAATTTTAATAAGTTATAGTCTTCAATTTTGTTATCATGAGAAAGAAAGGAGGGGAGATTACTTCAAGGCAAAGACGCTCCCCTTTTACTTAAGTCCTTTGTCAACCGTGGGGAAATGCGGAACTCACTGGTTGAAGTGCCCGGTGATTTTTAACGAAGCGACCTCATCTACGCTAGTTCCCAGGAGTGACCATACGTCCATCTACGACTTTAGTCCCCAGAGCGGGTGAACAGCCGGGCGACCGGATCGACCTTTCCCCGAGCAGCCTGAGCTTTCTGCCGCCAGCGGCTTGCTTCGATCACTTTTCCTTGCCCTTACCCCCTCCCTCCACTAGGCCCAGAGCGTTCGGTCCGTGTACGTTCATGTTCTGCCAGTTAAAACCTGCTTTACTTCGTAGTCTTTCGTAGCAGATGGGAGCAGATGTGGTAGCTAACTGATGTTCGCTCCGCCTTCCAGTAGTAGAGGGCTGTGTACTCTTAAGTGCCTCCGAGAAAGCGAAGTCACTTAAAAGTTTATTGACTCACTCATTTTAAGGCGCTTCTTTCGAGACACCTCTACGCCAAATCTAATGGCCACAACTCGCTCTGGTTTCAGCTACGCATTAAGACAGACGCCATGGTCCTTTGACTAAATAGCATAGCTATGCTTCTCGTTATGACTGAACAGTAAGCAGGTGCTTACAGCTTGATCGGACGTCACTCATTTGCGACAGCATAGGGTGTTGTGTATACATACATACATAGGAGTACGATAACGAGAAATAGCTATAGGCACGAAGTGGTCAGGCATATAGCACGGCACAGTATTCATGGAGCATTCGTTCATAGCTGCTTACAGGCAACACTTTACGCTCAAACGAAGCCTTCCCATTCCCTTTGTTGTAGGGACCTCTGCCGCTGTGGCGTTCTGTTCGGCCATTAAGAGATTGACCTGGCCAAAGCAAGTCTGGTCATGTCTCAGCTAGCCCCGAGGGCAGACATCTCGTTACTAAAGTCCGCTTTTGCCTCTGTCTGAACCCGACACTAAGACACTCCCATTTGCTACCAGTGGAAAGCTAGGGACAAAAGGCTGGATAGAACGTCAAGGGTCGCGGGGAATCATCGTTTTCCAATAACACATTTTCGTCTCACTCACATTTCCCGAATACCTCCAAGCTTTGAACGGGCTGATAGTAACCCGGTCAGCGCCCGATAGAAGAAAAGCAGCAAGACGGACGCAGTAGTGGCGTTTGCCGGCTTTGGCAGCTAGCTAACCAAGCAACCAATCTATAGGGCCCGGGAGGGGGCAGTTAGGCACATGGCCCAGCGAAAGTCACACCGAAATTCCACCAAGGTCCTCCAGCCTTCCGGTAGTCCCTAGAGAAGCTTGCCTTTTTCGTTGAGAGAGCGTCTCTACACATCCTTGTTTTTTGCTTGTCCTGTAGTTTTTCCCTCCCTACAACCTGACACCTATTCTCAGTTTAGCCTTTGTGAATCACCTAAACTTAGAACAACGCTGCTATCTTTTCGAGTTAGTCATTCTTCGATCGACCTTCCTCGTTTACCCTCGTTTCCTAGCATACGTTCAATACTCAAATATCACCATGAATTAAAGTAAACCATTTAATCAGTCCAAATTTTTTTAGAGAGGATGTTCGAGCTAATCGTTCAGTAGTCGAGATATTTTTCGGCAGTACTGGCAGTAAAATGTCCAAAAGCGGTAAAATGACGGACTCTACATATTGTGGGAAATGCGAATAGAGCTCAGCTTGCATAGTAAGCCAAGTATAAGACTACCAGGTCGACTGTACAATTTTTCCTCAATTCCTTATATATATAAACTATTAAACATGTCATAATTTTCCTGCTATATTCATCTAGGTCATTTTGGTGGTTACATGTGCCTTTTGCATATGTATAATAGAGTTTGCATTATTTTAGTTAATCCAAAAATATGCAAATATTCTGAACAATCATTTTACTGTGTTTTTAAATAGGTGCATCAAAATATCTTGGCACAGCTTTTCGTTTAGAATATCTTACCAGAGGGGTAAAGATATTATGGCCAATGAGCTTCTAAGCTCTAAAGAAAGCATTCGTTTAAGAGCTTAGGTGGCCTCGTGTAACAAGTTGAACATTAGCCAGACTGCTATACAAATATTTTTTTTACTGAAATTCATCCCTTTCACTCATTGTTAAAACATTCGAGATGGCATGTCCGTCTAAACTTGTCTAAAATAAATAACGGAGATAAACAGTGCCTAAACCTATTGCCCTTGATCTTTTAACCCTACATAACTGACACGCGAAAAACGTCCACTTCATAATCAGTCTCGTCAAGATTTTTCATTTACATCCTTGACTTAGGGGTAAGTTGTACAATCACAAGTTGGCACTGTAATTGAACTTTGTATATTTCAAACACGAAGCCGCTAGCTTTCAGCTACTTCCAGTGACGGAGTTTGCAATTACGAGGCTAACAAGCAGTGAGACTAATTATTCCATGCGACTTTTCGAGCATAAGCTTTCAAAATATGAGCCCCATTTCATCCGAATTGGGTTCCCTCGGCCTTTCTGCGTTAGCCGAAAGCTCCTACTTATAATAATACCCTACGAAATCAATGACTGCGGTTGTTAGCTAACTAGGAATTTTAAAGATTAACCGCCAAAGGCAGATACATTAAGAAATACGATCTGACTAAGAAGAACGTTGCGAGGCACCAAGTGATCCCTCTTAATTTTTCTACTGTGTGAGCAGGTTATTTGGTTTGCTTGAATTTTGTACGTTTTATTACAGATTATATTAATTTTACCTTTTTTCCTTTAAAGTTAACGTATTTGCCTAAACGTAAAAACGAATTATTCTAGTAATCATACCAAACCGCGTTCAGCCATTATGATAAAACTATAGTTCGTCTGCATTCGTGTGTGCATGTTAGACAGATTTGTTACTATAGAAATTCAGTTTACAAAAAATGAGTGGTAACAGTCGGATAAATTGCGAATGACTAATGCACGAGATTATTCCGCCTCTGTGTTATGTCAATAAACAATTTACCCTGGCAGAATAATAGGACAAAGTGGCGACACTATGATATAGCTCGGACTGGCAGGTTCACTGAGGATCATGTCTCTTCAATGTCGCTAGCACGTAACGCTTAATCAAAACAAGCTCACTAGTCGCAGTCATACGATGCTCTTGTGTTTACATTCAACGGGCAATTTGACATATCACTCACGCAGTAACAGTTCTATTTAACATTTGCAGACAGTGAGTCCAAGGACTGCCACAGTCTGCTGAAATTAATGTGAGAAAAAAATGAACGCCTAAAGTAATGAAAATGACGGAGTGAAACCGAAATACGTAAAGCGCTCTCTCATACGCTCTCATGTGTCATCAATATAGAAGGATACAAAGGAAGCATATCTATCGGTCCATTTCAGATCAAAACCGCCAACAAACGATTTAAATAGACGGCGATTAAATAGCTAGTGCTATATTGCGTCTGACATTATGATTTCTAACGTATTATACAGTATGTGAACAGCTAGGCGGAATAGGTTTACACAGTTTACCGATGCAGGTACGACTATTGCTGGAATGAGCAGTTCGACCTAATGCATTCGATAGCCTTTATAAAGGATTATTATAGGGAATTCTTATGATTTGAACAGACAGGACACTTTAATAGACACTAAAAGGATACACGGTTATTTCTTTACGTACTAAAATCAGCAATCTGTCTTAGCCCTTCGAGAGGTTATTACTACACTACCATTCGGCTTTGAACTAGGTAAAAATGGTCTAGTTTAATATTGCTATTTCAATATGCCCTAGGACCGAGCCCAATTATGTTCACTGGGCACCAAGCAAGGAACCGTGGTGTTAAATTGTGAACCTTATAAAATATCTTAGTAAATGGTTACCATAATTGAAAGATAATTCGTATTTGCGTTATTGTTATTAATCCTGTTTTAATGACTATTGCCAATCGTTGAGTAAACCTTCCTTTTTAATATGCCATAGGAAAGTTACATGTGTAACAGGCACAGCAGTTGGACCATATTCATTGGCACGTGGGAAAAACGAGCCTGCCTTAAAATGCTGAGTAAATAAACATTAGCAGCCACTTAAGCTGTTAGATACAATATTTTAGGAATGCAGATTGTACGCCTCTGTTTGAATTGTTCAGAGATCAGAACTTTTGATTCGTCAGGGCGACTCATTTGTCGGTACGTGCGGGTGTGCCGCCTGTGGTTCTGTGTTGTCAAGTGCAAAATTAACACCAGGGATATGCTACGTTGGGGGCAGCAAGGCCTAGTGTAAATACCTGCATGGAATCCCAGGACATTTATTTAGGTGGCGTCCCGCAGTTCCAAAGAGCATCTCCAAAGGCTTACGAAAGCGAATTACTCAAGCAAAGATTTCACTATCAGCTTAGTGCGTTATTGGAATGAAAAGGTCCATCGGCCAAACTAAACGTATCTCGATCAAAAAATTTTATCTTCGGTAAATTATTCCAATACTGCAATAGTGTTTCAAAGAAAATTCAAATTGTGCCAAAATATTAATTAAAGTATATCAGCAATTTGAGCTTTTTAGATAAAGGTATGAGTTCAAAAATAGGCGAATCCTAAGGAATAATCCGTATACTTTTGATGCATATGGAACTGAAAGAATGGATGAACATTCTGAAGAACGCGCTAGCGTTCTTTCTCATAAAAAAATTAGTGTAAGATAATGTATAATATTTATTTAGCGCTTACATATAGACGAATTAAGCCTAGCATACGATACTGTAGAATAGGAGCATAAATATGTGGGTGTATTTCGTGATTGTAGCAAGTGGTACTTCTATAGTGAATTGTTGTCGAAGTAGAAAGGTTTCAAACAGGAAAAATTTATCGTTGGCTGTCATGACTTCAAGCTGGTGCGAATAAACCTCTGAAAGTCTATGAAAGTCACCGATTGTAACATCATTTAAAGGAGGCCCCGGCTCCGCTTAAAGGGTATAACACAAGCGAAATCATTTCTCACCTAATTGAAACTGCACTGACTATTGCTGATCGAACCGTATTCGATATATAGCCTTGCCTATATAAGCATGCTCTAGCCTTAGTATATATAAAACATATCGCTTAACAGCTACCCTGGATACGCCTGGGTACAATTTTTCTGCATGTTTAATATCCGGCAGAAAGTACGAAGGGCAGCAACACATCGCTATAAATTTTCCAATACGAACAGTTACAAAAAAAATATACGTTAGATGGTGAAAATGATGAGACTAGAGAAAAGAAAAGGCTGGCGTACGCCTCGTAGGTCAACAGATGGACGCACATAAACAAAATTGTTGAGGCTTAAGGACGACACTGGTGAACAAGTGGCTGTTGTACTAAGAATGGAAACTTCTTGTTATTCAGTGCTCTTAAAATCCTTTGAAGTTGATCATGGGAAGTAGTATTCTCATTGTATATATGCTTTACGTATGGGGATTGCTACATAGGCTATAGTGTGCTTAACGCTATTTTTTAAGACGGCCGGTGCTACGAGAAAGAAGGAAATTATAGTATTATGTTTGTTAAAAACTATTCTATTATGTATTCTATTATTTAATCTCACTATAAATCGTCATCTAAAAAATGTTAATGGAAGATACATATATCGTATACCCATATAGCCTTAGAATATAGCGTGATATGATTTCCTACGAAAGAGTTTGTTTCTCAACCAAGTGAAAGGGAAAACGCTGTTTTTTTTTAAAACAAGCTCTGATAAGGGCTAAAAAAGACGATGCTTTATAATCGTCCATAGTAAAGCGGGTCACACATTATGATATACCTGCCAGTCTGAAACCGAGTTCTCAGAGGCTCAAGTATGTTCGTGAGTTGCATTTAATCGAGAACTGGGAACAAACAACAACAATGTATGCACCGTTATCCAGGCAGAACTTGGCCGCACAGTACAGCTGTCATAGTTACGGGTCGTTCTGATCTGTGAGTTTTGACTTATCATCGTGATTATTCGCAGTGTGATACATAATTACAGTGTCAAATAAGACGTTTTAATTTAACTTGACACATATATAAATATACGTATTCCTACAAAATTGAATCGCACTCTGAAGCCACCGTTCTTCCAGTTTCTCTGCGAAATTGGCATCTGATTTTATGGACGCTAGAAATACAGTGATCCATATATCCTGACCTTGCCGCATAGAGCTTCCAAAGTGGCCATGTGATACAACTCGATATAATGACTTTTGCCTTTAGTTTGTTTTTCGAAAACTAATCAAAGGAAAAATCCCAGTAACGGAAATTGGATTAAATTTATACCTTATGCGTATATCCAAAATTCCGATAGACTCTTAGTGTGAAAATTTAAACTCAACGTTTCTTACCTAGAAAAAAAAAACGAAGTAGCTTATGTAGCCTTTGTCCCAGACAGCCTTGTCTTCCTCGATTTATATATATATATATATACGTTGGTAAGCGTACTGCGGAGGCGTTCGCGTCATACAAAAATATTGATTATTTTGTTCTTTTTTATTGTCTCTTACTGCAAATCGATACGAAAGCTGGCAGGAAACGTACTCCTTGTCAATATGACTGATAATAATTATTATTATTATTATTAAAACACTGGTTTGCCTGCAATGATTAATAGTTCTGGTCTATCATTTACTGCGGGGTCCTAAAAGGTGGAGGTCTGATTGAATAATTGTTCCCAGATGCTTCAGTGAGCATTTAACAAGTATCGATTCGGTATTGTCATAGGCGACATAACTGAAGACTAAAGAAATAAAAAACACGTAAGCAAAGCATGTATCGCTGCGAGAAATCGCTTTTGATACAGAAAAGAAAATACAAATACCGAGGATTACACTTATCAGACTAATGTTTTCCTTTGTTACAGAAACTCGCATGAAGTATGCTAGACACATACGCACACGTATATATGAACACGTAAGTATTTTCTGGTGGTCGATTGAAGGTCAGGAGCTGGTGAGCTACTGCTGGCATGAATGCGTTATGCGTTCACGTTTGGCACAGATGCATGTTTTATATAAAAACAATGAACCACAATATCGTATATCGACTCGGGGCCGAAATGCTCGTTCGACTCTTGTAATGAATCGTTGAAAATTATTAGTTGCAGTATGAGATAGCTAGAAATCAAAATCTATTTAGTTCTATTTGCAAGAAGGCATTGATTCGCCGTAACTCCTTGATTCGTTGCAGGACCAAAAGCCGATAAATAAAGCCTATATTGCTAGCGACTAGTTCTCCATTGACAAAAATGAAGATGAAAATTGAGATGCCAGGCTTACAGCGACACAATTAACGATTATGAGTGAAGCAAACAAATTATGTATACAAAGAGTCTTCCAAATGACTTTCATTCTTGTTGACATTACCGCACAGCCTCAACCTCTCAAATTTTCAAAAAATAGAGGCTTATCTCCGCCAAAACGTTACGCCATGCTTTTCCTTTCTGCCGTAGATTTAAATATACTCCTATGAAAATATATGAACCCGCTCCTTAATGCTGCCCGACTACAGACTGCGTCGATTGACAAGGATCATCATAATCTTAGCTGTTGCACTCACCTAAACGCTTAGAACTGTGTTCGAGATCGTTGTAGAAATACTTTTTCTACTCGATAAGCGGATATAAGGAAATAAACCGTAGATATGACTGGATCGAAAGTTTGCTTTTTACAACGGACTAGTTTGTATGCAAATTAAGCAATAACAACTGGTTTTATCACTGTGTCCAAACAAAGGGTTGGGAGTGCCTTCAAAACGACGAGAATGCTTTTTTTCAAATTACAGGAAAAATAAATAACATGACTCAGCGTACGATCGCCCGTAGATACAAAAATCTTTAAACTGATCTGCTTTAACGTAAGGTTCATGTTCAAGTGTTAGAGCTGAGTAAACGACCTGTTATTGTAATTGGCCTCCAGTTAGGTAACAAAAAGGCAAAAATTGCTGATATTAAGTACCGCTTAGCTGCTTAGCCACCGATTTTACTACGCTCATTCTAAACGCTTAACAACGCAATGACAGTGAAGGTAATTCGTAAGTACTTTAGTTTTTGCCAAGCAGGGCGAAAAATAATGACCGATTCTAATAATTACCGTCAAATGTGAGTACCGTATCGAAAGATAAAAAGGAACCGAGACTATACAAAATCAATGGAGCCTGTTGTAGGCACTGGTAGTTTTAGCACGAACTTTAAACTGTTTTCTTTGTCCATCTTATGTTACAGTTTGTTCTGTTGGTAGCAAACAGATAGCTTAAATAGACTTCTTTGTAAAAAAATTTAGAAAATCACCTAGTTCGAAGTTGAACTTATTTAAACTTACTTAGCTGCTCGCAAAATGACTGTTATTACGCTTACATAGCTTATCCAGGACCTATGTGTATTAAACAAGCATGCATAACAGGTATCGTCTGAACTCGTCCAGCTAAACATCTATTGAAATCAGAATCGCCGTGTCAGAACGGACTCGGTAGGATGTCATGCATGGCTTTTTGATGTTCTGCCCCGCCCACACAGCCGTTTACACGACATAGACGCGCGCACATACAGGTTAGGTCGGCAGATAGACAGACATGTATGGAGAGACTTAAAAAGCCAGAAACGAGTTGACTCAAGAATATGATCTGCCCTCGTCGTTATATGAGACTTGGGGATATTGGAAAAGTCCTTCGTGAGTTTCGGTCCGCACACATCTAGCTGAACTTCGACCGTGTCGAAGTCGGCTCACTAGCCCCGATGGGAACAAACGTACAGCGCTTTGGCGTTGATACCGAACTTTTCACGGTATGATGAATCCACGAAAATTACATAGTAATGTTCTTCTAGAACAATTCGTGGTATATTATCGCATGGCGTGCATAATTATGTTGCCTTTTCTAAGCAAACGTAGACACTATTCTGTTACGTAATTATATGGAAAAGAAAAATCCGTGATTTAGCTTTACACACACACACACAAAGTGAACAATAGGTTATCTACATTCGAAATGTCCATAACGGTTCTAAAATATATTACGTCCTTCTGGATTGAAATGCGAAGTCGTACAATTCAAGCATGATTCACCAGTTACTAAATATTGAAAAATAAGTTGGTCTAATGTAAAAGCCTTGTGAAACTTTTTCAATGTCCTCTTTTTCACGGTATAATTAAACCTGTTTAACAAGTCAGCTGCGCGTACGTATCTGTTCCACATAATCAAATTTTGTGTTCACCTTATTTGAACTATTTGCTGGGTCTTTCGATTGGGTAAAATGATACGCTATACTGATCAGAAGCAAACCATTCCTGATGAACACGGACACGCATTGACCAGGTAATCAATCAAGTTCAGAGCTGACAATTTAATGTTTCAAGAGTGTGTTCATTTGTCAACACATATAACACTAGTAGTCTGTTTTCGGCATCAAAGCAGAGAGAAATATCAATCATATGTATTTTTTTACTATCTATAATCGTCGAGATGCGATTGTTATCGGTAAATATTACTGTTTTTATTGTCCTACAGTACAGAACTATATCGACTTCCATTATTTATGGACTTCCCCGAAATGGTGCTCCGGTCGGAGCTCACTGTTAATAATATCATAAGCTACGAAGCGTTTATAACCGACGTAGAAATTTTCACAAGTTTAGCTCCATTCAGGGGTTTGTATATCAGCAATTGTGGCCTTACGAAGCCATCGAAGCAATTTATGCACTAAGCTACTGCCCTCATCACAGTCTATATTAAATAGACTGGAATTTAGCTCTGCAGGGTTAACTTCCCACAGAATCATCTTTACATTGTATTCAATACGGTAAAGTGCAACCCTATTTGGTTACTGGACTGGGTCAAAAAGTGCTTAAAGCATGGCGCGATGGAGGATGGCATTATGAAAAGATGTAATCTTTTTTATTTGTATATGTACTAGTCTGTTCTTCGCTATATAGATCGTCGCAGCAGTGTTCCACAAGTGAGATACTTCCGATTAAGTGTCCTGAGGTAGTATCGGTTACCCCAAACGGGCGTGTAACTCCTTCGAAGACCTTATCAAACTCCCGATATTTTAATATCTAATAGAGAACATCTTCATCAACTCGCTTTATCTATTGAATGCGTATCGCTAATGCGTCCGCTTGCAATGCAATAACCTGTAAAGGCACAGTCGGCAAATGCAAGCTTTAAGTCAAATATGGCATAACGGATGACACCATCGGGCAAGGTGGCCATAACAAAGCTAAATGTCCTGAAGCCTTGCCTCAGTAACGTCATTAGCTACGATGTTCTCGAACAAATATAATCCGTCTACAGAATATTGATTTCAAATAGCATGTTTATTCAAAAGTTAAAGATCCAATCTAGATGTTCTAATAATCTAACTGCAGTTTCTATTTACGAAAAAATTATGCTCCTCGTGTAGCTATCACATGTATATGTATATGGCCTATGTACGAGCATACGTCGTTGACGGAAACTGAATCACAGCAGTGCACAAACGCTAAACATTCTTCACCTTCAACATATTCGCCTTTATAAAGTGAGAGTCGCAAAGTGCGAAAGCCTTATGGTACGATAAAGAAGTGGTCATAGGCTGCCGTAACAAAATGGCCGTATTTGACACATCGCATTTAATTTAGTTCGCTTGCTAAGCATGCCTCTAGCCATTCGGCTTCATTGTGAATTTTGATTCTTTTTTCTAAAGGAAGAAGCCTGAAAGGGCTTTTTTTTAATCTTTAGTGGATTAAGCTTCATACACATGTGAAATGATTCAGTTGGGCTTGAGTAATTGCGAGCTGAATCGACTCGGTGCCGGTAAACACACTACGTTTCGCGATTAATTCTCAGTCGGAATTCAGTAGCTTTTTTAAAAAAAGGTTGTGTGATTTTATAGCTCAAGACTGCCAGCAGCTTTAAATATAAACGCTGATTTTCATCGCGCCGGCAGTCTTGAGCTACAGTGACACTTCGACTAGACGGTCTAGGCCCTCAAAAACATTCGGTTGAGATTTTAGAACCGAACAATCGGAGTAGAAAACATCCTCGAAAGGCCTCTGTTCCAAAATTAATTAAGTAGTTGAACTTGAACAACAACGATCTTGTTTTTAGACACTTGTTTTTATTTGTTTATCTAAGTCACCCAAAGAAGAAACGTGTATTTTCTCTACATTTGAGAAAATGTGGACTTCCATTAGGTGTGAAACAAACAAACCAGCTTAAAATTGATACGGGAATGACGTCGAAGTACGCCGGGAAAAAGATAAAAATTAGATCATGGCGTATTAAAGTCGATTAAGAGGAAGTCCAAGATTAATTAATGACTTACCTGTTAATTATATGAAATCAGGATAAATAGTCTGCAAACGTCTATTATTGCTGAAATTGTCGGAGCTCTAAATTACAGCTTAGGCGCTATAAGCATAACGGATATCAGACGATGGCCTTATCGTCATAACATCGGTATATGAATAATGGGTACGACCTATCATTAGGAAAAGCCGATATCGTTTTGTGGTCCTGTTTTTTGTGTGATAGCCAATGACGACTCGTTCGACCGGCCCTAAGGTATCTAAATGCTATACGGAAAGGAGAAAAACATGGAGGGCCAAACGCGGGTAAGGCGTTACGGTCTGTCGGTGGGGCGGAGGGTACTTCTGAAGGTGCTTCGTATAGAAATATGTATAGGTAGATATTGTAGGCTGGCCGTCTTTTATGACATACACGGGGGAAGTTGACTACTATTAATTTCCGGCTACGCAACAATGATTCAGCGATACAACGGTTGCGCCCTCTCCGCCTTGTGTTTTTCTTCTTTTCCAGTGCTGTCGTTCCTGAGTAGAAGGTTCTTTCGGGCCCAACGACCAAAAGCAAGAGGTTACTAACATTAAACCTTTAACAGCGTTGTCATATCATCTTTCACCTTCGGATGACCTCAACGATTTGATGTTCCTAGTATTCGTTGTTAGTGTCCCAATAGGGCGCGAAATGATGTATTGCAAAGTGACGAAATAATAAGCAAAAGTGATATTCAAAACGGCATATGATGCTTAATTGAGAGTGTAAATGTTGTAGAAACGTTTCTGAAGAAGCACAAGAATTAGTGATAAAATAGAGAAATATCTATCGTCGGTGGGACAAGTGGGCGATGACCAAGAAAGTTTGTTTCGATGCGACAATCTTTATCTTCAGCTTCCATTCATAGCCGGAGTTCGGATGGCCTTTAAGCTCACGTGTAAGGCTGATGTTATTTGCAATGTTTGTGGCAGCCGTTGTTGAGGTTGAAAGACTCAAATTTATGATCATAAATAGCCTCTGAAAAAAGACTAGTCACTACATTTGCTAAAAATGGCTCCGAGAAAGGAAGAACCACAAATGGTTATTGATACCGCACGTGAAGAGCTGCAACACAATGCTAAGGATTTCTCCGGGTCGGTATCACTATAAATGTGACTTGCGAACGATCCTTAAGGCAGCATCACCGAAATTCTACTAATTCTAATCAATCTCTATCTTGTAACATAATTTCTATAATTGATAATTTTAGGTTGGTTTCATGTAACGCCACGATGTTGCCAAAGTCTCGATGGACTACTGTAGATTTCGGTGATATTTTATAGAAATTTCTCAAAAATGTTTTTCTTTTTATTAGTGTTAAGATGTATCCTTTAAGATACACGTTCTACAAAGGCCAATCTTGTGGGTATTTTCAAGCTCTCTTGACAACATAATTCACCCTGTTAGTTTTTTTTCGTGATTCGCGTGCTGGTTGAAACTTCACAATTTTAATTTCGGACGCTTAAGCGAGACTTGTGCAATTATTAGCAATAATACTGCTTCTAAAATTGCTTTTGAGAGATAGAGACTCCAATGTCGAGGATATTCAAGCTCGGCACAGAGTTGCAAATAAAAAACTTAATTAATTGCCCCCCCCCCCCCCACCCCACCCCACCCCAAATGAATGAATCGTGTCCCGGGAACAAATATGTCCAACTTTCATAACAAACCTGTATTTTATAACCATTTAGGGATGACCTTTGTCGATTTATCTACTTTACTTGAGTTTATTTGAATAACCGAAGTTGATGGCAAAATCACTTAAGTTAAAACCCAATTTATTTGATTTTCGATTGATTAATATGTGTTACGGTATATCATTCATTTTCACCTTGTCTGTCTGCTCGTACCATATGTTATGGACATCATAGAGATCACGAAATAAACATTTTAGCAGCTGTCATTGTAACGTTCCTGCTGCTACTATTTCGAGAGCTGTGTTTTCGCTGTTACTGAGTACTTCACATGGAATTTTCACACTCGTTGACGATTCCTTTTCCCTTGTTGTCCTTAATACAGCGATGTCACTCCCACGCCCGTCCGACTTCCCAGCCATCCTTCCCTGCGAATCCGACAGCGCTTCATCTGCCGGTGCGCGCTTCGCTTGAACAGCGGCAGCGACGACCTTTTCCATTGCACATCCCTTCCCATGCCCTTTTCTTTCTCTACCTCATTGTTTCTCGACGCTTTCGTCTTTCCTCGACGCGCTTCGGGCCCCCGCGTAAGTGTACTGGCTCGGAATTACTCCATGGGATTAGGGTTTAGGGGACGGAATGGGAGGAGTCTGGAGATCGAGACTTGTCCGACGAAGCGACGAGCAGTACAACTATTGCGCGTGTCGTTCACTCTTTCGTCTGCCACCGTTGTTGTTGGTATCGGCGTTGCCGTTGCTCTAATTGCGTTATCGCTAATCCTATTATCATCAAGCACAGACGGAAGTAAGGCCCGAAGAGGGGAAGAGTAGCAAAACGGGTGGGGGCTACTGGCAGTGGCGGCGACAGCAACAGCCTCAACGGTAACGACGACAACCAAACCATCGGCAGCAGCAGCAGCAGCAGCAAAAGCCGTGTTGGTGTCTCGCATTGTCAGCCAGTTGGCCTGTAGTAGTCGCTCCGCTGTTCTATCTTTGCTGGCACCTAAATATGCCCTTTGGCCTAGCAAGCTTCTCCACACGAACGGGCCAACAGCAAAAGTACGGACGATGACAGAGAGATAAGCAAGCGGCGGTGAGACAGGGCGACAGCGGTTGAGTAGCAACATGAAGGCGACGTGGACACGGGGGAAAAACATGAAGGTAGCCAGTGCGTTGATGAAAGAAGGTCGAGTGATGAAGAGATAGGGTGAAATCGAAAAACAACTAAAGAGAAAAAGGATTTACACGATGCCTGCAACCGTTGCCAACAGCAACAGTGACCACAGAAACGGCATGTCCCCAAAGAAGAGCAGAAGACTCCGACGTCGACTACTTCTTATTCGTAGGGATCGATATTCGCGCGTTTGCTTCTTCCTGATGTGTTTGGAGTGCCGCTGCTGCTGCTTTCAATAGGGCATACTCTTATATACGCGTACATGTTGAAGTTCTCAATTAGACACGAAAATTAACACTGGATTCTCTAGTTAACTGGCACTTCTGTTCAGTCTGTTCTGAGTTGGTCTAGCTTGGTCACCAAATATTGACCTGTATATTTGTAACATTCACCTTAGCTGTCCAAAAAAAAGATAGAAAAGATTGTTTTACAAATCCTTATTTAATATTCTGTTATCCCGTGAAAAACATAAGCAACCTAAACTCATATTAAAAACCCTATCTATTGGTCAGAGTGGGAAATTACATTTGAAACATAAGTGGAATATGTTACCGATCATACTGTTACTGCGTGCTTTCAAACACATTCGTCGTTTAATGAATATTTATGCTTGCTGAAAGTTACATAAATATATATATATATACGCATGTATATATACGTGAACCCTATTAACCTAAATAGTGCTACTGACAAAGGTGTATATATATAAATAAACACCACACTTGTGTTGGTTAACAGATGTATTAGAAATCATCTGAATCTTACTCAAATATGATTGAAAAGGTACCCTTACACATCATTATCAATATCTATCATTCTATTTTTCACACACATCTTTTAGATTAAATCAAGTATTTTGCAGGATATATTCTAAAATTCAATGACCATTTCTACAAGGAGCCCCGCATGAAACGTGGAGGCATTTGTAATGTCTGGAAGCTATTATATATACATATAAGCTAATTAATTGTTGACTTGGAATGGTAAAAATTCGATACTAAGATTGTGAACCTGTTGTTAGAGCATCAAAAATGTTTCAGTTCCCTTATGCTTACTGTGAAAGGCTGGTAGAAGATGTATAGTATACGTTGGCAACTTTCAGCTTTGCTTAAGTTTCAACTCCAGATCAGTAATTTCGAGTCTAAGTTATAAAAAATTACAATGTGCCTTATTATACCATACAGATAGGGCAGGCCGAGTCACGCGTGTTCTTTCCTAAAAGTTGTTAGATACAAAAACCATACTAGTTTCTTATGTGTGCGATTCCCGCTTTATAGTAGCTGAATATCTATTTATGTGTTTGTGCCTAATGTTTAATTGAGTAAATAGCCATTCAATTTGTCTGTGTACCTAATGCATACATGAAATAAGTTTATGCTTACATAGGTGAACTTTAACGAGGATCTCTGATGCCTAAAAGCATGTAGGGTAAAATGAAAAGAGAAAAAGGACTATCAGCAAGTTTTTATTTCGGTGTTATCTTCGGCAGGAATTACTAAAATGTTTCGTTAACCTTTCAAAGATATAACATTTTGCTTAGATTAAAGATCAGGCATGGGGCGTGAGTGCTGCATAGACATTACCTTCGTAAATGGCTGTATTATGCAAAAACAACGCAAAGATTATCCACCGATGTTGCGATGCTTCTCATATTTACCCAGATTCGTATGCCCAATTCGCACGGCAAGATCGTTCCTTTTGAAGTACAGGTTGGTCTAATGTCAACATAAACAAAGATGATTTTCCAAAAGTTTTAAATATCGAATGTGTAGATACAAATTGCACCATTCCGTATTTAAATAACAATTCTAATTAGGTTGGGTAATAAGTTTACTGAATGAAAAGCACCACACCCTTTATTCTTCTGACAATACGTTAGTAGGTTGGATATTCCCCGTCATTATTTACAACTTTCTTTTATTTTTCTACCAAATGATGTATGCAGTCTTGTCAGACGATCCTGGATTTCGTGTCGACAACGTTTTCCAAGCACGCTTTGAGTTGCTATCTGTGTCGACGATAAGGCCACAATGAACGGAAAAGGTGAAAATTCGTTGTTGTAAGGTACAGAGAATATAGAGGGTACAGCAAAGCCTCCCAACTAAATTCTAAAAGAATAGCTTTGATATATTTGCTATGTGCGGCCTTATGTTGCCATTAAGTAGGATGACCTGACCTCCTCTGCTGAGTTTCCTTTTGAATAATCTAATTGACTTAAAACAACTAGGCCTAATAAACGTGCCGATCAATGGGCCGGTTTGTAAAAAGCATTTCAACGTAAATAAATCAGACTCATACACGCAGGTCATAACTTTTTTTTTTTAATCTGATTAGACCTTGAACCTTGGCTTTTTCCAGGGGCCACCCATTTCGATTTCTGGTTTGTATTGGCATACAGACACCACTTCTTATCACCGGTGAAAATTTTGTGCAAAAATCGACCAAACGATGCTCAACAGCGTGCGAGATATTGAAGTGCAACATTCAACCATAAGCTCATGTTGAATTCAGAGAGTTTACGGGTACTCATACTCCAACTGTTTGTATATACCCAAGAGACTTGAAATGGCTAACGACGATTTTGGCTGCAGCCGATCGTTTCGGTCAATTTTCTCGTTGTTTGCCGGTCGTCTTTTTTCAAAAGTGCCTTTAAATGGTCGTCTCTTAAACACAGGTAGTCGTCCAAAGCGGGGTCATCTTCTAGGTGGCGGATATCCTTCTTGGTAAAGCAGTCCTGAACAGTCTTTTCTGAGATAACGCCGTTACTATATAAAAACAAATGTCTCGGGCAGCGTTTTGACCTCGACAAAGTGCACAGTATAGAAGATGTCGAAAATGCACCTCCTTTCCACCTCGAATACCCATCTTTGAAAAGCTCTTTCGAGTTGAAACAGCGCTTACAATAAAATTTACATATGATTACTGCACATTCATATGCTAGCAAACCGTTATCGAATTCTATAGCAAAAGTAAACAAGAAGTGAGCGGAAGTGGAAAAAGAACTATTTTTAGCACCTTATTACCCAATCGAATAGATAGAGCCGCGTGCACCATGAACAACTTAGGAAACGCCTTCTAAAATGTAGCATTTTTTCCAGTTTTTACGCCCATTGAGACACCAAAGTTAAAGCGGTTAAGTACGACCTCCTTAGAAACATCATCGTAAACGCAATGTTCATAGGGTGGATAAAACGAGTATTTTTAATACTTGTACAATGAATGCTTAAAGAAAAAATCAAGCGTAGAAAACTTGTGAAGTATTACATGCCTAATCACATTATATTATGAGATTTCTACATGGCTAAAGGTATAGATGAACTAGTTTAAGGAAAAAACATTGTTTTTTTTTTGGTGAGGGTTCCTAAAAAAGGGAGCTTCTCCTAGAGCTCGTTCTAGACGCCTCTTACTCCACATTTTGGAATCAATGTTGCTTCATAATCCAAAATCTCAAATTTCCGAAGATAGAAACAAAAGTATTTTTTTTTTAATGAGTACAAAAACAATTACGCAGTAGTAGCAGTTGATTACCAGATTGTGGTTATAAGATATGTAAGTTTGTGTATGGCCAATATCATTCGGAATACTCGACCTGAAACAATTCGATCTGAAATACAATTAACCGTTTTATCTCAAGGCCGTATATAAAATTTTTAATCAACAAAAAGCACTGTTAGAACATATTCTAGAGTGATGTTCTGGGGTTTTACTTCAGAAAAATCTGATTTGAACTAGGACGGAATAATTATTTACAGCCCAAAAACGACATCCTCGACCAATGCAGTGGCCTCCGCTGTGCTACAGTGTCCTTCGTTCATATCTCGTATATGAGACGTATGCATGCATGCCTTTTTCTGCTATCACGGTTGATCGCCGTACATGCAAATCAGGAGACGTTTTGGTCCTCGATTGTCAATACTTGTTCCTGTTGCTTTTTTGGTAAACGCGTCGTTTTTGACGTAAGTTCACTTTCACTCGGTGTCTCAGGCGCAATACGTAAGTGGGATCGTCGTGGATTCATTGACGAAGCGCCTGAGGACATAAATGGGGCTAACAAGGCTTCGGCAACGGTTCAACCCAGAGCTTTTAAAGAACGCATTGCTTGACATACTTTTTGAAAATGGAGAAAAATTGAAGAGGAAATGAACAGTAAAAGGACAGATTAAGGAAAACGGGTCTCACTTGAATTGCCAAAAAGATCAATTTTTTTGAAAGATAAAGATTATCAAAAAATCTTCTAGTACGAAATCACTGACGCGTGTGTTGTAAAATACCGAGTGAGAATATAACAGCGTGGTTTCAATATAAGCACCCATTAGATACACTCTTGTGCGTACAACGCGCGTGCCCAAGAGCCGGTGACAAAACTGGTTAGATAGACAAGGAGAGGTCAGAGGAGACGGGGCGCAAGAGAACGAAGCTCGTTATTTATACGAAACGACTCTCGAGTGATTGTAAGCTAGTACTGCTGATGTTAGCCGCTGTACGCCCTACGGTCTTCGCCCCCTATTCTCACTACCATTAAATGTCCTCTCTTTGGATACTGAGTTTTTACCGTTGAGTAATGCAGAATTGAACAAATCGTGAAAGGTAATTTAGTGATTCACATAAAACAGCTAGTGTTTCAGGCATTATGTATGTCGCGTTCATGAAACGAAGCTGCGATGGCACTACTGCAAACACTTATGATTGTTTCATAGAAAGGAGTAAGAGAATCGAAAAAAACATGCCAAAAAGTTGACTTAACCTGATTCAAATGTTCATTGCACTACTCATTTAAGCATAAGTCTTCTCACGTAGTTTATTTCAGAGGTTGTATACGAAAACATGATTTATTTTTCGCGAAATCAGAGGGCTATATAGTATAGCCATAGCAACACACTAATGACATAAAAAAAAAACTATGTTTCTTCATAGTTAGGGTATATTTTCACCTCCTCTTCAAATGTAAATCGATTTCTGCCTGAAACTAAAAACGTATCCGATTGAGCTGTCGCAACATAAACAGTTAGTTATATAGTATAGTGTTCAACTGGTGTGAAGAACAGCGTTTCTCCACTCTGTCTCTAATTTAGATTTCCTAGTGTATCTTTGGTGTTAAAACCCGATAATTATCGGCTTTTAATGCTAGAGGATCATTTAGTACAAACATCATCAGTCGATTTTTTTTTTTACTCTTCTGTTGCTCGCGCTACAGTCGCCATAGTCAGGAAGTGAACGTTTCACCGATTATTTAACGAATAGATGTGTAATCAGTCTCCATATTTGTACGTAAACGAGATACGAATCATAACTTTAAATGGGCGTTTATTTCTGAGGTGATGCTATCCTTAGTAGGTCAGCTGGGTAACCTAATACACTGCTTTGGAATGACGAATCCAGTTCCTACATAATATGCCTAAAATGGGCACAAAAACATCATACCCCATAGCATATTGAAATATACACTGGCCTCGAACGAATTCCTGCATAACTTCTTCGGAGGCCGAGTTGCCTCAACCTCAAGAACGTACAGGTGTAGATAATTCTAGTCGACCTATTCAACTGGGACTTTTGTGAAACATTTCGGCTTGCGATAATTAGCTCGGTTTAATTACAGAAGACCTCTGCGCAGAAACTAACTTATGTGTTAAAATAGCTGCGATACGAAAAATAACTTCCTGTCGTTAACCGGTGCTGCAAAGGGCCGCGAAATGTACATCGAACATATCTGCTTAAGAATCCGTCAAGGATAAGGATGTGAAATTCTATGTTGTTAGCCTGAACATTAGTGGAGTATTGGCTCGTTCAGTGGCCCTTAGTGCCTGCAACGCAAAAGGCATGCAGTACAAAAGACACCGTGAATTAAACCCGCTGCTGGTAGAATTTCTCATAAATTTATACCATTTCCAGTTGGGAATTCGCTATAAAAATGAATTAACACTTAGCCACACGAAAATGACCCGTCATAAATAGAGCGTCTATTTGCTAACAGATATCTGTTCAGCTATTCAATAGCTTCCTTGAAACGATGCAAACGAAAGCTTCGTTATGATCATTTCTGTGAGTCAGCCAGTTATGTCTTTGGTTGTGAGGTCGCAATCGATTGTTCGCTAGCCTACCTTTCCGTTCTCGGAAAGGCTAAACAAGGAAAGTTATCATAAAGCACTACCCGTGTAGAAGAATACTCCGACTAGAGCTAATTCCTATTCCAGCTCAGATGAGTTGTTTTCCTATACGACTACGATTGTGCCGCCGGAGAAAAACAGTACTGCTATATTTTTCTTTTGAATACAGTGACGTCACATTTAATCTTGAAAGAGGACAGGAAGCGCGTTGAACGATGAGGTTTTCGTTCAATTCACTCCAAAACTATGTAACGATGCAAAATTTGTTAGGTGTTTTTTTAAATGCTACTTCTTTACAATAAAATGGTAACGTGTATACGACAATCTTAATCGGCCGTAGGAATTAAACAGATCATTCCACATGAACGACAGTGTTGCAAGGCTTGCATGCGTAGTATCTACGTTTGGCTCGCCGTCTACGCAAGACTTGTATTACACGAATTTATACATATAGCCTCGCACGTGGTGATATTGTGTAACGTTCCGTACATTGGTATATAATTAGATTTATTTCTGATTCATGATATATTATTTTTCTACATAGAGCGTCACTAATGTGTTAAAATTCCGGTACTTGCATGGATCTGTGAAATTAGCTTCTAGGATAATATATTTTTCCAGCAGCCGGCTGGGCGATAATTTTTTACAGAATATTCTTCTTCACATAAATAGTTGTTTCGATTGTGCTAAGCTATGGGCTACGATTGCGTTTATTTTTTTTTTCTTTGTCCCCGTAGTATATGAACTTTAGCGCATTTTTCGGCCGACGGATTTAGGTTCAGAGTACACAACCACTCGTAAGAATTACTAAGGACACATTGAGGTTTGGTCGTATACTCTTCGTTTTCGAATTTTGTAGGTCGTCACCGTCTATTTCACAGCTGTCACTAGGAGCCGTTTTTAAACACAGCCCATTGTGTTGCGAGTTTACTAGTTAAAAAGAGACCAGAAGCCCTGATCTCCAGTCCAGTCATTTAAGACAGGACATTGTTATTGCAGAAGATTGCTCTGTGGAATATAATAGAGTTAGATAGTTTGCAAGGGATGATCATTTTAATCATAGACGGTTAACGTAAAAAATTATTCACTAGTGCTCTATACTGTATAATATATTAATACTACTGGATTATTCTCATTATATTTGATTTATAGCACTGTAGTTTTTTAGTGCTTGATAAAGAAATTTTCATATATAGCTGGTATTGCGATTCAGTTGCTTTTGATATGTTTTCGCCATTAATAAACTCCAAATAAATCGCTGTTCGCTGTCATTAAAAAAATTGATCGTCTATTTTCTCGACGGCAAGCTCAAAAGCCGACTCCTTGAATGCTTAGCAGGTGGGCAATAATCGCTCACCAGCGTCGTAGCTTACCATTAAGCGACGTGCATCATATAAAAGCTTTTCTTATGTAATTGAAGGTAAGTCTGTGGTGTAGATGCCTTCGAACGTAAGTAGAATGAACCGAGTCTTCTGTTAAACAACATGACATATTTTTCAACCCATCGCACTCTAAAATATTTAGAATTCAATTATCTTTCTCATTCATCATCATCATTGGCATCTGCGACCACTAATAAATATTATATTATACCGCCTATCGCTAACAATGAAACACAGTTAATGTAATAGAGCATATAAAAATTGACTACCTTAACACTACTTTTTTTTCTAATTTTTTTTTTAGTGACGAAACGTGACACGCGCTTTATGTAGCCTTATGCCAGCTTCTCACATTTAAAGCCTACATATATAGAAAACTGAACTGAAAGTTAAACATAAAATCGAATTTATAGGGGGATGCAAAGGTACGATGACAGAGGGTAGCTCACCCTCTATCGAACTGAGGGTTTAGAAGAAATTTAGTTTTCGCTGTCTTGCGTACATTAAAAATGTAAGATGCTTCTTGACTATTCGCATTATAAAACACTATGTAACAGGCTATGAACTTAATATTTTACAAATATTAAGCCACTAAGGCTACTGATAAGGGGCAACAAGCAGTAGGTGACGTGGAGTTTCAATATAACGAAAACGCAATTTTGTACAGGAACTTACAGCAATGCTATAATTTTCAAATAGCTATAAAACATTCGATATGTCCTCTTACAACAAAGTTTTATAATAACTATATATGTATATATATCTAGCTAGGCGTAGTTATCGGGCTTTTGCATACATTCGCCGTCGGCAAGGTCCAGCGAAGCTGAAACGCGAAATGTTGTTCCCTGCTTGTTTCAGTGTTTCTCTTCTTTCGTTGTTTGTTCGACGAACTTTTCTACCTAGTTCACCGGTAGACGCGAGGCGGCCGTTTGGTCGAATGTGGACACGAAAATGGGAAATAACAATGACACGCAACAGTAATTTCCCTGGGGAATCAGGCGTCAGAAGAGGTGTGCGGCCGCACCAGCGGCCTAGTTTGCGCCAGGCGAGAAAATGACCCACTGACGCCGCCATGAGGTGAATACAGCAGAGAAGGACAAGAAAAAAAAAAACACGAAAGAGGAGGAGAAGGAGACGAACGCATCAGGAGAAATCTTGAAGGGACGGGAAAACGTTAGAAAATCGAGAAAGACATAGGCTATAGACTATACTAGTTCGATGACAATGGCAAACGATAGACGGTTTTCCGACGGAGAGCAATAATTAATTTTTCAACAATTTGTTTTGCATGAGCGTATCTCGAAAGATCGCATAAAGCTATTTGAATTCGTTTGTGCTCTTCAGTGGTGTGCAGCATTTTACGAGGATGGGCGAGCAGGACAGACTGCAGATGACAATTCTTAAATGGGCACTGCCTAATGTGCAAGTTGATGCTCTAATTTAGGAGTATCGCTAAAGGATATCAACCTAGTGTACAGAAAATTATGATTCGTCCAAGCGAAACCGTCCTTCATAGCTATTTTGCCATGAAACTTAACCACATATTAGGAGTTCAAAAGTGATTCAGGTTGTTGCATTGTCCAAATATAAAGTAGAAAAGTAAAAAAAATAGTTCGCTGAAAGTGTATTGGTAGAGAAGTATTTCAGTTTTCACACAGAAGTACAACCGAGAATATCTTTGCATACTTTATCGGGATTGGAGGTGATTTGCATAAGCTGCATTCACTCTTCAAGCTTTTCCTCAGAGAACTCGTTATTTGGTGTTCGTGCGATATTTTAGTCAATGCAGATAGCAAGTACTGCACCCCACTTTCATGCAGCGCTTACAGTACACTGTAACGGTAAGAAGCTAAAGAGCAGCCGTCTATTACATAACTCGGACCTACAGTATGTTCAAGCACTTTAACTTAAGGTCCTGTCTTGCTTTGCTGTATTCTGTAAGGCGCGTAAAATCATTTGGATACATTCATACATGTTACTGCGATCTGACGTTAATAAGCTTACGAATCAACAATGAATTAATTTTTTCGTGCATCATGCACATAAACTTTAATTCCTGTTATATTTAGGAAAAACAAATGTTTTTAAACAAATATGTGATGCTTAGAACTCAAGTCGAGGTTCACTGTACGAGATACTGGCCCGTAAGTGGCAAGCTCCAAAGCTGCCTATATCCTACAAGATTAGTACAGGTTACTAGTAGAGTTTCAAATTCTCACCGAAGATAAATCGCGCCGTTCTACTAAGTCAGAGGCGCCGCACCAAAGAGCGATCAAATGAAATTAACACTATACACACAAATATCTTTCCAGGAAACTCATAGGGAAAAGAACAGTGTTCCAGTTAGTAGAAGGTAGCCCTCTATCAAATGTCGCCTGAAAAAAAAGGCGTCGTGCCGGCCTTCCCAGCTCGCTGACCAACATCGAACAAAAAAATGTACCGATTCACTGAACAAGTAGGACAATTGAAAGATGCGCAGTGGAAAAAATGTAAGGCCGCTAAACGATAAGGTTTATGGGAAAGCATACGAATATCAATAGCTCTTACGGATATTGGAAATGCTTCCTGCTGTCCGTACAAAGCTTGAAGTAAAAATTTCGAAAAAACGCTTGCAAAGAAAGAGGAATAACTGACGGTTGGAAGGTGAGGTATAATCATATAACCGCTACGCTAGACGGGTGACCACGATTAAGTTACAGAGGTACTCTTGAGCGAGTGGAAACAGCCTACGGGATTGAGTTCAGACAGTTTTACTGCGTTTGTTGGTATCTGCCGCCGATCGTCTTAAGCGTTACCATATTAATAACTACTAATAATAATTTGAGTAGATTACTACATGGCGATAGATGAATTTTAAAAACATCTTCACGTCTGCTTTTTAATGCGCTTCTCCATTTGCTAAATAAATAAATAGGCTAGCGAAACAAGTAACGGGTAAGGCAATTCAGTGGGTCCATCGCTTTTCTCACAGCCGCCTAATTATCATCCTTGATAAAGCCCGCGCTCTACGCGGGTATCAGCTTTGGGGTATAATATACTAAAATAGTTTATAGAAGGTATCTAGATAGCTGAATGCATCTTAGAAATGCCAGACCAGTCCCAGACGGTCAATCGGAAGCAAATGTGTGTCAGAGTCTTGAAAAGACCGCATGACGGACTGTGTCCACCTTATAACGGGACACAACATGCTCGCTTGCCATCGATCTGTAATGCCCTATGTTAAATTTATTCTATCCTGTTAAGTTATCCCACGCAATTTAGTTTGCACCTCATATACTTACACACATAGCTTTTCAGCCTACATTAACAAGGATTTCTTGCCACTCAACTGCAACGCTATTCGCTATTGGACACATTTCTTAACTACTGTTGTTATCTAAATTATAGTTGTGGTATATAGTAAAAAGCAGAAAATGTAATATTCACCTTGTGTAGTCATACTATATTAATATTTCTCATTATCACCGGATACCCAAGATCCCACTTCAAAACAAATCTTCGTTTAATACTCAGTCATAAGCCTAACAGTTAACAAAAAAAGTTTTGTTGACCTACAAATATAACCTCTCTCTAACGTAACTCTAAAGCCTATCCTAAAAACAAGTTTTAAGGGTTAATTTATTGCAATTGCTCAGATTTAAATGTGCGGCACTATTCTCATCTGACAGAAGGACTGTCCCTATTCAGCTTGACGGAGTAGTTCGGTAGAGCTGTTCTGCAGTACGTCAGGCGCTCACCTTGAAATACTTAATATTACTGAGTACTTATGCCGATGCCGTTTTATGTCGAAGCGGGTCAAAGCACGGAATGCAGAGTCACGTGGAACGCAATTGAATGCATGACCCCAGCTCACTTTGTAATATTTTACTGTTAAATATAATATAATGAATACTTTTTTGTCACATTTTCTATGCTTAAATTCTCGCCTAAGCAAGTACTTGCAAAACGACTCACTGTATATACCTTTCAGTTCTGTAAGTGAACTATTTTCTTCAATTGGAAATTTGCAACATACACTTTTAGTGACTTCAGTAGTTACTCATATAGGAGAACGCAGTCATCAGCAACACGTAATTTTTGACCTGGTCCGCTGAAGTATCAACTGACGATAATACTGTTACATTATCTCCGAAAGACCGGTGGACCATATATTGACTTGGGAAAACGTGCTCACACCAGCACAGCCGTGCAAACACCTCGTTGATAGGAGATAAATTGCTGGACTATAAAGTAAATTCCGATCGATGAACAGTAGAGAGGTTAAAAAACTAACAATATGAGACGCTTGAACGTTAAGAAAACTTATCCTACAGCGTTTTTATAATGCTTAAATAGTTGAACTTACTTACTTTTTATTAAAAGCGCAAAAAGAGATATACACTTTAATCCATATGTATTGGCCCTTGGATACATGGAATTTGATAGGCTTATTGTTACGGCATGATATATTCGCGGTTAGGAGGCATGCTTACGTATGTTTTTTTTCTAATATTTATTAGCATACTTGATAAATTAGTGCAAAATAAATGATCTTTTAATGATGAACTTTTACAGTGATCAAAACTACAATTGTATGAGAACGTTGAGGAAACAATAGATACTGTAAATCCAAGGTTAAAAAAACGTCCTCAACAGGCATTCTCAGTAGTTTGACACTGTCATAAGTTGTTTGTGCTTCTTAGCCTATAGTCCAAACTCCTCTCGAGATTTCAATAAATCTCTGCATCGAACACTTCCCTCTAAACAAAGAGCCTTTATCCATGAACTTTGACTCTGACAGTCGTCTAGCTCGAGCCTATATACAACTGTTGGCTAAAAAACTGCAACTTACTTTAATCGCATAAATAACTTAAAGTGCTTTTAAATGTATCGTAAGAGGTGCTACGGTTTGTTTGTGGGGTAAGGTGCCGCAAACAATGTGTTAATCCTCTCCCGAACGCCAGTCGTTAACTGCATTAGCACCGCCCGTTCTTCAAACAAATCAAACAGTATTAGCAAAGATTGAATCGCTACTTGTTATAGAGGTCGTACTGTAATTTCTTATGTTATACACAAATAGTTTGACATCATCTTTCACGATAGTAAATTTAGGTTATTCTTTATATTTGAGGGGACAAGATGGCTAATATGCGTTTTACCTTCTGTAATATTGAAGTTTTTACAGGCAGCAGCTAGCAGAAAATAAACCGCATACGAGAGGATTGTCATCCGTTTCGATGTCCACGCATGGTCCTGCAGCATGTAGGCCATTAGCGGATTTCATGACTTTCAGACATTGTGTATGTGTTTGTGCTAGCAATACGGAACGGCTAGCGTGCGCAGGATGTTACGCAACAAGACTAACTCCATGGACGTTTCAAACTTAAGTGCAATCTTATTTCCTGTCGATAATGTTTTATAACCTAATCGACAGATGCCTAAGGCGATTTTCGGTTCAGGATACAAATAACCGAAATACACTCTCAACTGCAAGATAGCATTCGTTCTTCTATTATACAATACAGTGTATTACACGATAGTTATAGGTTTCGCTTTTCGAAAATAGAACCCAACAACTGGTTATTACACGGGCACATTCGGTAAAATTTTTAAGTGTAAATTTCCTACAGTAGAAATGAGCTTCTAGTTTAAACCTATTTTTTGTGAGGCCAATTATTGAGTTAATTACTGAGACATATGAGACCGACAATATACAGCCAGTGATTTTTGCTTGCTTCAAATAAATCCTTGTTAAACAGTCACTGGCGCGTTAGCCATAAGTAGCAGACCTAAATTCGGTGCAAAATGCCTAGGTGCTTAACATCAGCTGGTAGTAGTCGTGCTATTATTTCAACTTAAAGAACACACCTAAATGGTTGCAATGACTTCTTTATTACATTTTTGCAGTATTATTATTATGCCTTCACTTAGTAGTCCTTATGGGTAAAGTCGCTACTAATGTAAATAATATATGTGCCTACCCACCTTGTGAATGCTGGCAACGAGCGTCGCCGATAACGATGTAGTTTATCTGCGTCGAATAAACCACTACCACTCGTTATCTGGTCGGTGCCCACCTGCGATTAGTTGTTCGCTGCTTCCCACCGCTTTAGCTTGCGCGATAGTCGTCGTCCTCGTAGTCGTGCTGTTGCTGCTACTGCTGCTGCTGCTACCGGTGGTTGCGGTGATGATGGTTGTGCCGTCTATACGACCGCTGCTGTTTTCCCAAGCTGGGCGGTGCCGAGAAGGAGGGACAAGGGGAAGTTGTAGGCTCCAAAGGAAGGGAAAGAAGGCAGGCGAACTGGGAGGCAGCTTCTACCGATTTACCAGTAGTTTTGCAACGCAACTCGTCGTTTTCCCTGCACTGCCGTCGAGACTGTGCCATTTGCATGGCACCCATGGGTGCTATCTGCTTCCCCCAAAACCCATAACCCTTGGCACTTCTCCTGTTACCTCAACCTCTCATCGTACCCCCATCACCACAAGCACAGCCACCAACGACACCCTGCTGCCATTCCACACGTCAACAATAAAAGCCACGGCTCCTGTTGCTTCTCGACGGCAATCAGCACCATCACCGCAGACACCCATATACCATGCTATCATCACAATGGTGTTATCTCTCGCTGTATCTTACACGCCTCCATTTGATTCTGGCTTCCAATGAATTAGCCCGTCATTCTTTTCCTGGTAACCCATTCCCTTCCGCATCCACTCTTTTAAGCTTCGCACAGTCTAGTACGTCATGGCGGGAATCAGCACATTGTCCCATGCATCTACTTATCATTTATTCACCGTTTATCTAATCCTCTAATCGAGAAAGCCGAGCCATGTCACCATTAAAAAATGTACAGTGGTATTTATGAAATTTTTCTCGTGTTCTTAAACTGTATGACAGCTAGCTCTAAAATGGGAACTTCGTTCATCTGAAGCTAGGGTATACCCTTACTCTGGGTAATGGTCACCAGCCACAATCCGATGGTTGAAACAACAATCTAAGTGAATTACCGTGAAGTAACATATAGTAATGCCAAAATATTTCAAATGTCGAACTATTTCATGAAAGTGCTATTTCATCATTATCCCGTTGAATGTTCTGAAGAAAATATGAAATAGGTAATTTTTTTTGCGTAAACTTAAGCTTCGACACTCTTAACTACATTGAAGTTAATGAAGCAACGAAAATACAGATACTATTTGTGATCCTGTGGTAATGTCTTAAATTGTTAATTTTTTTTAAAGCTAAATAGAAAGCTTATCGAGAGCACGGAAATGTAGCCTGCTGTTTGTTTATTCGTATAGAACCGTCTACTGTGTACGCTCAATACATATTCCTCATGCTGCAATTAAAAACAGTGAAAGTAGTGAATATTTAAACAGGAAATACGCAACTGCAATCTTCTCAGTTAGGTGAATGACCCGTAAGTGAACTGTTAAATTTAAGACCATGTAAAATCTTACATTAAGTGTTCAAGAGCATGCATATATTTTAGCGAGAAACTTTGCACTTAAAAGTGCCTACTGATTAACACATAGGATAACTTCAGGATAAGTTCTTTTTCCAAACTAGGCTTATTAGTAGCTCTGGACGAAGTTTGGCGCGCTTATCAAATCTCGCATTTGCATCGAAGCGAAAATAAAAAGCATGACGAGATATTGAAATGGATTTTGGCCGTCTTGAAAAAGTAATTTAAACAGTACTCTTGATATATGAGCAATGCAGATAACGTTCTGTTTCGCTCGTAGTAAGGTACCTCGACAAGCCTCAGTGGCGAAAAGTACCGTGTACTTGAGATGGTTGTTGGGTTTGCTATTACTTAATAGTGAAGTTACTACGGGCTAGCACGAGGGCGATCGACAATGATATGAATCAATAAAACAATATAGTTTGTACAGTTAGAGTAAACGATTCACTACTTTCTTTCTCAAAAATCGGCCGGTTTCGCTTGACCAGTAAATGGTAAAACAGTGCCTTTATAAATTCAAAAAGGATCTGGTCTGGTTGCACAGTCGACCTCTATGGACCGATTAATCAATATGGGCTATAAAATAACCAATGGTTATTCAAAAAAACAAACTGGCATTGTGAAGCTCAGGGATGCTTGATTTCTTTAATGACAATCGCAAGCCAGTGTTATTCTTGGCCCGCTGTCACGCCGAGAACGCGATTGTACCAGTCACTGCAATTAAATGGACCGTCTGTGGCTACACTGGATGCTTCCAGGCATTTTCCCTAGGGCCAGGGAGCTGATTTGGTGACTGCTCTTGAATGTCGTGGTTACTATCAGTAGCCTGAGCAGCTCCGATATATGTAGCGTGCCTCAACGGCCGCATGCCACTGGGTTGGTTGAACCGCTAGACATGAGTCTTGAAAGTCTATCTTCTATGAAAAGCTTGTATTTCAGCCTGAGCCTTTTAGTTTCAATAAATGAAAATAATCTGCACATTCGTCTTATATTTTGACTCATTTAGACAAGAATCGGACGTGAAAATGAAATCTACGTGTTCACTTTTTGAATTAAAAATGTTTTCATTCATGTGGCCGGCTGAATTACCTGACTAAAATTCGCTAGGTAAGTATTCTATTACTTAACGCAAACTATCTAATTCTGCATTAAATATGACGTTAAATATGTATGAAAGCCACACTTTTGTCTAACTTAGAATTTAATCTAGCAAATTATTGTTTATGAAACTTTTGAAAAGAGTTTCAGCTGAGACGATTCGGTGCCAGCAAAATCTTCTTCTAAAAACTCCGTGTTTAATCATGACCCAAATTTAAAATCGAAAATACGCCAATTGCACTTTTATCAAACCTTGTGTAATTTTCTTTTGAATTTTATTCGCACAATTAGTTTTAAATGAGATGTAGACATTTATGCGCCTCAAGGGGAAGGCAGAGTTCATTATTTACATGTTAACATCTGGCCCATCAAAAGGAACACTACGACAGTATTGAAACAATACATTAAAGTGAAGAGCAACTTAAGGAAGGAGCAGAGGGCTTTGCAAGTCTTGCACCGTCTTGGAGCAAACCCAGTTAGGGTGAGAAGACAGCTTGGAATTGGCTCGGTATATTTTTTCGATAATTAGTGATCCGCACTTTTTTCTAACGAGTAAGTTTTAATGTGTAAAATGCAGTTTTCTCCTATAGTTCCGCGTTCGCGAAAATTTTATTGCTTGCTACGAATTCTGCACTACGCTATGAACTGGTGCTCATACCAGTGTACTTCTACCAGTGCCTCTCTTACTTAATGGTCTCTACGTATCCAGCAAAGTTTATCTGTTTTACTGTGGTATGAATGATATGTAATGAGTGTATACCTGTAATATACACATTACGGTAAAGGAACGTTAAACAGGAGATTATTCTTTTTGCGGTATTTGAAGAAAAGTATTTTCGCACCTAGATCTTGTTTTCCTCTTACGCTGTAAAATGTATCTTACTGACGTTGCAGATAGCACCAGCATGATGACTTAGTGCGCTGGAGAATCAGGGTCAAAATACGAATTGCAACAAGCACTGAAAATTGTTAGCAGAATGTTTTTCTTTCATTTTAAATTTAATATTAGTACGTTGTAACTTGTCTTTAGTGCTCACGTCAGTTAAAGGTAGATTTTAGCCAGTTCCCGTGACCTTGAGTTCCTCAAATAATAAATCACTTATCGATATTTTTGACTTTGCTACCATAGTGGCCTTCCTGTATCATCTAGAGAAGTAGGTGCGAATATAAAAAGTGAAAGTGTTGTCACAAGGTCCATATATTGAGCCTTAGGTACGAATTTAGCAAAATCGAAACTCGGTATACTAGTGGGAGGTGAATCTGTTTTACGGCTGCCCCATGAAACAGCGGCTCTGCAGCAGCTCGTGAAAGCCCCCAAAACCATGCTAGCTGTAGAAAGAAACAGTCTACTGACTACCAACAAGAAGAAAAAAGGGCTAGAAAAAGCCCCCGCTGCCCTGTTAGCTAGAAAAATTTCAGCAACTGGTCTGACCAGCGAGCTTATCTCACACATCATGACACCCATTCGCGCTAGTCATAATGGATCATCGTTCGCAGCTTGCTGTCGAAACGTACACCCAGCTATACGCTGAAAAGACGGCAACTCACCAAAATTCAAAGTCTTGTCCGGCTTGGGAAAAGGATTAAAACTCAAATAGCGAGCTAGCGATGGCAGCCAGGAGGCGCTCCTCGGGAGATTTTCAAAGGAACCCGCTGTAGGAAATCCTTGTGTCATATGATCGTCGTTTGGCTATGCTCTACCATTTCTAAACCTTCAACGTTTTATGTCGGCGTCAATCGCTTGCTGGATCCCCGTGCAAGTGATCAACTCGGTTTTTTGCATACAATAAGACCGTGCAAAGAACCGTACCGGTATTAATACAGAACGGCGCAAAAGTAACGCAAACAATCTACGAAAGTTGTGAGAGAGAAGGCGCTACTGAACATGATTCGAAGAAATTGCCTGCCGGGACAATGGTTAGTGACAGCATTCGTTCAATACACCGTACTATATAAACAACGTACGTAAATAAAACTGCAATCTAAGGAATATTTATAAAAGCCAGTGAACTACATACTTCTTTTTTATATGTGTCATCTCCTATACGTATATTTTTTTTTATACCATACTGTTTGAGGTAGCCGCATTGTTTTCTTAGTTTGGGTAGAGCTAAACTCCAAATTAGCTACCGTTCCACCTTAAGAACACTTCTAGTATAGTCATAATAAAAAAGATATTCAACATTGTCGCCGTCTCCCGACATTCCGACGCTCTGGCTTTTAGCAATGTAAACTAATTCCAGTAAGATCTGACTAACGAAGGTCTTGCTCTTAGAAAATTCACTCAAGTATTTATACAAATCGGAAAACTCTATCGGAAGTGAGTGTTGAGTTCTTTCATCCTTTTGTGTTGATTTTCGTTTAATACCAGCTAAGTTGGCATTTGCATACCGTAAGCGTTCTCCTTGTTCGCAACAAACTTCATGCCAATATATTCCTCACTCTCAGCAAACGACTCATACTCCACCCGTAGTATGGCACTTATTATGTTATTATTTATTAACAAGTGAATAAATTTATTTAAAATTATACTGACCCCTTTTCTGGTTTGCAAACATCTTCCCAGATATATTCCTTTATTCGACTGCATTTGTCATTTTAGTTACAGAGAAACAAAATCGTGTTTTATGTTTAGTACTTATGCATTATTTCATCATTACTCAGTTTTATTTAGAAAAATCACCTACTGCAACAAGTCCCATATTTGAGCAAAATCACTATACACTTTTATTATTATTATTATTATTATGTTATTCTATTTCAGATACCAACCCTTACGTTTGAACGTGCGCAGAAGCGGCGCCCAACATTGCATAATTCCCACTCAAACGAGACTTTTTTTAAATTTTCTTTTGCCAAATACTTCTACACTATAAAACTCCCTGTCTGCTCTCCATTATTTAACCCTACAAAGAGTCTTCGCCAGGGCTGCTTTACCACTCAAACTAATGTTTAATGAAACAGAAAATCCAACAGTGTCAACTTTTGTGCTTCTCAAACACCTTGAACGAACGGGAGCAATACGAACTACAATCATCACCGATGGATATCATTTAGGAATCTTTTATTTCCGTTTCAAACAAGTACCTTCTAAAGTATAACAATAGAAACAATTTGTATAAGTATATCCATATATTGTGCAGTGTTCAAGTCCACTGAATTCTAGTTGGGTCGTTTTTGCATCATTTAGCGCGACAAGTTTATTTATTAGATTTTTTTCAAACCGAAAATTTGCTACAGATTTTCAGTTGGTAACATAAGGATGTACAGCAAATGGTACGAACGCATAATTTATACAATCGGTTTACGGGTTGTATGTATATTGTACTTCGCTTGCGGAAGGTTCTGTTGACCGCCCGCCGCCGTTGCTCCAGATTAGCTTTGACTAACGTAACTAGCAAAGCGGGTCTCGATTGCTCAGCTGTTCACCGTAGAGTTGTCTTCAATCGAAACGGGTAAGAGATTGAGTCACCGTTTTTTGTATTTGTATTTGGGAAGATCATAATAGAACGGTGGTCCTTGATCAGTTCTCTTCGAGACGCAAGCAAAGAGGATGTCTAATAGAGGCTTGGCAAGTATCTTAGGAGGTTGCCAAGAAGGAAAAGCAGGAGAAAACGGACTCATCGATGACCCGAGGACATCAAAGTTACCACACGAGCGAATCACTCAACTAGATGGCACAATTAACTGCCAGTCGCAAGGATTGGCTTATTAGAATCGTCGCGCTATTACCCAACTGACTAAATGGCAGTAGAAGATCGACCGGCTTATCGGAAACACGATCGCTGCCACTACCGAACGTTGTTGCAACAAAATGAGCAAAACAAGGCCTAGTATGAGGGCCTGAATTGTAATCAATCTAGGAACTTACGTCTTGTGCGGCTGTTTAAGAAAATAACGTACTTAACGTAAAACACTAACTTAACATTGCGTAATTACTGTAATACAAAGTGCAACTTCTCCGTGCAGCTTCGTTGAACGCATCCCGGTGTGGCCTCCTGTAGAATTCCCCGCCTCACCAACAGCGCCACCGATGCCGTAGAAGATCTTTTAACCATCTGTTCGTCGGCATCTAAATCTGACGTTCTTTTTCTTGTTTATCTGACCAGTTGTCTCACTCTTATCCTTTCTAACACTTCCTTCTCATTTAGTACATTTCTGGCCAGTTGCTCTCCTCTAAATGGCATTGTCAGAAACTCGGTGATATGGTATGTTGGTCCCTTTTCAGACTTGTCAATTCATTTAGCGATTGCTTTTACCACTGCTCCCGGATTTTCGGGTGGTATGGGTTTGCACTCCACTCACCAGGCAGCTATAGTTGCATCCTTTAGTTTGTTTGAAATACAAATAGAGTCTTTCTATAGCCTTTGTCATTCATTAATCTTGAGCAGTAGAAGTACTCACAGTCCCGTGCGCCTGGACGACATAAACTGCAGTGATACTTTAATTCTCCCGCGTTTCAGCAAAAGCCTAATCTGTCTGTACTTCCTCTTTCCGACAAGTAAAAGCTCTTTGCTAGAGCTAGAATCAGGCCACTATCTGTCACTCATTCATATGCATTCAACAACATTCCATTGGCCCCTATTTCCAGTGACTTCAAGGTCCCTGAGATTCTCGTCGTTATTAGCCCTTGTAGTCATCGGGAGATTCAACCCTTTTGTATAGGCCGTTCGATCCTGAAGATATCCGGAGACAGCTGTAGGTGAATATGGCGGTACCCTTTTTGTTTGAAAGAATTCAAAATAGTGTTTTACGGGAGGCTGCTAAAAGCGCTTTTGACATCTACAGCATCAACTAGAAACAAATCCTAATATTTTGTGCAGAGGCTTTATTGGCGTCCGTCTTTGCGATAATAAAACCTACTGCTTTTAGAAGCGAGCCGCACTTTTAAAAACCATATTGTGCAGAAACATAAGACCATATTACTCGGAAAAAAATTTCTCTACGATTTAGTCTCTCTGTGGTTAATTTCAACCCTCTAGCCAGAGTCTCCAGGAGACAAATAATCATGTGAGAGCCTCCCCCTTAGAAATCAATACTAATTTTGGTTTTCTCCAGACCTTACGAAAATCTCCCTCTCGTGACAACTTGAGCTAACAATAGGGGAAGTTCCTTAAAAAAATACTTCTCGCCAGAATGCCGTTAAAGCCCGCTGCTTTACCTGGGTTGATTTTTTTCCTACTACCAGAACCTAAAATACCGACACAGCCAAAATGCCTTCATGCAGTGCTGGTACCTGGACAGGTCAGTCCAGCAATGACTTAATGACTAGGAAAAATTTTTTTATTCTTTTTTTTTTCATCAGAGGGGACAACTTTCGTTACAACAAAAAACAAAAAAATAACTAAAAAAACAACTGTTATTCCTGGCTTTCCACGAACAATCTTCTACCGACGGTCTCATGGGTTCTCGTCAACTGCTTCGAAAAACTATGTTTAGCATGTTCGCTTACTCCTGTTGATCGGAGTTTTCTGAGCCGCGCAATGTGCTTTGGGTTCACCTGTCAAAGCGCAGAGTTCTCCGCATGCGTTTGCGTTTCCTAGAAGTTGCAAATTTGATGTCCAGCGCCGCGGATAAGTAATCTAGCAAATGGTTAACTCCCAACACGAAACGAAACATGTCTACGACCTTATTCGAACCTAGATCACCATTAAAATCAGCAAACAAGCATAACCCACTAATCTGTTACGGAATCTTGCTTTCTGGGGCGTTCCCATTAAGACAAATTGATATTCTGATTCTATCATTACTATAACCGAATAGGTCGCCGCACTCTAAGATGAATTCAGAGTACCGCACTTTTCATTCATTTAAAAGGGTCTAGATATATAAAATGATTTTTGGATGCCCTTTTCTCTAAGCCAATTCTTGGGAGCTTTCTTGAGTGCACCGCCCTATCAATTTAGATCGCGGCGGTTATTCAAGCACTCTGGGTTTCGTCGTTGTTTCCATTCAGTGCTTTCAATATAGTGGCGATTGTAAAGGTCTTTTTCCTCATCGACAATTCGCCATCCTGCCAGCTTGTCACAAATGTAAAGCAGCAGACTGTCAAGTCAACGTAAGAATCATAGCCGCCCCGCTGGAAAGTGGGAATGCTTCACCTATTGAGAACTACAAGATCATTAGTGCTCATTCGTTAAACTAATATCTGTCCCCTTTGATAATCCTTCGGGCTCCCCATATTCCTTAAATAGCGTTAAAGTTATTCGAGAAAATTACCGGCAGTGCCCAGCAATCCTACGTTGAAGCAATTAGGCTATCCAGCAGACGTACGAGATCCGCAGCCGGGTTGCGAGTAGAAGCGGCCAATACCTTGTCCTTTTACCTGTAAGAAGTCTACACCAAATTGTCCGCAGCAGTCCAATTGGAGCTAACTGCAACACGCGTATACATTTCCTCATCTTTAACATGCTCACTCTTCCTTTTGACCTGCGTCATGTCTGGTCCACTTACAAAGAGCGACACTTGACGTTTGCCAGTCGTGACATTCAACAGAACACGCTCGTTAGCAGAGCAGCTCTGCTTAGATTGTAATTCAGCCGGATAACTTTAAATTGTACCATCATTTTTTGTTAGCTTTTTTAAGTGGCTGGCTGGTTAGCAGGGGGAATCGCATTTTCACGCTTACTACTAATACGGTCAAGGACTATCGTCTCGCCATTTTCATTTATTTGAGCTTCGCTCAACAGTTCACTGTCGCGTTTCCTTTCAGTTGTTCCGCAGCAGCGGCCTCTGCAACCCTTTAGGGTTCTGTAGCTGTCGCTATCGGCGCATTCGATTTGAATGCCAGACAACGCCTATCTTCATCTATCCGCGCTTTAAATAGAAGATAGACAGTTGAGTGTTGCTGCGTGCCCAGTTGGGATGCTACCGATGTATGATGAGCAATGAGCAGCATTTTTGCGGGGCATCGTAGTTGTTTGCCATGGGACTGAGCATGCCACACATGGTGCAACTTTACTTGTTTACGACTTCGTTCCGACAGTTTGTATCCACGTGTTTGATTCTCGGGTATTTTAATTATTACGGCATTGAAGCCCACTTGAAAGCTGGGTATGAGACCCAGTTTATAAGTAGGTACCTTGAGTTTGGCAGCCATGCGTTCCAAGGACCGAATCAGCACTCGCAAGTCACCAATAGGTTTTCGTATGAGCGACCCACCAGGCCACTGGAAGCGAACGCTCTCAACATCCTGGTACGTCGTTCTCTACGCCAAGTTTCAAACAGTAATTTTGTGGGATCTCATATTTGTTTGAGCTTTAGCTTCTCTTTTTTTTTGCGATGGCCGGATGGAATTAGGCTGAGGGTCTAGTGGTTTCCTTCGCCATGGTCAACATCATACTTCCGTTTTTGAGCTGCGGGATTTGTATAATTTGTCTTTTCCTTTTTTTGGTTAGAATGACATTGCTGTTACCTGTTTTCTCAAAAACCGTGTCTCTCATGCCTTTCAGACTTCTTGTTACGTTCGCTAATCGTGACAGGCAGCCTTAGCTCAAACTTCCTAGCAACACATTCCAAACTGTTCCTTATACGTGCTTTTTCCTCTTCATTTGTCATGTAACAAGATCAGAGGTTCGATTGTTTTGTACTTTATGGCTGCTCTTAGAGTTTTTTTAATAAGGCTACAGTCTAGTACTGTGGACCTATTCCTGCTTTGGCCGCTGAAGAGCAACTAGAGCGAAGAAAACCTCAGGTTCTTTTCAGCTGTCCTTTGAACTACCCAAACAGTAACCTTGCCTATTTTTCCCGCAGATCGTCCATTGAATCCGCAACACAAGATTGACATGATTTTTCACGTTATAGTACCAACGGAGTCGGCGATATTGGCTTCGAATACCCGAAGAGGTCTTTTCTTTGCTATGCTAGCCCCCAGTCCAGTTGCGTTTATCTCTGCACACCCCAACCATTACATTTCTGCAAGATTCACAATATATTCGTTTGCTTTGCTTGCCATAATTAGCCATCGAATTTCTTGACAGCATTTCTTAATCCCCTGTTCTAGGTGGGTGGCTTACTTTTCGATGTTCCTATCGACCTTCGTTATCTCATTTTTGGTAATTGGATCCTTTTCCATGATAAAATCCCGCTTCAACTTACCTTAGCAATACAGTGTAACTTGGGTTGTCGTCCTCGTCACTTTGCTCCTGTTTTACAGCGGATAAACAACTGCCTGCCACAGTAGGAAGGCTCACCGTTTCCCCACTCTTGCTAGTTATTCGAACTGCATATGGCCCAGACTGGTTGCTCCTAGGTCCCTTCTTCGGTCACTTTTTTATCCTGGTCTTGGGAGACATCCAAAGTATAGCTCTGTCTCACTGAAGACAAGTTTACACTGTCTCGTTGGCCGACTGTCCTGTCCAGCTTAGCACACTGCCCACAGCAGCCGTTTTGTTTATTAACTGTTTCCGGTTACCACAAAAGGCCCTATGGCCCCAAAAGACAAGATCTGCCCGCACTGATCACCGTAATCTACCAGGAAGAAGACTGTACATGGGATGCTTTAAGAAACCTCTAATCAAGCATGACCTGTTACTAGACGAGATGTCTAGGTTTCACCATTCGGACGGCAATTTGTGAATTATAGAGCAGTCGTGCGGTAGTTGGAACATACACTAAATTAATCACTGTAAAGTGTCCCACTTGCCCCATCAACTGGTAAGCTAGTGCGCACTAATTAATCATAGACCATTGGTCCCCACAAATCCACGAAAAGTATGCTTGATGACACGCGGATGTGCCCTGGCAGCCGGCTTTACATCATTTCCTTTTCTTTCAATAAAACATAAATATAACACAATTCATAAGACCATGCATGAGATGTTTTACGCGTAGGTGCATATATATATATATAACGCAACCGTACGCAATTGCACGAAGTTAATCACCCATCCGCGCCCAAGTTCAGGTCTTACCGCGATATATTATTCAAGGGTAAAACGCAGCGCCATGAACGATGCGAGCTGATTCCATGATTCCGGCCGTCACAGTCCCTGGCGAACACAAAGTGTGATTAGCTATATGGCGAAGCCTGTATTGTAATCCGTGCTCCGTTCGCTCATCTGGAGCACGTTTTCTCACAGGGGCGGGGAAGGCAAATGACGTAGATCGCATGTGCTTATCGTCAATGTTCGTCTATAACATATGGAGAAATTATAGACGTCTATAGGAAGTTTGTACATGAAGGGACATAGGTGTTCCTGTATCAACTGCAGTAAATCTGCTTTTAGATGAAGCAGTTGTTGAATCTTCTCAGGAACTATACTTGCCTCTCACCAGAGACGGGACGTGGCATAGAGCCCACAACGATCTAAATGACGCATTATCTCAGATGTTAGAACAGATGTTAGAACGAAGGAGTTTTTTTCCATCTGTGGGCATGAATGCACAAATCCTAGGTATACCAAATCATGCAGCGTTTTTAAAATACACTGCACGTAGTTAGTATATTATGATTTAGGGCTCCGCTTTAGCCATTAGCTTGGTTTTAGTTTTTCTAAAGAGTATTTAGCTCTGTAATCGTGCAAAAAGGTCCGCCGGGCACAGTGTATCTTTCATTAGCATCAGAAATTATCGATGGCCAATTTCGTTGGTTAACCATGGCCTTTACGTCGGTCAGAATTATTAGTGATAAAATAAGGAACTCAATTTGCTTCCAGTATTCTTTCAACCGATGCTTCGCCGACGCTCTCACACATGCTCCCGATGACCACCGCGATGTGAAGCTATTTCACTGATGAAATGCTAGCTGATGACAGCTCATTTATAGTTGAGTTGATCTTTTCACGCTTGATATAGCTATGGGTTAACTACTTTCGGTACACTGGAATTCTTTTGAAGCATATTGGGATGTTAAAGTGTTAGAAAATGAATTCATGTACTGGCGCTTGTAAATTAACGAATATCGGTAGCCGCATAAGGACTTCCGAAGCTGAAGAAGTCCACGTAGACTAACAGAGCATACGAGCAGGACAATGCAGCTCTATTTTTTTTTACCATGCTGACCATCGACATATCTTTACCAATGATGGGGAAATGTGCCGTGCGTTTCGGGCGATGAACTGGTAGAGAAGAAATGGATTCTGCAACTGCCAACAAACTGTGTTTCTCGCTTTAGGTAATCGATATTTTGATTTGCATATGTGCAGTAGCAATATGTTACCGTTTCCGCTAAAACATCTGAATGTATGGAATCATCTCACCAATAATATGGCAAGGCTACACTCCCCGCGTACATTTTCAGAAATTTCTCATTGAAGGTAACTTGAGTTAAATTTTTTATAGCTCTAGGTTACAACGAAACAGCCCATAGTTATTGATTAATGGAAAGAGCTGGCTCAGCTGGCTTGGAAAAGTTTAAGCAGCGATTTTCCCAATTGTCGCGATAAGGTATCAAGCCAAGTAATGTGAATTCTGTTAATCTATTAGGATTTTCTGCGGCAACATGCACGCCGAGCTTACCACTTATCTGCTTGTTCTAACAGCGTTGATCTCACTCGAGAAGTGGGTCACGTCAACAAAACCATTCTGTGTACCAATCGGCACGCCTTGTAATGTGTGGACTTTTTGTTCGGCTATCATTTTGGAGTCGAGTGACAAGAGACCCAAATTTAATTCAAAGCTTCAATTGCCGAGCGAGAATAATTATGTTGGTCCACGGATCTATAATTGGAGGAGATTTGACGAATTTAATAGCAGACCAGGCGTAAGTTATCTGTCGATCTCAAGCTGTTCGTTATGCACCTGGCACGTTAAAGAATTTTAAATTTATGTAGCCCGTAATGTTTGGACTATCCTTGATCCAACTTAGTATTGGGGAGTTCCTGTACTAGAATGTAGCAGGCGCTCGAAACGAGCGTATTTTTACATCTAGACAAGCAGCTTTCGGTGACTTTAGCAGGTGTAAGCGGTCGATAGACTGGTTTTTCTTCCGGGAGTGCTATTCTATGTTTAACTATAACAAACGACACCGAGGTGAAGCACCCTACGTAAGTAAAAAGGCATCAGTAGATTACAGATTTACATTGCAAAAAATAGTAAATTTCCCTGCCCTTTGTGTTGGCGATAGGCACATCAAGAAGCACGGAGGATTATCTCAATTTGCTTTCTGTTCTCACAGTGGTTCTCAGAGTGGGGACATTCATTAAATGGTCAAAGACAACACGATCCGGGAGGATCGAAAATTAAAGCTATTCACTTAGAGAGCTCCTTTCAACAGCGTATGTTTGTAAAGCTCCCGATCGCCTTACCAAGAAATTTTTGGTTATGACCGAAATTTGGTCCCAAAATATCTCTAAGCACTTATGATACTCAACCTTCAAAGACAAGTTTTGTGTTTAAAGAAAGCGAGAACTCGGAGAATCGAAGCAGTTTCATCGATTTCGTAGACTGGTTTGTAAGAGGAAAAAGCTGGCGTTAAATGCTTTCATGTTAAGAAACAAACGTGTTTATAGCTTTTCTGAATGATTTAACTCCCATTGACGAGATATTTATATATAAAATAATTATTGAGTAATAGAAGTCGAGAAGTCTCGAAAAGGGTTCTCTGCTCTGGATCCGACTGGATACCTTGCTCGAGGTGGGACGTCATTTTACTTGGCGGTGAAGCCACAAAATGCGCTCCGTCCTCCAAGTTAAGAATGGCGGTCCAAAACTTCTGAATGGCTGTGTCCGGTTTCAGCGAGATGCCAAGTGCCAAGGAGAGCTTAGCGCTGCTTTATGCTTTGAACTGACCTTTAGCTGCAAAAGAAGCCTTCTGTATATGGCAGATTCCAACTATTCAGTGCTTGCGGAAATTGACAAGAATCTTGACTAGACTGGAAAACAGGTTTGAACCCTGGTTGAGAACACCACTGAGGAACGTTTTCATGCTATGTCTGCAACCTAGATCCTTTATAAGAGTTATAACGAAGATCGGCCTTTATCTTGAATTGCGGCCGCGGTTCGCAAGGGTCTTAACTACCACCAACGTAAAAGATAGCGCGCCTCTTGACCTCTTCTCACGACGAATGTTATAGTCAATATGGTGCATAAAAAATTGAAAAAGAAACTGAAAAGAGGAGAAATATGGACAGTATGGAAACAGCTTACGGCGATATAGCGTATTAGCATTCCAACGGGAGCCGCATTTGTTAGAATTTGGCATAGTTTACTGTCGATCTCACTTATCGAAGAATACGTTGAAGATATCATCGCTATTTATAAAAACATCTGACTTTTTGTTATATTCAACTAAACCACCTCATTTTGCAGTACATTCAATGGGAATAAGTTACATTTAATCCATGATATTTGTAATTCGTGTAGGTATCCTCGCCAAACCTATGGGTTCATAATACAAAACTTTTCACTTACTTAACTTAGGCTATACAAGTTGACAATCACACGATATCTGCTGATTTTACATTAAGTGATTTAACTGAAATTAACGAAAGTCACTGATTGATTGATTGATTGATTGATTGATTAATGGACTCGGGAATGCAGAGAAAATTATTCGGCAGTTATCCAGGTGTAATCACTCGTAAACATAGTGAAAGCGAATTAGGTGGACGCTTGTTGGTTTGAAGCCTGTTCTTAACGGCCATATGGTATTTGGTCTACAGAATCAGTGTTTACAGTCTCAGAAATAAGGAAGCCTATTTTGCGACCAAATGCAAACTGTTGAAAAAGAAGTGTTAACAGTCCTCAAATGTGGCCGTTTTTAGTTCCTTATGAATCGTTCATTTATCACAATTTATCCGGCAAAAAAAAGGTTACGTAGCATTATTTAGTGATATAGCAAGGTATCGATACAAATACTCTAAGGTTTTCTAATACTCTGCCTATAACAAACATTGTAAAGCGTTTTGTTCTAAAATCATTATGCTTCATAGCTTCGATTTAGCAGCCTTTGGTCTATAATAAAAACGAATTGTTTGTTTTTTAACGCTTCTCTCTTCTATATCTACGCTTCATTTGACACTAGTCGAAGGGAGACACCCATTTCGACCGAGGCGGCTGGTTCATCTTGTCGCTGTTGTGTCTGTGTCCGCACTACGTAAATGCCTTCTACTAAAATATTAAAAATAGTCAAAATAATAATATTTTGGTACGACTGTTAAATGTTTTACTAATGAACTAAGTCTGGCAATTCTGTAATAACTGTTAGTAGTAACTTTTTCAACCTTCTGCTTTGTTTTTCATTTCAATCAGAATTTTTTCTACTTCTTGTAGAAAAAAAAATTCTAACAATTTACGATCTCTTTCTCAGCTATGAAAGGATTTTAGTGTAATGACGATGAGTCAAAATATTATTCTGAAATCCTTCTAGAATTTTTTTATACACACTCTGCATCCGTTCATCGGGCTGGCTGCTAGGAAATGCTTCTAGGAAGCAGCTTGTACTCTAATTAGCTGCAATGTTTTTTTACACATAATATAAATTTCATATGTAGATTACATGAATTTTCCTAATGGGCGCAAAGGTACGTGTTGCGAATAGTTGCAAATTAAAAAAGTACTTGGATTCTAGACAATGAATACACCCCAAGGTGCTGTTCCGTATTTTCAAAAGTGTATGTCTGTCTGCATACAAAAAAAAACAGCATTTCAAGTGGTTGTACTATTTTGTACAGCCTTCATTTATATTTTATGTTCTAAAAAAAAAAACGAGTAAATTGATTTAACAAGCTTTCGGACAGCTTTTCAGTGGTCCCACAAATAGCTTAGCATCCACTGTGGCGAAAATTAAGGAGACTCAGGATAGGCGATTTGCTCCAGTGGGCACTTTCTTCCTTCTCTAACCTCCGCCGATCGTGGGGTAGCCAACCAAGACGATTAGGCAGATAATTAGAGGAAGCATTGTGCCTTCAACACCACGCCGGTACGGCCTTGTTGAAGAAGATGGACTAACGGCGTTGGGAAAGGTTTTAAATAGGTCGTCCACAGTATGTGTGTTTTGCAAAAAGTGAGTAGTCCTCTGATTTTAATAGTGGCATGTTTCCTAAGGCAAAGCCATAAACCAAGCGTCACAAATTTAAGGGAAAGAACAGTCATCACTCCTCCATTTTTTTCTATTTAGCTCAATCAATAATTTCATTAGATAGATACTATAAATACAGATGCAAAGGGTCCTTGATGATTAAGAAGGGGTAGAGAGAAAATAGGTTTACGGTTACGAAAAGAGCAACTTTGCAGTTTGCGCAACATCAGACATTAGTTGTAAAGCAATTAGAAAGCCAAATTTACCTTTCTGCCGTCGCTTTTTTTATTGCAAATTCACTTTTTTTGCAGATGGTGAAGGTACGTTTGGTGGACAGCGTCGTATAGAATTAACTATTCACGTAAGTACTAGAGCAAGTGCTCATTGCAAAACTTCGCTGCGTAATTATTTATGCAAAATTATGAAAACATAGGCCTGTCATTCGGAGAGCGCACATCTTCACGGATATTACAATTTTTGGAATAATCATCATTAATTGAGATCTTTTTGCTTGTGCGAGACTCGACAAAAGGCCAACACGCGCGACCCATATTCGTATTTTCTAGTTAACTGAAAAGCTAGTAGCTCATTACTAATTTGACATTAAATAGAGATTCCTTTGCGTAATCTCTTTATCTTGCTCAGCTTAGAATGAATTCGAAAAAGCTAAAAATATAAAACCAACGGCAGAAATATCACATGTACGCTTGGATCTTAATTTTATCTTCCTGCCGATTTATAGGTTGGTGTTTGTCGGTAGCAGACAAGCATTTGCTATAAGGACTGAGTATAGTTACGCTATTCGGTTGTTGACCAATTTCACGACAAATTTGCAGGGAGATGCATATTTGGTGTATTCGATTGGCATGGTCGAGGAAAGCAAAGAACATATATGACGGAAAGCCTTGAGGATATCTGAGAATGGAAGTAGGCGTTTTTCACTGTTGAGCGCAGCTTGTCAATTTTTTTCCTAGCTAGAGTACGGATATCTGAATCAAGTGCAGTATATTAAACAGTAGAGTCGCTAGACCCGTTTAACGCGAAATCAGGATCAGCTAGTTAGGACAAGGTGAACCTTACTCAAAGTGGATCGCTCTTATCTGCCCATTGAGTTAGATCGGGCAGGCGCGATTATTTTTCCTTTACTCCTGTTGCTACAGCTAGTAGTGTTCGTATGGAGTAACAATGCGCTTCCTGCGACTCGCCAACGTCTGCAGTTGTTAAGGGCCGGGAACCACCAGGAAGCAAGTGGAACTACGTCAGTGAATCGATTCAAAGCAGGAAACGTCCCACGCCGCTGCGACCTATTACTGTAGTGTTCATTGCTTCGTATGTGGAAGAGAGTGAAGATTGCGAGAAGAAAAAGCCTCTTTTTTCCACCGTGACCAGGTTGAAGAAGGCTGATAGCGGTTGGGCGATCTCATAGGTTGGATCGGTGGGGTTGGTGCAATGCTGAATGAACGCATGATGACGACGATAATGATGGTAATGGCAAGCACTTGATAGTGAAAAAAACATCGCCGATTTCATGGTTAAAGATTTATTACCATCATTTGTAATACGAATAGTAATTTATCCAAAATGTTTTTTTCAAAACTGAAGTTCATAAAACGTGTATCAACGTAACCAAACGTAATACTTCAAAATATGCAAAGCTCTTTTTTTCTTAGGCATATTATTGTGTGGAGGTTAATTAAATATACTGAATTGAGTATCCGAAAACAAAGCGCGGAAAACAAGCGGTTCATATTGACATCAGTGCCATCGCTGAGTGTAAAACGACGAGGCATCATTTAATCGTATTATGCATGAAATTCAACATCTTTTGCAGCTTTAAATAAGCCTAGAAGTTATTTTTCACTGTTTGAATTAAACTGTAATATATCCTTAGGCCGCTACTTTAGATTCGGTGAAAGACGGGAAGAGCAGTTACAGCTCAAGTCCGCAGAGAGGCTTTAGAAATCGATCGGGACATAGCGTTGACATAGAAACGTGAGTCACAAGTTCTAAGTTTTCCGTCTCGTAATGACCGAGGGCCAGTGTCACCAAGTGGAGGACAGCACTCCGTACGTAGGCTGGTCTATCGGTTCGTTCGTGTCTTCGTTTGGTCTCGATATCTGAAACGATCAGCCGATGGGAGGTCCGTGAGTGGCTCGAGTAAGACGGCAGGCGGGCGGATACAATAAATCAGAGTTGAAGGAGGAGAAGTTCGAGAAGGACGAAGACGATGAAGAGGGGTATCAGAATGGACCCGACCAGACTCCCTCCTGCAGGCTCGTCGTTCGCCCGCTACCTCTTTAGCCCACTTCCTCGCTCGCTTACCGATCACTGCTAGACGAAGAAGCTGGCACTGCACTGCATTGCCCTGCGTAGTGTCGCTGCTTGCCCTTTTCTTGTTCCTAAAGCCGCTGCTTTTTCTCGTCGAATTCCTTTCAGATCCGAAGAAGAACGAGACCTGAGCAAAGACCGACACACATCGACCAGCATGTGTGAGTCGCCACTACGTGGACACGGCAACGGAGCGACCCAGCAACGGCACCAGCAACGAACGCGATGAGAAAGGTGGTGTCGGAGGCTTTTCAAAGAAGAAAGTGCGAATGATTTATTTTTAAGGGATCATTTCCGCTGAGCGCTCCTCGAGTGTTAGTCGTGCAGCAGGGACGTCGACGACGTCGGTGGCGAAGTCAAAGCCACGCTCCTTTGTCCTTCTAGGCAGTCGCCACGTAGGCCGTGCGGGTGGGTAACTGGGTGACAGTATGGGTTTGCTGGGTGCCGTAGTGCCATAAGTGCCTTGGTTCCGTTTACGTTGTCTGAGGCTAAGATGGATTTCGGACATCGACAAAAAAGGTGCAATGGTCGTTCTGGTGAAGTTTCGAATCCCTTACCTTCCCTGTTGTTGCTCATTATACGGCCTATTTTCCATCAAGGCCTGATGTGTTGCAACATGGCATAGGGAAAAGAAACCTTATCTATGGCTTGCGCTAATGGCTAACCTTTTCAGATATAGGACATTCTGTCTTTTGTCACTTAGTTTGTTTTTAGAAGAAATACACTATTTTGCTATATCTCAACACCTTAATCTTAGCTTATATGTTTTTGAGGATATAATCAATAAATAGTGTACATGTAGCGTAACGTTCGAACTAGGAAGTATTCCCTTTTCAAAGCTTATTCGTTTGGTTATTAATCGATAAATATTTTACATTACTTTCATAGTTATCTCATTTATTAATGAAAATATATTTCCCAACGTGAGCAGAGGCAATGTTGCGAAAAAAATAGCAATGTAAAGTTTTCTTTGGTTGTTTAAATAATTAGACTCGAATTACGTGTAACTTACCATAAAGGTTCTAAGGGAAAATTTATAATTTAGAGATATCGAGTGTTCTATGTTTGATACTGAGATGGCTTTTTAGTAGGATACTAATAATTGTAAATTTTCCTCGGATTTCACATCTTCCCTGTGGAAAAATAACGGGCCCCTCGACCACTCAAAATCGCTTTTCAACCAAAAATTCTTACTTCAGCTTAGCGTTAAGAACGTTTTTGGAGGCGAACGAATGGATCCCACCACCGCATTCAAGTGGGTGTAGCGCTATTAATAAGAATCGCTTTAGGGGATTTATCCCTTATTAAAATGTTACCAGATACTGACTACCCGGAGTAACGTTAACGTCGTAAGTACTAAAATGTTTGGTGACAACTGCATTCGTGAAAATATTTATGAATATCTTGCTTGTAACGTTTTCATAGAAACGTGCTGGAAGTGTACACACAGACAGTTTATATTATGAAGCGTAGTTATTAAAGCCAATTCTAAAGCTGAGATATACAACACCCTAAGTTATACGAGACACGTGAGTATATGGGTAAGGCTTCGCGGCTCGTATGGATTGGTGCTAGCAAGTGTTGTGTTCCGCCCCTTTTATTCTGTCAAACATAATAATAAAAAAAGAACGCTTATTCTCTGTTTGTTTCACCTTTAGCGCTTTGTTAATATACGTTATATATAAATTAAGTTACTAATGCTAGGAATAGTTTTACAAATGTTCGCCAAAATAGTAATTTTGGAAATGTACCATGTTTGCTCTTATATATTCATTGCATCTACCGGCGAACAACGCTTGGGCAGTAGCACACTTAACGTTATGAGTTTCACGTCAGGCATCGCCGTCCGGCATTCGGCCGTCAAACGAATGCTCCCAATACGAAACTTATGTCCCCGCCCGCATTCGAACCTAGACCATTACGGATTTTGCCAGATTAACATGTGAACACATTAGTCACGAAGCTATCATCCAGATAGGTTCTGCCCCATACAAGCAGTTAGTTTATCGGAAAAGATATGTCACGTAGTACAAGAATAGCCATTTTTTACACGTACTCAATACCTGTTTTGACCACGCATATCGTGAGCAAATAGAGAATATCCGACTTCTCGGAGATTCTCGAAAAGTCAGGTTCGCCGTGGTAAAGGTTATTGGAAAACTGGTAACAAAATGTTAATCGTCTAACGGGCGATTTGGAATCGTAGTTGAAAGAAAGGCCGCACCGACTAAACTTGTCCAGTTGAGATGTTTTTGCGGTATGTATGTCTGTCAGATTGCACGAAGTGTTTACCATATAAAACAACATTATACTATACATGCTTAGAAAAATTATATTTTTCATATATATTTGAAAAAGTATTCGTAGACATACCATCATAACAAGGAGGCTCTTTGCTTTTGAGAAACAAATTCTTAACGACTCCAGATTCTGTTAGTGCAAGAACGTTGAAAACTCCGTCCTCTGCCAAACTGGCGGTGCGGTACGTGGGCCTTGTATTTGCTCAATATGCAAAGAAGCGCTCTGCAAAATATATTGCGCCTTTTGAGTTGCGCGAAAGACCATCGAAATCTGCGGGAGTAAACGCATTATCGGAAGAACACTCGGGAAAACATGATTACTTTAAAGTTTAGAAGGCTTAGGTGTATGTATGACAGAATGCCCGATGGCCTAATGAACTCATTACAGTTTTACAGGAAATACTTGGCTCCGGATAGCACAGTGTCACGCCGAGTGACCGCGGCACAGCGCAGTTAGACAGGGATAAGTGGCAAAGTATGCTTGCCCTAAGGAGAAACGCAAATAAGTTGACTTAGGAAATCGATACCACTTCGAGCCGATTACTTTGGAAAATGCTGGGCTCTGATAGTGAGGCAACAGGCCATTTCATTAGAGATATCGCCAAGCGCATCGAAAATATCAGTCAGTTCCGACGTGAAAGAGAATACCTCGAATCGCCGTTATCGGTAACAGCCTCGAGAGGCAGTGCTGTCTCTCTAGTCGGAGCGATAGATGGAGTGGTCAAGGTAGACGTTCAAAGGTCCCAGTTGTAATAACAATAATAAACTGTCAGTTAGTCGATCATCACACCTATTTGATGCTACGTCATATAAGCAAGCGTTGACTTATAAAGTTAAACAGTAGGGCCTAATAACGAATAAAGGTAATTTGGAATGAAAAAGGTCAGACATAAGCAATAACCTAAATGATTTCTTGTTTTAATGCATGTAGATCTTTTGTAAAAACTGAAGGCATATCTAACAATGCACTGACCGCAAATCATTCATCAAAACCTTAGTCGTTGTACTGAACCTATTTGCAATGTAATGCATGCCTGAGTTGGGCGCGGCGCTGATAATTCTGTTTTGTGATCATAACCCCGAACGCCTAAATCCTTGAAGTGGCTAGTGAATACCCTCTCTATGGTATCCGCGAGTCATACAACAGATATCAAGCCGGTCAAAGCTAACGTGGTCATAAGTTGCAAGTAAAAATTATAACTTTGGTAAAGATCAGTTTCTCGACGACAAATTTGTCCTTACATCGTTGTGTATTGTAAATCACCGACTATTACTATGCGGAACAGAGTCATCAGTGGCAAAGGGTCAAGTTCACGGCTTGCGACTCACTTATCAAGCGCATTGCCGCACTCGCGATGGCCTCAAGGCTACAACGGGCCCCTTTGTATTTGTCGAATCTGCCCCTTCTCTAATCGCCTCTATGTCAATAAATAAGCGTAGTTAATATATTATGATGAGAAGAATCTTAAAATACATCCATTGTTAATAAGAATTTTATAGTTTGAAAATTACTAGAAACGTAAATATGAGATATTACTATCTTTTTCTGAAATCACTAATTCTATAGTTCGATCTAGTGAGTCGTTTGACACAATAGGTCACAAACTGAATTGTCTTCTTTGAAAGCCGGAATAATAGTAATATATGATTTATTATAGCAAAACCTAAATTTCTTTCCTAAGTGTAAACCTTACAGAATCCCATAATGACTGATTCGTTTGAACTGTCCTGCCTTTCGAAGGCTTATTTTGGCCACGAATCTAAACACTATTGATCAATGCAAAGTCAGCCACGCTACAGTCAGATCGAGCTATCCATCAGCGTCTTCTACGCTAGCTAATCTAAGGATAGTAAGTACTACATGATAGTGAAGGCGTATTTTCCCACTTAGTTTTGTAACTAAAAAAGAGCTATATAAATTTGATGATTTAGCGTTTATAGCCCTATGTAGATGGTTGAGATTCGTTTTCGTCACCTAGAAGCAAGTACATTTACTATATTAAGGTTGTTCCGTCACAGCCATATATCCTGTACGTACGAGTGTGAGCGAGTAAATCTTGTATGAAGACACTCTTATGTATAGCTACACTTACGCCAACCACTCGAACGACACCAGGTTGGAGTTTCGAGGTTATAAATCAGTTGGGCTATCAAGCGTAATATTTATGCAACAGCTGGAGAAGAAGAATATGCCATAGTGTTTATGTGTAAACCGAAGCACCTTACGTGGAACGCTATTGGTATTTAGTAGTTGGCAAACGTCTTTTATGTAGCAGAACGAATACTTGTTCTATGAAGTCTTAATAGCTAAAATAGTTCATGTTCAATCTGGCAACAAAGCGAACGCTAAAGCTATAATTGTAGAAAAAATCATCGTATTAGATGTTTCAAATTCAGTAATACAATGGCGAGCAGCTAAGTTGTTCAAGGATGTATGGATATTGTGTTTGGTCTTACGCTCTGTGGCGGTTTGTTTCTTCTTTCGACTCAGCAAGAAGCATATATGGGCGGCATTAGTTTTTCTTCAACCTCAATGATTACACCGTAAGAAATGTGCTTAACAAAGTTCGCTCCGCGATGAAAGTTATGTTGAAGCGCAGACCACGTATAGAGTTAGTAAGTTGAACCCGTCTGCGTGTATAACTACTAGTTCGCTTAGCACACGTATGCTGCTCGACAGTGGACACTATTTGATTCAGATTTTGTGCCTTATACATGTGATTTTGTTAAAATACTAAATGAAGGTGTAATATTTATAACGGCTCGTAAAGTACGCAAACAGCCATCTACGGTCTCAAAAAAGCGGCTCATTTGCAATGCATCTTCAGTAGGCGTTCAAGATAGTTGGATGACCAGCAGAGGTATATGGTACTTGCTGTTATACGTCATGTATCAGCGTATGTCTTCTCACCCAGAGCGAACGCGAGAGCGCGACATGCTAGTTGCCATGTCGTCACTTCATTGTAGATCAATAAAGAGCAGCAACATCATTAACAGGTTCGCGTCTGATGGCCGATTCCCGTTCGGATCGATAAAGTTGCAGAGCGGACAAAGTATCTTTGTACCGCCTATTTCGCATCAGTGCGCGGAAAAATAACGCTACTTCCGCTACTATGCCTGCTTGAGTTCGACAATCGTAGGACATTCACGAAATGTGAAAGAATCTGCAGGTGGCGCTATTGTTTAAAAATCTTTTAGGCGGCTTTTCGATCTGTGTTGTCAACTTGTTGCGACCCAGTTGTCTGAAGTCGGCCGAAAGATTATAGCATGGCATTTTCCTTATGGAACGGTAATATTTCCTCTTGTCGTTACAGATCTACATAATCGGGTCCACTCGATTTATTAGTTATGTTAGAGAGAGCAGTGGAAGTAAACCCACAGCTTGAGCATACGCAAGTGGTATTTTGTATAATATATTAATACAACTATATATGTAAAGAAAGGAATGGAAATGACGATAGCTAGAATAGTATTACATACACACTCTATTAGTATGTAGTACCAATAGAGTTTAGTTTCTAAGCATTCACTATTCAACGTTACGTACCTCCCTCTGCACATTGTTAACGTACGTTCACACTTTCGTCGATGCTGACACATTATATATGGAAGGGTGTAACACGTCGTTACATTTTTGTCAAGCTGAGTCTATCTATGCTCGATTTTCTCTGTGCCATTTAACAAGTGTGAATAGTTATGTTTGCTGCGTGGTCATTTCCATTATTCTCTCAATGCAAAATTATAGCGTCTGTAAACATGTGTCGTCTACATCATTGTGGTTAAGGATCTTAGCTCTCAGATGTATAAGCGGATAGTAAAGCAGTAGCTCAGGGGCTCATGACATCCGAAGCAACTCTGAAAGGACGGTATCCGTTTGTAAAGCTTGAAACTGTCACCGCTCATGTAAATTTAATGTTATTATAATAGTCATAGCATCTGTTGAGCACTCAAAACATCGAGCGACTCTTAAGCCAGATGTCTTCTGCCAATTTTGAAACTATGTAATGACAGCTTTAGTTCTGAGGATGAATCGTCGAGACAATAATGGTATGCATTAGCTTTACTTCTTCTGATCTCTATGCTGCAGCAATTAAGCCAAAGGTCGCCTTGGGTAGTGCCTACACAGCCTGGGGCGGCAACGGACACAGTCTGGTGCTACCTTCTTCCCTGCGAGATCTTCATTCATAGGAAACCTTGTACAATGCCATTTCCAAGACAAACAACTTTAGTATTACGAATACTTGAAATAAAATCAGCAGCTTCTCTCTCTCTGTATGTATATGTATATACAAGCGACTTAGATATCAACGTGCATCCATTCAGGTAGATTCCAACATCGAAATACTGCTCTCCTTTTTGAAGGAAACGCAAGACGAAAAGATGTTTACTTGCGTGCGACTAAGGACAGTCATCAAGGTACCGACTGAGAGTTCGCTTTACCAGTTTGCTAGAAAGATATAGTTGTACTTTTTGGTTCTAAGGACTGTGCCTCTTTTTGTTTTAGAATTCCTCTATTAGCTATTTAGGATAGACAAGTTGATCCAGTTTGGAAATTGCATGAAAATCGTACGAGTCACTGGTACCATTGTTGCCACCCCATCGTGGGGTATACATTGAATTGAATGTTAGGCGCTGCCATCTGAATGATCATTCATTTTGTTTAGTTCATATAGGCAGTCTGCCGGTGCTGGAGGATAGGGCAACGTATTAGCGTCGCTACCTGAGCAGAGAAAGCTGTAAGCAGAAACAGAAATACGTGATCACTTGCTCACACTAACAAGTGTGCTCATGCAAATACTCAGACATAAACAGTCATCTCCGTAGTGAGCATATGAATGTCTTCATGCTCTACACTTGTAGAAGAATAGTCAAAAGGTTCGCATGGCTCAGTGTAGTTACGTTAAGCCGGAAACAATTTATGGAATGGACCTAGTGAAGATGGGTGGCGGCGGCGGCGGCAGCAACACCATTTTTATTACTACGACAGCTACTCATTTGTTGTCTTATTAAATATCCAAACTTCACTTCTTTAAAAGAGTGACTCATCTCTCTCTGTTTTACTGCATAGAAGTCCACTGACAAAGTACGGAGGCAGCAGTTACTGTTGCCTGAATCTGTTAAGTGTAGTTTGAAGAAAAGGTGCGCGCAGACAATAAAAGAAAGAAGGCAAGTTAAGTGTAGGAATGGTGGAAGCGGAAAAGACGGTAGCGGTGCCCTCACACAGTTCGCGCAATTACGGCTCATGTATGCTACATACACGTTGAGGTTCTCAATATGTGTCCCTGACATATATTTCCCCAAACATATCACCCATCACAGGGTTTGCTAAACCGAAAAGCGTTTGGAACTGCTACCTGTTCAGACAAATTGCTCATGCGCTGCTGGTTGATTCAGGCCAACAATAGGCTAATAAGGACCTACGGGAATTAGCGTCTACTGCAAACAACGATTTTTGTAGTATTATCCAGTCCGTTCTAACAATAAGCGCAAATCTGCATTCAAACTGCATCAACTTTACTCTCTGTCGTGGCAAAATCAGTTCGATAAATGTTTTTTTCCCAAAAATTTTCTTCCCAAGATGTTTTTAAGCATACCTAGCTAAATTTAATGCTTGGGTCCACAGATTTCAAATTGTTGTCTAATTTATGCAGGTTTTTAAAATGCCGAACAAATGCAATTGTCACCTTGGTCGAGCATCTTTAGATAGCTGACGTCTCTTATTTTACATATCGCAAATAACAAGCGAATTAGATTGATTGAAAAGTTGCGTTTCCTATTAGAGCTTATCCACTGATGCCAAGAGAAAATCTATAGAGAAAATCGTCTTATACTAAAAAAATTGGTACCGCCAGCGTAATCATGATTATTTTTTAGTTTAAAATTATTTTTTGCTCTTCCAGAACATCTTACGAGCTCCAAATAGATCGGGGATATAAAGCAGCTAAGCAGATGGACCTGGATGCATGTGTTATCTTTACTTATCCAATACATTTAAGAACAGAATCCCAACCTCTAGATTAACAATGTCATGCTATTTTGCAATGTGTATCACACACTCATTCGAATTAGAGTTTAAGCGCTACCTTGAGCCACGCTGAATCAAAGTGTCGCCCAGATGGTTGGAGAATTCTGACCCGGGAAACATACCCAAGTACCTATAAAATATTACTGAATTGCTTCCAGAAACATACGCAATATTCAAACTGGATGTTATTGTGAATAAATAACTGTTTTGGAGATGAGTAGGAAAATTACATTTCAAGCCTATTTTGTCTTTACTTCAACAAGTCCGTACAGGGGTGTTGAAGGTGTCAATTACCTAGGAAATAATAACCAGCCAACTCAGAGCCAAATTAGTACCGCTTCGTACCAATGTCCTAATTTGTAATGACCAGCAAGAGCTACAAGCGTAGGGCGTTAAATCATTGAGACTATCAAAAACGCTACACAGACATTACTCACCTTCTTGCCAGGGTGACATTGTCTAGCCTTATTAGGCAATTAAGTGCCGATTGAAGAGCTTGCCAATATGTCTTTCCCAATAGGGTTCGTGGTCAAAAGCCCGAAAGTGCCGGTTCGCTGTGATGAACTGACAGTCGTGAGATGATGAGCGACGAGATCTCCCAAGGTTACCTCACCACTTCTGCCCTGTCTTTAGGGCGCAGATGCTACTTAGTTAGCTAATATCCGAAATTGACTAACCACAGTGCCATCACTGTGAAAAAATTACCTAAAGGAGCTTCCTAGGTGATCGAAATAAAAGTGCGAATTAGAGAAACAAGCGAGTGGTGTTAAAACCGGTTTCGGCTGCAACTACCAAAAGAAAAAGATCATCAGTAGACTTCCCCAGTATCTTGCCATTTAATTTTTTGTACATCTCAATTTCACTCTCTCCCCTTTGGAAAGGCTACTAAGTGGCTATTATATAAATGTAAAGCTTATTTATATTTATGTTTTATGCGTTCATAGCGACGTCGCTTTTTGATCCTTCGATGTCGGCTCTTCCTATCATTGCGAAGCAGAGTTCGCCAAGTGTATTTTGGATTGTTCACCCACTAATAGAGGACATGAGTCGGGTTTAGACCGTCGTGAAACAGGTTAGTTTTACCCTACCGTTCGCAGTTGTTATGGTGATGGTAATCCTGCCTAGTACGAGAGGAACCGTAGGTTTAGACGATTGGTATTGTGTTTGATTGAAAAATCAGAGGCACTATCTAATGGATTATGACTGAACGCCTCTAAGTCAGAATCCAACCCAGAGTCCATAACGTTAGTGTCTGGGATGTGTATTGTTTATTAAATAGTTGTGCGAGTGCATAACTGAGCAATATGAGCAAATTGAAATGAAGACAATCTACAAATGACAGAATTTACTGACAGAAATTACTGTTGTAATTAGTAGAGCAGTTACCATACTGCGATCTAATGAGACTTTTGGGCGTTTGCGATAAAATAATTGGCTTGTTGCCGGGATGGAATACCATTAATTTCCACACGTAAATGTATATATATAAACACTATATGTATAACAATATATTATTAAATATATTGCTGTTATTTGTGGATGAGCCGCATTTGGGGCATAGTCGGCGCTTACTAAGCACAACATCCCCTTCAATATTATACGATCCACCTTGCCGCTGTCTCAGGATTTGTGGGCTAGCCGCATTTGCTACCGTCGCTTGCTCTCTGCTTATTATTATTGCGGCCTATACACAAGCTGATTTCTAAGTATTTGGTACTTGGTGCATCATAGTATTTTCTCCATACATAAGTAGGGTAATGTCCTGCTCAGTGTTTACCTAGGTCTAAACGTTGAATTTGTTCAAGTGCCAAAGAATTAACCGATCCTACTCTTGTTTGTATTGTTGTTGTATTCGGTGTATTTATAAATACGTCTCCTTATCGAGCTTTTTCAAGCAGTTCTGACACTCTGAAGGTATCGCTCTTGTTTGTTTCTTTACTCACATTTTCCATTGTTAGAAAAGAGATTTCTATACCACCCTGTATACACACACCATAGGCAAAAATACAACAACACTGTTTCGATAACCTGCCCTTTGAAATTATTTTAGCTTACTTATTAGATAAAACACCTAACTGCATTTTTCTTATTACGATTGTTCTCAAGAAGGAAAAAACCTTTTTCTTTTTTCAATCTTTCCCATTTTTGCTTCTTGCCCAATGAGCCTTCTTTTCTGCCTCGTAGGTTACTGGCTCCTGGAGTGAATCTTCTCTTAGTGACTATAAATTTTCCTTTGATTCCCTTGAGTTTTCGCTGTACGTTCGTGCAACTAGGTGGTTTTCGTTTCCTTCGATGTATTTGATAACCCTATTCGCCACCAAATCCTTTGATCTGCCCGTCGTCTTCACAGAATTCATGCAGTGGGCTGAGTTTGAGCGAAGAAGAAGGGATACCTACAGAAATAGGTACCGTTGAAAAAAACGACGCGTGCCAAACGCGTAGAAAAAGAGCTGGAAAGAGAAAAAGGATATGATCGCACCTGTTACTTGAATTCGTTTACTAAGAAGTTGCAGGTCGTCCAAGGTTTCTGTTAAAATAGGTACAAGTGTCTTGAGCCGATTGCTGTATTTAATGATTTACGTTACATCCCCTCATTGCATATGTTGTTCTTTTAGCGGACCACTTTGGAATACATACTATTAACTAATATTGCAACTATAACAAGTGCCAAAGAAAAAAAGTGCCCTAGAGCCGTTTTCTAAACCTCCAAATTGAGGTATCGAAGGGATATTTCTAAGTAACAACTGTTTCATCATTTGACCTGTAAGCGCGCTTGTACCAAAAAGGATGTGCGTTCGCACGAAAAAGACCTTAAAGTACAACACGTGCGCACTAGCTAGGAGATTAGTAATTTTATTAGCTTTCAGTGCAGCATAAAGTGTGTGCACCTAAAGGATAAACATGCTGTTAGGCACAAATGTTTAGTTGACCCAATGCATAACGTGAGAATTCAGACCACGTATATCTGTGCAGACAAATTACGATATAAAATTGAACTACATCGAGGTGATTGACTAAGTGCACTGGAAATGTGAGGTCCATTGCAATGGTTTACCGTGAAGTCACCCGGAAATCAGTATGTTCTAGAGAATAAGAGGAGACAACCTGAAAACCTTGTTTAATATATAGATTCTGGAACTGCCTAGTATCATGAGTTATCCACAGCCGTAGGAGCTGACGAAATTCTGTCTAGAGAAGTTTTTCAAGGTGTACAGAATGTTGGCAAGCCAAACTGGTGAATTTTCAACCCATCCATTGACCGAAAATTTATTAACTTACTTTTTTGGAAGCACTAAGCTACGAACTCGAGTGTGAGGTCGTAACTCAGTGCTACAGAGAAGTGTAGTAGAAAATGAAGTACATTTGGTTCATGTTCCTCTTTGGAAACGGCTAAATGATGACCGCCATACGCATCAGACACACCTTTTATATATAAAAACACGTTTGAGATTTGCTAAATGAAGTACATTGTTCACAGTCGTTTGAAGCCAACAGTCGTTGTTTGACCAAAAGTCAACTATCTACGATTTAAACGAGCGTATAGATAGCGTGCACTTTGCGGCTCTTAAAAAAGATATTAGGTTTTTAATATTATTGGGAACCCACTATTACCGTCTGAAGGACATACTTCGTTAGCTAAACTAAACCGATTATTACACAAAATTATATCAAACTAAAAAGTCACACAGGCCCCAAAATTGACCGTTGTCTTCGAACTTTTGAGGTAAAACATCTCACTAATGCTAACAGATGATAGGTAAATATTTTCCACTGCGCTGTCGCTTACATGGCAATTTAGAACAAGGATACGCAAAAATAGGCTCACACCGAATATAGGCTATTAAATAACGAGAAATTCGGGATTTCATTGTCCGATATAGGCATGATTCGCCTGAGTACGGTGCAAATGCTAACATGCAAGTGTTCAAAAGACTGATTGTTTATTTCCTCCTGTAAAAATGAATTGAACTGTATGATAAATCTTCAACTACGTAAGGATATATAACAATGTTCATAAACCGAAATAACCTACAACACAGGTGACCCATACACGAGACAAGGCACAGCAACGTCTATTGTTTTTTAGCACGTATAAGCAGCCTTAGCCGAAAATACTAACGATAATTACACTGCAATAAGCGGCTTCGAAATTCTCTTGCAATTACAAGCGGGGTATATTATTTATGCTTCAGTAGCAACTACGCATTGATCATTTTTCGAAACATCTCATGATAAATAAATAAACAAATAAATAGATAAATAAATCGATAAATGTAACATTTGCCTGTAAATATATATATATTCTCTACCACTTCTGAACCTAAAATCAGCCACGAAAGTACATAAAGAGCTTGAATGCTACACAACAAATGTGAAATTGACAAACTTAATAGTCGTAGCCCAAGCGTATCAAGCTAAAAAGGATCGTTTTATTTAAAGTTTTACCCGCGAAGGTAGAATAATCTTTGAAATTCTGCCAGCAACGATTTTGCGCTTACATTCCACGCAAGACAATGCACGGCTAATTCTAGTTAAAGCATTATTAAATATATCTTGGAGGCCTGATTGGCAAAATAAACCGGGCCATTCGGTACGGAATCGTGGCACGTGGGAAACTCGGGTGGAACGAATATAGATTTGAGCTTAGTGAAGTGGACGAGAGATCTAGGTCGTGATTGAGGAAATAAGGATCAAGAGTTTCTCGGGACAAGCGAAACAATACCATCGAACTTACTGCTCAGCATAGTACACTCGACTACTGCGCCTCCTCATCTGGGGTGCTCGACGACTATATTAGTGTGCCCGTGCTTGACTAAACTGTGTTTGCTCGACGTATTACCGTATCTTCCTATTCTTCCAATACTCTAAGTGGCACCTAAAGTTCAGCTATATTGTTTGGCTCTCTTTGGTCAACTAGTAGAGATGATAGTGAGCGTTTCCCGTCATGACTTTTTGCGCAGCCCACTTTTGTTTTCCCATTGATATATCAAAGCTAGATATGTCACGTTCCGGTTTCACGTCTATTCACAATCACTTTATGCCTGTTTACAGAATTGTCGTATTTATAGTGTGACAGGCTTGGCCTATAACGGAAACTAGCAGAAATGCTTTCTTTCTTCGGTGATGTCTATTAAAAATAACGAGTTGCATGAGTAATGAAGTTCGATCGTACTCATTTGTAGATGACGATTACGATGATGAACTCCAAAAGCGAAGCTAAAATCAGAATATAGAGGTAGCAAGGTTCCACGAGGTCGTTTCTATGTCACCCATATAGCACGTAAAGCTCAGCTAATTCCCAGTTGAGAGTCAGTTCTGACAGGCGTCATTAACACTGTCAATAAGCATCATTCCGGCAATATATTGAGTACAATATTCTGGTTATCAGCCACAACAGAACAGACTTTTATAGCTCCAGAACTAGAAATTGGCAATATCAGACTGAAGCTTCTACCTGATTCACGCTGTATAAACTATGCGAAATTGATGCACTCCTATTAAACTGTTATTTTCTTAATTTACACGTGACGTATTTTCAGGAAGTGTTTATGCAGTAACTATTTGATAGTTCCTATCAAACAGATAATACGTCGACCCTATCGGACATATATTGTTCTACAAACATTTCCAGAAATACAAGTTATATTAAAAAATGCGAATTATTTTGTAGACTAACGATCTGACAGTTTCATATTAATATGATCGCTTCTTTTCCATGACGATTTAATACATTCATCGTGCATAGAAAATGCGCTGTGTATTTGAAAATATATATATTCTTCAGATGGTTATAGTTTAACTAACCCGACACAGACAATGAGTATTCACCAGCAGTATCATGGATCATGACGTTCTCTAATAGGTTCTAATTAAGAAGCGGCTCTCTCGTTAAGAATTCATATACATTACTGGGGTGTACAAAATGAGTAACTTACCCTCATTGTGAGTTCCAGCTAGTCTCTCAATATAGGTAGACCCAAGGGAAGGTGGGGGCAGAGAGGGTCGACAAGCTTAATCGACAAGCCTTGCCACACACCGCTTTATATTTAAGCTTAGCACAACAAAATACATATGTATAGCAATATTCGATCTTGTTTTCTCATAAACATGTTGAACATTTTGCCAAATATCACGTACGAAACTCCCGCACTTCCAAGCCAGTAGTGAAAGCCAAGTAAGTAGTGGAAACAGACCAAAACCTAGTAATCTTTCTATTCTATGTCCTAATAAAAGCCTGCCAGTCCTACCTAAAAAGGGTAACTCAGACATTTGGCATTTAGTAATTTTGTTTCTATATGGGTGAATGGGTTCCCAACCGTTATTAGCTATTCAGGGAGCGGTTATTACATTTATTCGGTAAATAAATGAGGGGAGACAATAGGAGGTAATGTATTGTATGACATAGTTACGCAGATCCCATGCAAGACTATCCCCAAACTTCCGTCTTACAAATGGCCTAACCTTTAAAAGAACTTATAATGAGCATTATATTTATTTAAGGCCGCAACCCGGATCATTTTATCGGCGGCCCAGTATCAATGTGGGAGGCGTAATCGTCTGCTAAATAGTATTAGATCTTCGCTAGCTCTGTGTGGAATCAGTGAAAATTTTAAGCCTGGAAAGCAGGACAATAGATGGTCGGAGCATTGGAGGAACAATCGTTAATTTATGCTGCATAGTTATCTATTATGTTTGACACCCTCTGGTCGCGTAAGCCTATTGAATGGAATATATTTCAAATTTGCGATCATTTGTTCGTGGCTGAACTACCTTAAAATGTGTGGGTTGAAGGAATGGCAACCATCATTACGAGCTATTCAACATATTTCTCTATGAATGGACCCTGGAAATCACGTCTCCCTGATCTGATCGTCCATTTGTTTGGAGCCACACACAGCTGCTCTAAAATACAGAGGTTCATGAAGATTCTGTTACTATAATAGGTGCTATTTTCTATTTTATAGGGGTTGCTTAGTCTAGTTCAGTACAAGATATTTTATATTGGGGGTGTGTCTTCTTATTCGCATTAAAAAGTCAAATCGATAAATTGCATGATGCCATTAAGTATTTATAACTTTTAGACCTTGACAACAAATTTCATTAACGAACAATCGGTTCCTTCCATTAATTCAAGGTAAGAAATCTTATTCAACAAATATGTTCGAAGATAATTTTCAAAGCTCTCAGCTAACATTTTTTCTATCAGATATCGTAAACTATATGGTTACAGTTCCAGATAAAAGTCGTGGATCCTTGCGAGTTTTGCCTATTCATAACCTTCCTGGTTAAAACAATTACCTACATTTTGAATTATATTGAATTGAATTGAATAAATTTTGAATCTTTTGTACAGGGGTATACAGGGTAGGAACAGCAATAACGAACGTATTAGAACAAAAAAAAAAGCCGCCTTTATTATATGCCACAGTTATCTCGTTCTTACGCGATAGGCTAGATTAGTGAAAGAGAAAGATATGTATAGACTACAAACAAGTTATAATTCATTGGCTAGTAATCATCTTTCAATGTAATACAAATTATAAAGGAAACTTTGGTCGCAATGAATAGGGGGATGTATATTTCGCAAAGATTTTTCAGATTACAATTTTTCCGGTATTTGTGGAAAAGTTTGGGTATTTGTTTTCTCTTAGTAGGCAAGTTACACTTCCTAAACTAAACCTTGTAAATAGATCCGTAAACCCCTCGCCCTGGTGCTACGCAAGACTTCTTATTCAGGACAAAAAGTTCACGTCATCGAAATCTACTTGCTAGCAATCGATTCGATGAATATCCAAAACGTTGCTATAAGGGAATAGTTTCATTCTATTAATTTACTCGATCAGCTTGATTAGTTTGTATGCTGTATAACAATACAGATCACAAGAAAACCGCAAACATTCAATTTTCGTACCCTGTGTCTCCGCAGAATGTATGCGGTTCCAGCGTTTTACCCACAAGCTCGGACGTTTAACGATATCAATATTATTAATCAATCTCCTCAATCAATCTTTCCTTATTCTAAGGGGTTCCAAACAACAGCAAGTCGATTCTATTGGTTCAGGCTTCCGCATCCTAATGCAAGTACGGCTGATGAAATTGAGAGTGAGGATTAGCAACGTTGTTGATAAAGAAGAGCTTCTACTCCGGGTGACTTACTTTGTCAAATAGTACGAAAAAGAAAGACAGCGGATCGCCAGTTGGACGATGAGATGATGTAACTCATTTGATCCTGGTTTGGTGCGCGTCAAACTAATGTTCGTCCTATTCTAAATTGTTATACGGTGAGCACTCGACAGATGGACCCAATAAGAACAATCAAATTACTACTAAGTACAGAAGACTATTTGTAACACATGTAAGTTCTTAGGCAACCTACACGGAAGTGCCTACATTTTATCACGGAACGTAAAGGAGACGTCCGAGTCCCTACTTAGGTAAGAAGCACTTACAGTTGCAATTAGAGCAATAGTAATAAATTCACCTCTTAATCAATTAAGAAAATATTTATATTGAGCCCCACTTCCCTTTGGCATATCACCAGAAAGCGTTTTGCGTTTATAGTTTTATTTACAGTCATCCTCTCCTCTACACAGTTTAGTACAATATTTTACCATAGCCGGCGGTTGCTCGTGAAGATTTTTCCTCAAAGCGTTTGGGCTATCAGATTCGGTTACTTTTCTCAGAAATTTATAGCTTGGTGTTAACTTTACACATGTACCGAGTTCTTATCGACTATACTTAACTATCGCAAGCCATTCCGGCGGACGGCTGTAATTGAAATAGGTAAAAGCACCAGTGGTAAAGCTATTGACAATGATGGGTGCCGTGAGCCGTTTCACTATAAATGTAACCAAGAGTTGTAGCTATTTTGACATGACTGGCCGTGTCAACAAATTCTGCATATGGCGGCTACATCGACTTTTCGTTGCGGGCAATCAGTAAAACGTATTGACTTTTTAACATGCTTAATAAAGTCAGTATGGAAAGACGATTTATATAATGCATTGCATTACAGATTACATCCAACAAAGGTTTGCGGGTAAATTTACTCAGAGCTATCTCAAATCGTGACATGTACTGGTAATTGTATGTACAGATCGTAATGGGTACGTGAATAAGTACATGTCAGCATAGAAGATTGCGGCAAATCGAATCATGTAGTTTCGGCTGGGCAGACTAAAATTAGGTGTCAGACGAAGCCCAGTTCGTATGTAAACTTTACACTAACCCAGTGATCAAACACGTTAAGGAAGTTCAATTTCTGTCATGGTACATTTCTAGGCATCAACTTTTTTCCTCTTCCCAACATAACTGGCTTTTGAAATAGCCGTTCTTAGAGGAGAAAACAATTCTGTCTGCAATTTCTGTAAAGTTAGAGACTACGGGCTATCAGAAGTCTTATCTTTGAAACACAGGTCTACGTTGTTGCCATGGTCAACTTAAGTCCCGCTAGTTCTTTTCAGTACTTTATCTAGGTACAAGATGCCTCCTCATACTGCGCACTAATTACGACATATGCCAAAATTCCACTCACTGAATTCAGCGATCCAACGTAGTCCACTAGAAATAAATTTCAACAAGATATTGGTGAATATGGTCAAAAATAAGTCAAAAAGCTTCCAAGGGGCAGCTAGGTGGAAAAAAAGTAGTGAAACTTCTACTATGACAATAGTAGAAAAGTTACAAAACAGAAATTTTTATTCTTCGAGAGATAAAGGACTTCTACATAGTAGTCTTCACTAGACAGCGATAAGCGATACGTGACAATTTTTTATATTGTATAATCGTTTTCAATAGAATGACGTTTAGGTAAAATCTGAGCGCGCACATCATGACATGGTCCAGTATGCTGTATTACCAACAAAGCGCTCGGTTTGTCTTAGTTTTTCATAGAAAAGGAAGTAGATAAAGATGAACACCTTTACTGTGTGCCTCACCCATTCCGTGATCTTCAGCACTTCGCGCGCACGTTAGGTGTGTCAGAACTATATTACTTTGTATCCAACAATTTAATTCATTGCCAGGCGAAACCAGAATTGATGATCCCTTGAAGCATAACAGACAACACGTACCGCTATCTTGACCCTTGCAAGATATCAAATGTTACAAGACTTAACCTTATTAATTAATCTTTTTAAGCCTTTTGCACGTCAAAATATGATGCCTTTGCTTCTTATATCAAATATTTAAGTAAACCTATCTGTTTTCTTCGTGTTATGAAGACGTCGCCTGCTGGGAGCTTATCTTTACCGCTTTCAGAATAGTAGTTATATTTTCGGGATCTATGAGACTACAATCGCCGTCGAATTGGAAACAATAAAGGAAGTGAACCAGATCGCCTCCCGTGTTTCTGAATTCACGCATTAGCAACCAAACCTTGGGGGTAGCGTTGAATTCCTGATTTGGCACACTCACACGTTTTAACAAGAGCTGAACGCTGCATGGCTCAGCGACCCAGTTATCACCATATCTCATATGTGATGTTGTTTACAACATAATAAATGTACCCGCTTAGTTAGAGGCTTGGGTAGCGCTAGTATCACTCAGTCGTGTTAATCAAAAAGGACAGGTTAATCTATAAGTCTGCTATAAAAATGAATATGAGTAGAGTCTGCAAGAAAGACAGAACATTTCGACACTTCCGTTGTCGGTAGGTGCTCAGTGATCTGTAGGGATAAACCTAAAGCGTACCTGAGAATACAGGTGACCTGTCTAACTCAAGTACAGTTATCCACATAGCGCTTAAGATATGCTCATTATGATAAAAGAAATTGTATGCTAAGCATTTTATAGGCCAGAACAAATGCGGCTTATAAGGCGAACAATCTTGAAAATCGTTGATGTTTAATAAGAACTTATTATAATAAGTTAATAGCATAGAAACATGATTAGTTCATTTGTCACATTAAAATAGAATAGCATTTAAACTGTGTTTCAACATCATTATAGCGAATAATAAGGGTTCCCACAGTTCGAGCAGTAGTAAGTTCAGCCTCTATGGTTTCAACAGCTGCTGGGAACCCAAATTCTGTTTCAACGATAACATATTTGTGAAACTATTTTGTAGGTTGCCTCTTTCTTAAAAACTTAACCAAAACGTAGAATAGTACTTCTTACGTATGGATGCGTTAAAATTTGCCGTCGGCAGTTTCGTTGAAACCAGTTAAAAAACTTTGAAGTCACCGTAACAGTCCAGAGCTATCATCAAAATCTACTGCTTCTGTTGTGGCTTGTAGGCACCCTTTTTTCGCTTTATAATGTATTGTTGATTACAAGAAGATACAAAAATGTATATTTTATTTCATTTTTTTAGATAACGGGTCTGATTGATGCTAATGTATCTATAGAAGTCGACACTTTAAACACAGCTCTCATCCTTCTAACCAAGCATATCGGTATGGGAACTTATAGTTGGTAGTTAGGCAATAATACCAATTACGACTGTCTCAATAATACCGGTCTTCCAGAGGCGTAATAAAGGCTAAGGCGGGAAACTGCTGTTTCGATTGTGAAGTTCATGAGAAGTAGCTTCTTATGCATTCTTTTTTAAACGTCTTCATCATTCAATAATTTGGAGCAAAATAAGGGACAACCTTTTATCTTCTATATTAGTGATATAGATTTTTCTAAGCTCACGATTTGCAGAGAAAACCGTTTTACGCGAATGATACGAATGACAAGTAACTGTAAGACAGATTTAATGAAACTATTAACGGTCCTAGACGCTGCAACGTTTTCGAATATACTGCGCATTATTATTATCTTTAGAGGTACAAGCTCCTACAGAGAAAATCAGACCGACGCTCATTAAGCATATTCATGCATAATAAAATAGCTATTGGTTCAGCAATGGTACGTATCCGAAAAGGATGCCCTAGTTAAGGTATCTTTGCCACAAAATTAGCAGCAACTTGTTAAAACATTCCTGCATCATAAGTAGCAAATCTATCGGTCTCTTTTCTATTCCTCTCAACGGATCATTTACGTTAGAGATGGTAGTTGGATGTCTGAAGCGGTTGACCTGCTAACTTATCGGTACCCAATAAGAGAGTTAAAGGTCAGATTTTTAGGGTATCAAGTTGGAAAAATCAGCGGAAATCTTTACGGAACATCGGTCGTATTGTTGTACTAAATGCGTTCCTGGTCATTGTGTCGAATCTCGTGCCGCTCACAAACTAAGCCGGAAACAGCGGAAATACCTTCTTCCATAGCACGCTATCACATCTCATTGGACGCAAGGCTAGGTAAGAGTACCAATACTGGGAACTAACTCTTTAGCTTTGCCTGGCTGCCATCATCACCACTGCCACTGCCGTTGTCACCGGTGACTTTATCATTGTTAGGTTGGTCCTAGTCCTGTCGCCGTTGTTGTTATTGTCGTGATAACAGTAACCTGCTGCCGTGGTTGGGGGTGGTGCACGAACGGACACAAACCGAACGCCAGGCAGATAGCCTCTCGATAATGGTTCCAGCAGACAGACACGGCCGAGGCTATTGCCGTTTGCGTAGTAATGGCAGGCAGCGTCAGAGTAAATAAAGCCGCCCTACCGATTAGAGGCAGTTCAGCGTCGTTTGTTGATGTAGTTCTCACAATCGATAAGAGCTAGGCACCTTCCAAAAGAGGTAGGCCGGAGTGGTAGATAATCGGTAATGACTTTCCAGATCAGCTGTGAACGGAAACACTATTTGTAACTGTCAATACGCAGACAGAAAGGCGGTGATGAACGTGTAACCTTACAAAATACAACGTTCTTTGAACTGAGTAACACGAGCACAGAGCTCGCTAGTCATGTTGATACGCTTCTTTCTTTTCTCATAGGGACAATTCCTATACGTTAGGCAGTCTAATTCTTAATATATCATAGACAGTCTCAATAGGTGCACTTAAGATTAAACTAAAACTACAATTGATTAGTTCAATTAGTTGTACCTCTTCGCTCAAATTCTTCATTCATAAAAAATTGGCTGGATTCGTATTTGTTTGCGTTGCTATGGGTACCGAACATTGACGTTGAAGGACTTTTATCGTGGTTGCTGTAGCTCGGAATCATCATGATGGTAGTGGTGCAATGTCGTCCTCGTTCTACAAAAAAACTCAACTTTGTTTCGCATCTCCAATCCCATCGCTTTTCATTATCGAGAAGCTACAATCCAAGAACAAGTCTAATTTTCTTAGGTCCAGAAAGCGGCACTCCTCTGATTCCTTTCAGATATTCCTTTAATAGATCCTGCTTTGTTGTCACGACATTTTGGTGCATTATATTGGATGTTACAACGGCCTTAGCTATTCTGAGATCTTAAATCTGCCGCATGCTCACAGTACCTGGATGTATAATTGGCTGAGTGCTTTGATACATATTTTAGTCCTTATTTCATAGTATGGCTTCGTCTTCTACGCTGGCGGAGTATCTGGTCTTTGCGCATGGGCGAGAAGATTCTGGTTATACAGAAAGTACGTGATGGTAGTAGGCACGTGGCGTTAGTTAGAGCAGCAATGCATTAACACGGGAAAAGTTCTCGCACACAAAACGGAACATAGCGACAGAAAGGAATTCTAAAAAAAAACGTGATGTGTGGTATATGTCTTGTCTTGGTTCTTTTAGTGCTCTGGAATCACCGCTGGCGAACTGGACGAAATCATCGTTGAATGTCGGAAGGACAACCAGATGTTTTAGAAAATCGGGAATTTGCTGGATGTGCTTACGGTATATCGCGCACTCTGCGGGAAAGATCACCCAGTAGCCGGACAGCACAACAAATCCCCGAGAGCGATAAGGCTAGGAAACACCGCAAAAAACCAGATTCAAGGGTCTCGTTCCTGCACGACAGGGTCTCGCAACCAACATAAGCTACTTGTGAGCCCTGATATCCAATTAGAAAACAGAATATATATAAGATAATTTAAGTACTACTGTTTAGCTCAAATATTACACCTGCGTCAGGAGTACCTGTCCCTGCTCTCATCCGATACTATAATTCGAAACAGATACATGAGTCGAACAGCACCAAATTTTTACCATTTCCATTGGGGCAAATCCATAATGCATTTAATAAGTAAGATCAATAATTTATTTTTGTCAAATATTTAATTAAAATGTTGAAATGGATATATAAGTTTTGTGTGTATATGGTGGCTATACGCATTTGTAAGAAACTCTGACAGCTAACGAGACGCAAAAAATGTTGTCTATGAAACCTATATAATAGAAACCTTCACAACACTAACACCACTACCGAGCAAATCGATTTTTTGCCATGTTGGAGTGCTAGTTTAATTAGCGAAATCGAACATGTGTATCAAAAGCCTTTTGCTATACAAAACTCCATGCTATCTGACATGGATGACTAAATCTCCAGCTCATGCCCCATACTATAATACATAACTTTAACATAATATATATACATAGCTTCATATATTACACGAAAAATATTATTCCATAGGCACAAACGCATGATCCACCTATACAGAGCATAACAAAATATGCTCATGAGGACTTGATCGACAAATGCCACATAAAATTCTTTCCACGATCAAGCCGAACTAGAAGCCCAAGACTGAGTGAGACCTCTCTTGGGCCTCTAGTTCGACTCCCGAAGTAGGATACATGTCTCCGCTAATCTGGCCTGATCTCAGTAGGCAAGGTAGACTGCCAACATGTGAGTAGACGCATCCCTCCATTAGACCAATTTCCTGGCATAACGATATCAAAGGGTAACCTCGTGATTTTCGATAAGGAAAAACGATCGAAGCAACTTTGCCTGTCTGCTGGAATCGTTGCGGAGCATATAGCAACAAATGTGACAGCTTAGTTTTATGTCAACGGTGTGGATGTGTTACCAGCAAATGGTGCAAATTAATTTTAATACTATTGCACTGCTTTACAAAGGCATTGACTGATACTTGTACTACATTTGAACCTGAAGGTCATTAGGCTTTTGGGAAATGCTGACTTTCCTCTTCACTGAAATAACAGACTCGCGCATCGAAATGAGAAACAAGTATCAGTAACTATAGTATCCTAAAGTATCCCAGAGGGAAACCATACATATATGTGAATACAGATGCCTTTAGCTTATAATAAATTAATGTATAGGATATCAATCAGTTTTCCATGAGTAGCCGGGAACCGAGCGGAAGTTGAACTAAATAATTTCGGCTTCCGCTCTATTTATTGGCTACTCATGACGAGCTGATTGAGATTGTTACAGTGGTATAAATGTGTTAGCTAGAGCAGTTTCTAACAGAGCATACAGTTGCAATTCGGTTTCGTTAATCATATTCTACTGTATTTTGGGGGCTCTTATGCATAAATTCCACAACAGATACATTTGGTTCTCTAGCACCTTCTCGAATGAACTAACAGTATTTTTATAAGAGGGACGATCCTATTGAATCTAGAGCTACTCGTAACGTGACGCATTCTAGTAAGGTCATTAGTAAAGTCGAACAGATCCATTGTATAAGCGCCTCAGGACTTCAAAAGACCTATCTTGCCCATAATTAAGCTACTAAGTTTACTTTTCGAGTTTCATCGTAAGTTCATCTTCGGATGTGGAAAATTGAGTGTGTACAATGATATCGCGTTTATTCGGTCCGATGCTAGAATATAAGCGTTATATACAGATAGACATTGAATGTGGATTATTTTACCTACAAAGTTTCTATAGATGTATGTTTCATGCTGTTCGTTTATAAGTAAATAAATATAAATAGACAAAATTATTTGCGTACGCCAATTGGGATATTTTTGACGCACAAATACATTCAATATAATGTCATTCGTCATGGCCACGGCTTTGATTCGGAGTTCAAACTGCTCACAAGTTACTTCTAGATATGCTCTATATTCACAAACAACTTACAACTTAGAAGAGTAACTGAGTAACGCAACCTTGTTACACTTAAACTCGTTGCACAAATAAAATCCAGCTGACTTGAATTTCAACCACCAAAAATCAAGAAGCCCAGAAATCAAACGATTTAAAAAGTGAATACGCGTAGAAGGTATAAGAAAGCGCGAGAACTAGATAGGGAAACACTTATAGCGTAGACAACGATTTTATAGGCGAGAAATCCATCCCAAAGGCACCCTCTAGTATCCATATAAAATACCGGATTACCAAAGATCGCTTTACGTGCCCCTTTTGACAAATTTTCCACATCCTGAAGTCAATCCCTATTGTGAAACTTCCGATGCTGGCGCACAGAAACGTTCTTTAAGTTTTTCAAGAGCCATATAATCACAGTAACGGTATACATACCATAGATTTTATAATGTACATGAATAGTATACATCATAAAATTTTTATAATGTATATACCCACACCGATATTATGAATAATCCCAGTCTGGGAGGTGGATTTAGGACAAAAAATAGATGATCTATGCTGATAATTCGAAGATGGAACCTCTGCTTTTACAATGGGTTCACGATTCTGTGCTCTGATATTTCATTAGTAACGACAAATGTTTAACCAACGTACGGTACACAATGAACAACCTCCGTTGGATCTATATGGGCTCTATAGATAGAATACATATATAAGCTACTGCAAAGCCGCTAAGGTGAACACTGATCATGTAAGCGATATTGTCGCAGAGATACAGCGGCTTCTTAGGTCTTTCATGTTGATTCAACTAAACCTATGTATTGACTTATTTAGCTCTTGTCGAGGCCTAACACTGACATCTGATGCTCTTATTTGGAACTCAAGACTAAAGAGACATCGTAGTGAAGTATCTAAACTGGTTATGTAAAAAAGCATGTCATATAAGACATCTATATAGTAAGTCATTATAGGAGCAATAAAATTTACCTAATCTCAACTTTAATCAATACTACAGAAAATCTGGCTTTGTACGAAGGACTCAAACATCAGACTTTGAGCAAAGGCTTGGGTAATAATAAATATACTATGCATAAAAAAAGCATGAAACTAATATATATATATATATAGATATGTCCAGGAGGCGTAAAAATTATTAATTCGCCTTTAAGTAAAGATTTTGAAACATACTCTATCCTGTTTTTCAGAATGATTACCTAGCCAGCGTAACCTTAAGTTATTTGCGTGACCTCTCTTCTGGTAGTGTCTTGGAGGATCCACTTCTGTCCTATCCCATCTTATAAAAATCCTTCTTGTATTTTACGGTAATCTATTTCCGACAACGCAACCTTGACCTCTTGGTAGGTGTTTTGGCTGATATTTCGAATTTTACGTTTGGTACTGTCGTTAAGTGTTACTTTAGGCGGTTGATTACTAGCGCGAAGTAGGATGCGTCAACATCCGCCTCAAACCTAAATTAGCAGGAGTGGCTGAGTTAAGTAAGCAACCATGTGATTACCGCACCATCGTGTGAATTAAAATGGCAGGTATACGCCGATGGTTACGCCGATACCGTTAGTTTCATGTTGGTCCAGTGCTTTATAGAACTTTAGTTTCGTCGTATGTCTTATTAGAATCGAAGAACGCATAAATTAGACAGGCCATTTTTGCCATTTGACCTGGTTCATTAACGTGAGCAAAAATATTGCCCCCTCACTAATTGTGTTTATCAATAACCTGTCGACTCCTATTAGCAATTTCAGTTCTTCCACCTACGTAAAAACCTTTTCTTAATGAACTACGTGCTGTAATAAGTCAACAAACTGCAAAATAAATAAAAATCTACGAACTTGTAGAGAACGATTCAAGTTCAATTCAAGATAGTATGTCGTCTTTATAGGTAAATATCTACGTGTGCCATTGACAGCCGTTTGCTGATAAAGGCAACCACTACTTTTTCGACCAAATTTTATCTAACGAGAAGTGTGCGCTCATAGCATAGCCTACAGATTTGAGCATTTTCAACGAAGACAGGCAAATTCTTACAAAGCTACTTATTATGCACACAATACACGTCCAAGTGACTTGCTTATTACGAATTCAATATTTTTACTTTTTAATTCACAATACGAACTCAACAGGCAGATCCATCGACTATCAGGATCCGGTTAGATTAGGCTGCGCTAAGGATTTCCTTAAGAAACTCATTGTCAAACGTGTCACTACTAAAGTCATAGCCGCGAGGACAACTGAAACACAAACCGGGCGAGCTTTGCAGTGGTAGATTACGGTGTCCGTAATATGATTACGCAACGCGAAAGATGTCGAACCTATGTAAACTTGCGACCATGTTACTGTCCGGTTTAACACAATTCGCCATACCATCGTCGTCGTCGTCGACTAAACCAGGCAGCCAGCCAGCCAGCCAGCCAGCCAGCCAGCTTAAACAAATAATGTTTTATTAGAAAGAAGATAGTAACTTCATTATGCATGCTAAAAGAGTTCTATAGGTGTACATGTGTGCTTCTCTTCGTCTTACATCAAGCACACCGCTGACTATGTGAACGCTTACTTTTTTTTTTACGTATAATTATATAAAAATAGTAGCTTTGAGACAGTGACTATTTTTTTCCTGCTGATTCGTCACACCGTCAAAGTTTTTCGGGTGATTATTAGCGCGCACATTTATAAATCCATAAAATATCAGCTTCTGAGGTATCTAGAACAGAAAATTAAAATGAGCCTTGCAAATCTAGAAAACTGTCATAAACAGACATAAAGTACTGCTTCGCGTTTCGGAACTGCGATTCGATTCAAACCTTAACATTTCCCATAGAACGTCCGTCAACGCTAAGAGCACTCCACTGAATTCTCTCCTAAAACAGGAAGAATCTATTGAATCTGTTAAAAATCTAATTTTCCAAATGAGTTTACTTCTTTGTAGTGTGCTTTAAGCAAATGATTACGGATATTTGAAGCTATGAAGCTTGGCTAGAAACTTCATCGATCTGTGGATAGGCTAACACATGCATGGCAGCACCTCCAAAGAGCGCTTAATGCTTTAAGATCTGCAGGTGATCTTTGATGGTTTAAAAAGCAATCATTTGTCGCGAATCAGCAGAGACAGAGCTCCCATCATTTCATGTACCATTTCATCGAGAGCCAATTTTAAAAAAATTAATCTACAAGTTTTCAATGAACAGCGATAACCGTGGCAACAAATGCTTATATGACGAACACTGGTAAACGTGAAGACTGAGCTGTAATTTTGATTAGGAGAAACGCTCCCGTCACGATTGCCAGCCTTTTCAGGTGGGCTGCAAAAAAAATGGGCGTATCGTGTCAAAATGCGAAAAGAAATCCTACCGAGTCGCATGCGTTTGCCTTCACCTAAGCAAGACAACGATATCACATGTGACACCGTTGGGATAAGTGCCGGTCCTCAGCTCTGTCTCCGGTTAATTTACTCACAACCAGGTATTTTAACGAAAGCAATTTTTTGACTTTTTGATATAGTCAGCCCACATCTTTCATGTCTTCTGTATTTTACCTTCTGAAAAAACGTTCTGTTTTCAATTACGATTTAAGTAGATCGTAATTCAAGTGAACCTTGCTAGCTATATTAAATCGAAAACGTCTTCTGTACGTCTGTACATGCCAACATAAAACACCAATATACAATAAGTATGTATTTCAGGTGCATACTTCCTGTCATCTGTCTATTAGCTGACGCCACTAAACTATAAAAATACAGTGTCTCAAAAAACGTAGACAATGTTTAATAAGTCATAACAGAATGTAATCAGAGATAATGAATGGACTAAGATTAATTTTTGAACAACGAAAGTTTTTATAACGCTTTTGGAAGTATGAAAACATAGCACAAGTAGGTAGGATAAAAAAGCTAGTTCGAAATGGATAGAATTTAGAATTTATAGACAACGTAGCGAGGTTCACAGCAATATATCTCAAAAATCTGTGAGACAATCAGGTCGTACGGTTGGCATCAGCAAATCATGTGCTCCCCGCATTTTAGACGTAAATGGAAAATTTACATTTCGACAATTGTACACGCTACCAATGAAAATAAATCCAACCGAAGAAAACAATCCTGAGAAGGGTACTTAAAAAATGTTAACAAAATGCAGTATTTATTATCCAAGGTATTTATATATTACATTTAGTTTAAATACCAATCGGCTCAATTCCACTTTCACGGCTATCGTAAGTCCGTATATTACGCAAAAATGTCACATACATTAACTAGAGTTACAATGCGGTGTTAACATTTGAAGATCTTTTTGGGAGCATGGTGACTGGCGCTAATAACTTGAATTCACTATAAGAAGCTAGTTCATCACGCATTCGAGAGACTTTGATAAAAATTGCAAGTTTTATTTCCAACAACGCGGAGCACTTGTCATCATGTTGCATATCTTGGTGAAAATTGTCTAACGGATGGGTGGACGAAGAGGTCCCATAGAATACCCTCTTCATTCCCCATACCTGACACCAATGGACCTGCCTGCGAGAGCGGATACAATAAGCATAGGGTCTACTTGATAAAACCGAGGACATGGAATCATTTATGAGCCGCAATTGAGTAAGAATTGAGCAAGAAGAATTAAATGTATCTTAAGCTTGTTAATCAATAGCTTACCGTTATCAGCAGTGTATTGGCCTAAACGGTAGCGATTTTAAACACCTATAGCAGGTGGAAAAGTTATACATGTTTTTTTAAATTTAGGTTTTAATCACACGTAGGTAAAAACTTGAATAATTTCTTAAGAATAAGTAACTTACCAATAGTCAATCAAAGGTATGGTAAGAATGCGTCAGTGTGAAATCGAACCGTGTCAACAGTAAATATTATCGTGGGATTGTAATGAGTGTGTTGAAATATCCGATTGAGATACGTGCTAACTTGGGTTGCTTGCGTATTGCCAAAGGAAGGCAGACGAAGCTTCGTTGTTTGCCATTGAATGCTTCTGCCATCAAGCGCGGCTTAGGTAAATATCAACTTCCTTTCACTATTGCACTCAGAAAATTAAAAATAGAGTATTACATAATTCCAGTGTTTATATCGTGTCTCATCAAACAATTGGTTTGATTGTCTTTAAATGCACGAACATAGACACAAAGCGTTTGAAGCGGGATACTTGTTGTAAACTCAAAGCTGATGATGAAAAATTAACAAACTGGTGATAATTAGCGAAACGCGATGGGAAACACGCGATTTCTGGGACGTTATACAGGCGGAGGCCGATTGGGAATACCGGCAAGAAGTAGCAGCCTTCAGTTTAACGACCTAACCAGTCACGTTTATCACCGCAACGACCTCATGGTCTTTAAGCTATTTCAATATTTTCGATACTTTTGCGGCGCATTAAATGCACCGCAAAAGTATCGATACAGGTATATTGGTACAGCCACAATTAGCCGGTCGTTTGTAACTGGTAATTTGTAACGTTCACTTCTAAATGTTTTACACTATATTTGCTACAACGTAAAAGCCATTATAAGATCCTCATGATATCAGAAAAGATTTGAAAGTAATTCTTTGAGGATAAATAATCAATCACTGTGTCTAAGTGTACGTTGACCAAACTCAACATCATCACACGATCTGAAGGACGTGCCTTAGGTTTGTATAATAAGCGACAGGTTCGAGTTCATAGTATTTATAGTCCCTATTGTATAACCATTGTTCCTATTTTTTGTCCTCAACAGTCAGTCAACTGAAATTTGTCCCATTAACGGTTTTATCTATTACGTGTGTTCCCAGTATCTCATATTGGCCTATACAATATGACAAGAATCACGTTTGAATCGCTTTGCAGAAATCGCTCCCTTGCCTAAGGCAATTGATTGCCTTAGGATGTGGGATGCCGCATCGCCTGTGCTATTTGTAGCAATCGGAGGTCCCGGTAGAGAGGAAGTCAGGTGAGCAGCTCACACTAAACGCTGTTGAAAGTGGAACGAGGCTTACATATTGCGGACGGTGATTAGGGATATGCCCACGTTGTTGAGCCATAGGTGTTACTGAAATTGGTGGGTAGATAACAGCTGATGCCAACACGGTGGGGTGAGCTTGAGTGAGCAGACGATGGACTGGAGTGCGGTGAGGGCCGACGGCATTAGGTGTTGTCAGTTTGTTCCCGACGGGTTGCTAGCACGCCCACAGCGAGATACGAAACGGCAAGCCGGGCACTCGTCCCTCTACTGAAGAAGCTAAATGTGTCGTCATGGGCATTCGGGTCGACTACGGCTGGTTGAATTTCAAAAAAGCCGCCAAATGGTAACTCCCTGCTTGGTATATTTACTTCAACAGAGACATCAAAAGCACATAAAGCCCTATTCCATATATCGTAACTATTTTGGGCGAATACGTCAGCGTCCTAAACGAGGATTTATGCCGTGGCCCAGCAATATCACCAGAGACAAACCTAAATTTTAAAAATGCCTCGAATACATTTGAGCTATGAGGCCCTAGGTCAGTCGTATCATGCTTACGTCGGTTCTCTACAACTCATATGAAAAAGTAGGTAAAACTACTAAGTACTCAAGGATAAACCGCCTGGGAAAGGGTGAACCGCGCAAGCTAGAAAAGGATATCAAGTTGAACGTCACAGACCGACAGGATGGGCTCAAGTGACGGTGTTCCTCTTTGTTTGTTGCCCTGCGATTTGCAGCAAAAGAAATGGAACCAAGAAGTCAAATTGACGTCAGCCAAAATAATTAAGCGGCATGATAACGAAACACATCGAACGTATTTATGGTCGATTTGATGGGTCCAACGGTGGGCTTTATAAAATTATGCTTGAGGTATGCTTTATCTCAGTTAATCCCATTGATGTAACTTTGAAAAACACTAATCCAATAAGAAAATAATAGTTAAGTTCAGTTAACGCCTAATAACTAAATGAGGATACTTGGTCTTCAAATTATTGAGTCGTTTCGTAATGGCCGCTCTTGCCTTTTTTCATTTTTTGGGTCTCTTAATTGCCATACCTTTGTTATATACAACTGAGAAGCTCCTTGTTCGTTATTCAGATTTTATCCAAGTCCAAAATTGAAGTCTGCGCAAAAGCTTTGTCGGAACATGTCACAAAAATTATTCCGTTGAACGTTGCTCTTTGGACTATTAGGGTGGACTTGAAAATGTAACATCATTAAAAACAGCAAGGAAAATAATCTTTTTACACAAGTTCGTTGTGCGACGGAATCTGATGAAAAAAGCTAGTAGGAAATAAACAGGCGTATCATTACAATGAAAAAAAGGGTTTTTACTGTGTTTGTTTATATATAAAGGTCCTAATTACCTTAAAATAATTATTATATATGAGGTTGTTTAAAACATAATGGCGGTTTGTCGCCTAATAAAAGACGCAATGCTACACTCATATCGCTGCACACTCAGTTCGAAATCGATTTATTAATTGTTTCTCACTAGAAATGTAAATTTCTAGTGAGAAAATGTTTGTATTGGAATGATTCTGTGTTAAAAACACACTCAATACAAAAGAACTTTCCAGAGAAGGTTGACTTAGCATCGTCTATAGTGGCTTTACTGTTAGGTAACCTTGTTTATTCAATGTAACTGACCTATCTACAAATCCTTCTGCAGTTTTCTATACGTTGAGAACCTATTCTAAAAAGGCCTTCAGGTCTCACTGAACGCAAATCATTGTTCTTTTTTGGATGAACTTAACGCTGCGCCTAGAAGCATCTCCTGGAACTATTAACATCCTTTCTCCGCTATATATTAACGTAGAAATCACTTAATTGTAATTCGTAGCAATTTTGTGTAGCAGTTTACTATTGTGACGATGCGTTGCTGGGCGACCTGTTGGAGAAAAATGAAACGCCGTGCTCCTTTATATTCTTTACTTATCTTCTGAGGCATTCAGGTTTCTAGCATTTAGGCAAAATCTATTAATAACTGAAGATAATCACATGGTCGCAGTTTACTTTCTCGGCAAATACACGTGTTGTTTGCCGGTCGTAGTCTTTCAAAAGAAGTACTTTCGGAGGTTCTTCTCGACCTCGGATGGCTGGCCGGGCCAGATGCAACCTGCAATTTCAAAATGCCATTATTATAATTAGCAAACCTCCTCATATTAGTCCTTTGAGGCATTGAGCCCATGCTACACACGGCATAAAGGTTTTGGACAGCTTCTTGACCTGGGCAGAAAACGATATATAATACAGATAGAGAATGTACTTCCTTTTAATGGAAAGAACTCTCTTTAAAACTTAATAAACAGTAAGCGAAAATTCGCTCATTATTTATTGAAACCAGAATGGGCTTATCGAACATAGGGAACCCTTTAAAGTAGCACGTGGGAGTAAGCAAACAGTGAAAAGGTAGAGGAAAAAAACTGTTACTGTTGCATGAACAACAATATATAGATTAACTGTCCTTTGATAATCTCAAGATAATAAATGATGGTTCATATTAGCGCGTTGGAAGCCAGATAACCCATTTAAACAAGTTGTGCAGTTTCAATTGATGCACCTAATTTAGAATAGAAATAGTTCAGACATCTCTGAAACTCGCTTTTCTAACTATATAATCATTAAGCAGTGATACGCATCTCTACATAAATATGTCCCTCATTTTTAATACAACTTCTATCTTTGAATAAAATGATCTCACATTCAGAATCGCACATGAGGCAGTGTACCTGTTTGAAATAATAAAATGTGTTTATTATGCATACGATAGGACGTCAGTATCTTAACTTGATAAAAGGACATTGGTCACTAATGCTATAATTACAAAATTCCTATCACATAACGATGTAATCAGAGCCTTATTCGTAGCGCTAAGCACTCTCTGATATGATAACACGTTTAATCAGAGATAAAAGGAGCATTAAAAACATGATGCCTTAATGAAGAACAGAGTGCATAAGGACCTGTAAGGAATCTTTATGAGGAGGTTTTCCCTCAAAGTCGACATAGGATAGCCGCTTCTTATTGGGTCGTCAGTGGCTTTTTCTGAAAGTCTGCTCACTGTTGTTAAAGCAAGATGTTATTGAAGGATAGGGCGGAACAGAGTCTTTTAGCCCATGGCCCCGGGGGAGGCTGTAGTAACACCCATTGGCCAAGTCAAGAAACTTGGAATGGTCGCATTACTCACTGAACAACCTAACTTGTCCCTGACATCGCAGCGGTGCCGTCTATGTGTCGCGATGCACTCAAAACAGCTGTTTCTGCGCCCATGTTCAGGACATTGTATAAACTGCACTTTTCATTCTGGCACTGCAAAAGTACGTCGTGCATCCTTTAGTATATTATTGTATATAAGGCACAGCTTATAGCCATGATGTTAGTTTGATGTCAGGTTCTTATACCCTTATTTGATGCACTGCGCAGTCGAGAAGGTGTTCCTTTGGCAAGTTGACCCTCGTACATTGAGCCGAAGACTGAATTTACAGGAATGAGTGGATTCGTTCTGATATGCTACAGGTTTTGTTATATAGATAGAGACGCATGAAGTAAATATTTTGTTCGTATGTATCTGAAATCATAGCGATTTGGCCCTGTAACTAAACCGTCACGTAAATCTCTTTTGATCATGGGAGCAGGGGTAGGTTGGGTTTGGTTGTTATTCTTAAAGATAACTACAAAGTGGAGCTTTTACAGCGCGCATTTCTACATAGAAGATAGTTCAGGCGGTTCAGGCGGTCTTCTACTTCAGTCACTTATTGTACACGTAATGATCCATACATTGAGTACTCGTTAGGTGTATGGACAGTCTGTTATTGTATATACCAGAAAATCTCATAGCACTGAACGGTAAATACCATGAAACACTTTGAGCCTTTTTTCGTAAAGCACCGATAATCGACTTATTTTACCGTATCTTACGTGTCATCCCTATCAAGCGCTCATTTTCAAGGTTTTCAATCGCTGTTGCATAGTAGACTACTTTACGGCTAGCAAATCGACCTTATATGACTAACTGTTTATATTACGACATCGCGTTGCAAGTTGAAAAGTCTAGAATAAATAGAATAGAAAGTACCTTTGGCTGTGCATCGTAGCCCATGAACTTCAGTGAAGACGCACTGTAAACACAACCTTGAAAAAACCAAAGTTTTGGACGAATACATTTTGCTATCAAATACTAGGATTTCGGCGTTGCGCTTCTTCTATTAACAGTTACGAGGTGATTCTTGCGTGATGCGGCTTCGAAAACTGCCTAAATTCTACAAACCATTACCAACAACTTATAGATGTGATGTAGACACGTGCTGGATCAAAGATTCGTATATTTAAACGCATTCGCGGCATTGGTCGCAAATTTGAGGTTTCACTTGTTTGTCTTTATAAGACAAATGCAGCTCCTGAGGTACTTGTATACTGGGTCGCTGAAATTGCTGAAGCCACAACTCACTGGACATTCGGTGGAGACACACCCATCAAACGCGAGGATCTGACGGCGATGTGGTACAGGAGTCACAATATAGAAAAAACATGTAACTGGCAAAATGGCTATTTATTTCAGCGTTTCTCACACGCTCCTATGTTATGCGTATGTTTCGCCCTAGTTGCGTTATAAAACTTCTTTTTTAGGAAAGACGATTTTTCATTAAATTGTGCGTTCATTCAGTGCTGCACTCGTTAAGCTTCTCTGTTTCTGTCAATTAAGAATATCATAACTCCGGGGATCATTTTACCATAAGGCAATACGCCAAAAAAAAAGTCAAAAAAAATTCTGGCGAATCTCTTGCTAGCCTCAATTGTATAATTTCTAGTGATGCGATAGATTCCTTTTGGCCTAAATGTTTTGCCTAGATATGTATACCAAAGAGTGAGTTTCTAACCTTTCTTCTATGATCTTCGTTCCTGTAGTTAGTTGAATATTAAAAAGTTTAAAGGTCCATTGGTTTAAGTTGAAATATGATATGCTGCCTATATAAGTACGTTCTATTTGCCACTTGCATACATTTCCAATGCAAGATGGAGGCAACGACATACTACTCCGTTTTGCAAAAAAACAAGCGCAGAAACACGTAAATTACCGTCACGAGCTGCCTTCAATCTTCAAAAGTCCTCACTAACACACTCACTTTTCGACAGCATAATCGTTTTCGAGAGTAACTATGTAAGGCAACGTATGCGGTAGGTACTCGGAATGAAGGTAAGAAACCTACCGCTGGTAGCGTCACACTTTTGTCTCAAATTACAACGTGAGCACCATTCTAATAAAAAGAATAATAGAGATAGTAATGAGAGATGATAGCAGAGAGTGTGAAGAGACTCAGGCCGTCTTGGCAAAGGCCTTTTCCTCGCTCAGAGATTGCGGCGTTCATAGCGCAGCAATAACTTCCGCTAACACAAAGTGCCATTGGGTGCCTTGCTAGCTACAATATACGGTCCCCCGCGTACTCTAGAAATAGAAAAAGATAGGGGGGATTGGTCTTTAGATCATTACCCACAGCGTACTCCCTTTTGGCTTCCACCCTGCTTATTCCTTCAAGCGCAAGCTCACATAGTAGCTAGTGCCTACCATTTACCACCGAGACACTGTTCGTCTACTTCGACGTATACTGTCTAGAGTATAATACAGATAATATACGTACGTATGAGAAAAAATAGAATGAGACTTCGTTTTCCAAACACACCACCATTATTGCAATTTGCTATTCAGTCCAGGCGCTACCCGATTTCCTGCACCTTCGCATAAAGTATCTTAATGGGTTTTACTCTTATGGAAAGAGAGGAATTGTGGGTTGAAAAATTAAGCAGTCAAGCTATGAAAGCTTATCATTTGACTACTAGCAAAAGCCTTAGAAAAGCCTGCCACGTTGGCTTGAATAAATTGGCTCTAATTTTCTCTGCATAATTGTGGCTAAAACATTTTCACGTTTTAAATAGGTACCACTTGATATATTTGAAGTGCAATATTGGTAACGCAACTGGGTCCTTTATTCCGAAGGCCTACTACAAAACATCTTCAACATGATATACGCTTCTTGCTAACCTATCGTGCCTGGACCACTGACCTTACAGGATACCTGTAACTTTTTTTTAAATCATGTTGTTCGTACTTCGATTGGTTCTGCGCAAGTCAAGAATGCTGCTGCAATTACTACTTTAAGTCTAGCCTAAGACTACAAGCTACTGGCACAATTAAATATAAATTAAGACGAAAAGCGGCGAATTACCTCGGAATATGCGCCTGTTATCTCTAGAAATTAGCAATTTTCACTATTAAATTATTACTCCTCATACATTCTTCTTAAATTAATTAAAGAAAGAATAGTTTATAAACCCTATAAATAACAAAGGCGAAACTACCGCAAGCTGATCTTTGACTTTCTGCACGACAGCATTGAAAACTCTGGATTACGTGAGTATTCTATTGATATATGTAAAAGAAAAAATAGGGGCTAGAGAGAAACCGCTCACTGGGAAGCACGGAGCCAGCGTGCTGCTACGTGTGTGGAACTTGTTACCATTACAGTTACAAAAACGTAACAGAATTTTTGCACAACAGTCCAGCTCAAATGTATAGATATAAAAACGCATTATTTCAAAACAGTAAATTCACAGTAGAAAAGTATAATGAAAGAAATGTGTATCTATGGAACCAACCTGTGAGCAATTTATAATAAGAGCAACCTAAGTGAGACCTGAATTTAGAAGGCAATCGTTTTTCTCCTAGTATTTATATATGTGTTTTCTATGGATGCATCGATATGACCCAATCACATAGAGTGTATAGTACAGTTTTCTGTGTTGTGTGTTTGTGCTCGAATTGGCCTAGTTGCATGGCCTTAAAAGGAAAAGCTGCTAGCGCGATAGAATATGAAATGAACTTTCCCAACAGGCCCTCCAAAGTTACAGATGAATTAAACTTTTGATAGATATCTATAGTCGCTGCAACGCAGAGAACACGCGTTTTGCATCGCTCGCCTTCCGCCTCTCCATCTTTCCTCTTCTAGTACATTCATTTCTTCAAAACGAACCATTAAATTTTCAAATGAAGAAAAATCAACAAACACTTGGCTCGAGAAGTTCTCTATAGTGATGACGAAACGTTGTCACACTCTAATACTATAACAAAAAAATACCCTATCTGCATAGACAACTTCAATGCCATGTATTATATTTATGCCCTTATGAAGGCGCTTTGACGGTAGGCCAGTGAGTTAAAGTAAATCTAAAAATATATAGGCTTGACGCCTTATGGCAAGTAATAGCAGCAGCAGCAGCAGCTGCATTCAGCCTCCCAACTTACTCGTCGATCGTAGACGTTACGCCGTATATATTCACAGCAGCGAAAACGGATATGATGGATTGGACCAATGATTCAACGAGCGCCTTATTTGGTTTTCTGTATTTTTTCTTGAAGTGGATTTATTTCGTTACTGCATAAGATTGTGAAAAATTGTGCAACCCTTCCTCCTGCCGCAAATATTTAAAATTATTATCGTTTCCTTCAATGCACTGCTGACACTATTAATTCACAAACTTGAACGTATATTTCGTGTGGTGTTGTAGCGTATTCTTGCTGAATTGTAATTTTTAAGTCCTCCAGTGATGTCGGTTCTCTGATGCAGAATTTAAACCTTGCCTTAAAACGCCTTAAGTATTCCCATAAAAGGGTCAAGCGACGTGAAATCTAATAAATGAAGAGAGTATTTCATAGATTACTCTGCTCATTCCCTAAATTTAAGACATTTTCGTTCAACCCACCTTTTTGGAATATGCCCTTTTTGGAATATATCAGGATATGCCCTTAGAATGTGTAACTGCTCCGTTTTGTTAAGGACAAAATTCGCCATTCTCATGAAAGTCCTCGCGAATGCGTGGTGGAACAGATTCTCGAAGGAAATTCGGGTAATTGTATCACTGTATTTAAAAAAAAAAAAGCCCAATTTATTCTTTGTTTGAAATGCTGCACCACACTGTAACTTTCGAATATTTACATGTTGTTTTTGTATATCATGTAAATATACAGTTTTGCTATAGTATGTCGATTAAGTTTGAGATCTACCTTGCTCCAAACAGTTTTCCTCAAAGACTGTGCGTCCTGTTAATAATTTCATTTGTAAAGTTGTTTTTTCCGGTACGGAACATTTTCATATATAGAATGTATCAATGTTGGGATGTAACTTTTCTATCTATAACGTTTGCGATGAACACTTGATTTTAAACATTTTGAAACATTTATTATGTCCAATCGTTCATACTCTGACAAGAAGAAACAGCTATAAAGTTATGAGCCTTTAAACAGTATTTACATTTTTTTAAGACTATATATTTTTGTAAAATGACATAAACGTGCGGTACATGCAGCCGCACCTGTTCTTTTCCAGTTTTTTTTTAAGTCTATAAGAAGTACTGGTGTTATTGGATTTATTGCATTCGATCTCTGCAACAGGCATGTAACAACAAGGTGATTTCTTCGAACACTCGCGATGTGTAGGAATGTAAGAATCGACGATATCCCAACTTCTGTTTGAAGCTTCGATGGTAATCTGCTCATTCATACGGGCTGCGCTTCAGCCCTCCCGTACGACGGACACGCACGCAATTAGTTTTGTAGAGCTTGATAGATTTTTCACTAAGCTTTGGTTGCTTTAGAATGAATATTACTGCATCGTGAAAGCGGGTAAATGAAGAACATCCTATGGAAACGTATCAGCACTAGCTCATTCTACGAATATGAGCACTTGCGTTCAAAATGCTACCGAATCTGATATATATCACTGTACCCGCTTGTGGATCTTATCAACTAGCGTGCTGTTGTCTAACTCTATCCGGTTTCAAAGGACTAAAAAAATATTCATTGATTAGCTTTTTTTGCAGTCGTATAAATAGTATATGTTTATGTTAATTACGTACATCCACTAACAACTAGTAGACTCACTAATTATTGTTACATTACTATTTGTTGTTGCTGACGGCCTTATCTGCGGAGTGTGGACAAAAACGAAAGAACAGAAGCTTAGGCAGTATCGCGCTCTCCAAACTGCGCAAGAGATGTGTTTCAGGAAACGAAGCCTACGTGCTTGCGGCCTGAACGAAGGCTGACAGAAGCAGCTCCGCTGAACCTACTGGCTCTCTCCAATCTTAGACGATAAGCGTAAATTGTACAGGCAAGGTTGGATGCCAATAATACCGTGGCCAGCTTAAAAAATGCTTAATTAAACGATGACTTTGCGCTGTTTATACAAAGCGAATCGTTAGATGTGTTCCCACGCAGAAAAGAAAGTGAATATTGGATAACGAGGTAACCACCAACCTCTTTTAGCGTGATTACTCTCCTATTAGTACAGTTACAGTGTGCATTTCTGCCGTTTCCGTTGATTACGCCACATGATAGATATGTCTCTCCTTATTACTTGCAAAGTACCTGTCTATAATACGATGGGTCATATCAAAAGATAATGCATATATGTAGTCTCGAAGATGAATTTGTCCAATAATGCAGATGGTGCGAAGGTATAGCGATTTTTCTCCAAGAAAAAAAGTCTGTACCGTTTGTGTAAACGTCAGTCGGAAGAAAATGCTGGTACATCCACAATTCTAACAATATTTTCACTTTAGCTAAAACCGTACTTTTTACGTAATCTTTTCAAAATGAGCTTGCTCTAAAGAGGGCAGACTCATTTCGCTACATCTCGTTCGTATAGACGAAAACGTTGGAAAAAAGCATAGTAACATGGGATGTGTTGAATATTATATCCTTTTCTGGTAGACAAAAAGCGAACGCAAAGACGCTGTAAGGTCAAGGAGTAGAGTTCCGGCAATTAGAGCTTCTGCCGAAGGCAATAATTTTTGCTACGGTTTTAAAGAGTAAAATATTAGCTTGTTCGAAAGATGATCCTTCACCTACACGCGCATCATAGAATAGGACGTTTAGAGGCAAAGATATTATTCTAAGAGCCAACACTCGGTGATTAAGTTTGTTTCTTAAAAATAAAACTGCGTGGCGGAATGCATTGCGGATGGGTGAAGACATTAGTTATGGAGGTACCTCACGTAGAAACACAAAGTATACTCTAGAGACCATTTGCACAGTTGTCACTAGCAGAGAACCCAAAAACATGGATTGGTATATTCAACTTAGCAGAGAAGGATCAAAGCAGAGAACGGCGTCGAACAATAGAGACAGCATCTTTGGTGGCACTGCTCTGTTCTATAACTTGATTATCACACCCGCGGTGTATATCAAGGATATTTGTCATTATTAGTTATTGCCCAGGAAGCACAGGCCGATGCTAGCTTGAGTCCTGGAAGGTTTTCGTGGATGTGTGACACGGACTGACAACACAACAAGTATGGTTACTCTATGTCAATCCGCGACCTCATTGGCATGTTTTAATCACGGCCCGGATCGAAGAAAATAGAAACGAGCAATGCCTTCAGCCTTTATATATGTTAGATTTGAAGACACGCAATGTCGACTGTTGTCATGCCCTATAGAGGGAGATAAATGCTGAATCAATGTTCCTCACATAAAAGGTAATTTTAACGATATTACGCATGGTAGACAAATACACGACTGTTGAGAAACTCCCAAAGCGTTAGCTTTTATCTGTGAGCAATCACCGAACTTACTTTAGTTTATTCTGTATGGTTGAAATGTATTCTGGCCGCTAAATAGTTCAGGATAAGATTTGTTCAAACGAAATATCGTGGTCATTTTGATCGAGATGAAAAGCTATTAGCGCTTCCACAAAGCTTGTGAGTGAAGTTTCTGGAAAATATCTGTAAGCGGTTTAGGTTCAATTAACAGAATCTCAAAGGAAACATCAGTTACATTGAATATACGCGTCCTAGGGAAATGCTACCGATACATGCTAGCTCAAATCATCTTTTCATTTACATGCAGGTAGTCAACTAGCCGCATAAAATTCTTCCACTTCGGACGAAATTCGTCGTATAATATAAAAAATTGTTTTTTTTAGAAATAGAGTGTGTCTGAGTGCACCATATATCCTTCGACGCTTCGTTCTCTAAACAGCTTAGGATTCCCAACGCCGATGCATCCGCAATGCACAATCATGCTACGGACACGTTTCAAACATCTCATTACGATAGATAATAGCGTAAAAACAAAGTGCCTGACAAAGCGAAGATTGACTGTGACATCATTTGGTAGCCGAAAGTTTTTAGGAGTGTTATATATTATGTTGTTTCACGACGGCTAGGAAACATAGACATTTTCAGCCATGCGCTTTTGTGTCCATATGATTTATAGCAAAAAAGGCGTAGTGGCGCTTTCTAATCTCTCTACAGCAATGAGTTCGATTGGAAAGGCTTATTTGATTGAACATTTCGTCGCACGCTATGTATTTTCCTAGTTGGCACTTGGTCGCAGGTATTATGCAAGCTCGACAAAACCACTCTCTTGACCACCAGAGAGCTACGAAAAGGAAAACAAAGACCTGCTTAAATATTCTCGCCTTCTTGTCGCGCCAGAACGAGCGTCGACTATTGAAGCTGTTGTCGATCCTTGTGAATGGGTACAACAATCTTTTTCATCCCTTTGTTTCGACCTTTGCCGACTCGACTTTCATAGAAGTATCGTTCGTTCATTGCACTTTCGGTTCAACAGTGTTTTCGTTTGCGCTCTCGGTTCTCTTCAGTGAGCTTTCTATTCGTGTCATCTCCAGGATAAATCCCTAGGGAAATTACTGTTGCATGTGCTGGTACATCGCCTTTCTTTTTGGCTCGCTGACAGGATAAAGAGCAAGAAAGGAAACGTGTGAAACTTTAAACTAAAAGGTGGCGAATCGCACATTTATAGGCAGATTATAAATCAATTGTAGTAATGAATGCAGCAGTACATATGAGCAGAAGATATAACTGCGTTTTGCGCAATAGATGTTTAAATGTAACGTAAAAAGAGCTCAAAGTAAGTCCTATGAAATGATACTCCCTCGCAGACGATGTACGTCACCTATTATTCGATCAAAAAATTGGTCCCATTAAATCAAGTAAGAAAATCCAATGCACGGCATAAAACCAGTTGAAAGGCCAAGTGACAGTACATAGCTCGAAGGTTAGGGCGATGTCGACAAGAATGAAATATGTTGAACTCCAAACGAGAAATTTTTATACCAAGCGGAATGGAAGCACGGTCAATTATAGAGAAAAGAACCGATCGAAAATAGCTAGTGCATCATACTTCACCTTTCGGTTTCTGATAATTGTGTTAAATGATGATCGTTCCTTTAGAAATGTGTCATTTATGTTCCTACCATTATTATTATTGCCCCTCACGGTACGGTAGCTACTATAATTGTGAATGCATAAAACAATTTTTGAGAAATTTAAGGTATTAATAATACTACATAGACGTAGAATAATACAGCTGTAGATATCCTTACTGCTGAAAATTCATCTGACTCCAAAACCTGTGCCTCAAGTGGTGTTATCCAAATTGTCCTTTTTGCTTTGTTGTGCTGGTTACTAACTATGGAACTTGCTTAGGGCAAAATAATTGACACATCATATCAACGACCATTTGAAAACGTGTAACTGCATACGTGATAATGGATCATTGAAAATTGTGGATTCAAACGGTTTGTAAATTTGACAATACATATTCTATGGCAATACTTCGAGCCTAATGGACAGTATACCATTTAAAAATATTTAATATATGCGATCAAGTCTATACAAGTAAAGTTTCCTTTGGTAGTGATAAGGTCATTTTTACGTGTCCTAATTACCTGAATATAGGCAACTTACTTTCGTATATTTTTCATTTTTGGCGCCCCGCAACATTGTGCTTAGAACGCTGGCGTACGATACGGCCGAGCTATCGCTACGCCTTCTCCAAAGCCTATGTATTGGGCCATATCGGGCTCAAGACCAACTGGGCTTGCTCAATCAAAGTGTTCCATCATCCGCTGACCTAACTGATGCTTCCGTGGCTCCTGAGTACACGCAGCTCGCTAGATATATAGACTGATGCATATTTACAATATCTCTATTGTTGTAGCACATCTAGATATATATGCTACAATAGTTGAAATGTAGATACGTACAGTATATATCGATAAGAAGAATTATTTAGACGATACTAGCTGCACTCATCGTATTTATGCTATAACGATGTGTTTTCACTTACCAATACACGATTAGACATAAGCGCGCATTTTTGAAACACTGCTGGAACCTTGATTTATGCTAATGGACTTTAACATGCACCGGTGCCCCTACACGAAGTAGGTACAGAACAGTGATAAAGAATAACAGAATTATAAGTGTAGGCCACAAAATTCTTGAACTTTCTGGCTTTATTCCGAGAGTATAACAATTGTAGGTGCATGAATATAAAATGCAGTAAACTGTATAATTTATTTGGATAAACCGCGGAAGGTGGCACAAGCGTTGCGGCCATGAACTACCCCGGAAGAGCAAGCAAGCAGTCGCTACACCAAGTTCTATATCCAACTTCCTGGATAAAGTTTAGACCGGGGAAAATCTCACAAATCTAGGAAGTACCGCGCGCTTTATTGTTCCAAACAAAAGTAAGATGACATCAACTCTTGCCAGGGCCGTTGCTAGTGCCGTTGAAACGGTCAACCGTGCCGGGCGAATCCTTAAAGTGGTTCAGCGTTCAGGCTCACTAGGCATCATTGATAAGGCTATTGGTGATTTTCAAACAGAAGCTGACAGAAATGCTCAAGTGTGTATTGTTGAATCTCTCAGCATGAAATTTCCCAAAATGAAGATCATCGCAGAAGAGGGTCATCTGGAAGGTCTCCCGCTAAGAGAGGATTGGATTGTAGAAGCAATGAGTAAAGATGTTCTTAAGGAAACTATGCCGTCATCACTTGCTGACGTGCAAGAGGAAGATATCGTTTGCTGGGTTGATCCGTTGGACGGGACCAGGGACTACGCACAGGGCGCTATTGATCATGTCACTGTTTTAGTTGGGTTCGCCGTTCGAGGTCGCGCGGTAGCTGGAGTAATTCATCAGCCATTTTACGGTTATAACGCTGAAAAGGATTTCATACGATCGGGTCGTACCGCCTGGGGTATCGTAGGCGTCGGAGTTCGTGGACTGCGTCCAAGGATTCCCAATTCCGGGTTTATAGTGGCGACATCTCGTGTGCGTTCCCAGCCAGCAATCGACGCCTGTATTAAGTCTATGCGACCTACAAAAGTGATCAGGGTTGCCGGAGCTGGGTACAAGATGTTACTCGTTCTTGAAGGGGTAGCACACACATATTTGTTCCCATCGGCGGGGCTCAAAAAATGGGACATATGCGCGCCAGAAGCGCTGTTAGTAGCAGCGGGAGGTGCTGTAGCTGATATTCATGGCAACGCAATACAGTATCATGCACAAGCGGACTACCCTATCTGGTGCGGAGTTCTGGCTGCTAGAAGAAAAAATGACCTGCAGGGATATCTTAAAATGATTCCAAAGGACGTCAGAAAACGAATGTTAATAAACCAAGAAAATACGATGGACGAGCTGTAAGTAGTTTGAAATCTTTTATTTAGTTCGAAGATTTCTACTACTACAGTAACGTACACACGAGAAGTGATTTTTAGTAAGGATGAAATCACGCCTATTGTCAGAGAACGATCCGGACATTTCGTTGTGTTGCTGAAGAACTTGAGATACTCTGGTCTCATTTGCATCATCTTGCAGCTCATCGTGCTGTTTTCCCTGAATGATTTTTCTCCTAAACGGAGTTTTTACAATGGTCAATGTCTGACAGGTCGAAACCTCGACGACAGGGCAGGCCTACGTCGTATTTGGTAACAGTTGTGTAATTTGTATATATTTACAAGTGTAAAGAGAACTGGTTTTTTATTATAAAAAAGTGCAGGACCATTGTCAAACGCCGCTGTTAATATAATTACAACAAAAATTTTTGCATTGTTTTTACTCGACGCTGAGTATCTTCATTGCATAAATTTTGCAACTGCGACGACTAAATAAGAGCCACGAAATTGTTTTTAATTCAGCCTAATGCCTCCCAGACGCATTTTTTTGTTTTTTTTTGTTTTTCTTTTTTAGTTGATCGGATTCGGTGTCAGATTTGAAAACGGTAATAATTGAACGCACAGCTTCCTCGCTGCTTCGTCTTGTTACTCATTTACATACGGACGAATCTGTGTCCGAGGCTTCATCCTATCCAGCGGCGTGTACGCGTTCTTCATACCGTTTGTACACAAGAGGCGAGGCTCAATTTTTTTGAGCTGCATTCATTGACAGCCTGATATTGGGGATGGGAAATGCAAGCTCGCGAAATGTACAAGCTTAAAATTTTGGAAAATTGTGAGTTCAGGCGATCCCTAAACCACTCTAGTTAGGATAGAGAGACCTGAACATCACGTAGCGAGTGATATCGAATGGTTCAAATTCAAAGTCGAATTGATTTCATTAGCTGACTATCCAGTTAAAACCCATCACTACCCATTATGAAGCAGGAAAAAGTGCGCAAAACGTTGGTTTGATACACCGACTGAAGACGCGAGTATCGGTTCCTTTGACATAACATCCATACTACAAATACCAAAAAAAAACAATATTCGATTCCCAATAAAAATGGTTTTAAGGGTTAACGTTTACTTATATGGTTCTTTTTGTATACGCCCGACTCATATCAATAATACAAGATCTTGGAAATTCTATATATAAAGTAGGGCGTATCAGGCAAAAGCTGGTACCTACATTTCTTACAAGTGTCTGACTGTTCTTCTACTTCTCGAAGTAGAGTGGGATTCGAAGAACCGCGTCAATCAGATACGCTGTCCCCATTTAGTATCCAAACTACTAGAATCATCTTCCGGTTTGCAAATTTCTTTGTGGGATGTATTTGCAAACGAGATCTTAACGATCGTCTTCTTATTGTAGAGAAATTCTCATTTCAATTTGGAGACATCGTTGGCTTGATCTCACGTTTAGTATACATTCGAACCATCGTTGGATTGTGGCGTTTTAGTATAGGATGGCAAAGCAAACCTCCCTGTCAATTACCCAAGCCTCCCTTTTGTACTTTTCTTCTATCGGCACCGCAAACTAGACCTAAAGGACTCCTCGATGGAGTTCTTAGTGAGACAAGACGTACTCGGGTTACTAAAGGGGTTTCATGGGACCATCCATAACGATGTAATCGTTGCCACTCCCCAGCCGACGAGTTCCCTATCAGATCAGATCGAGTGCCAAGTCCCAACGTCAGATCCCCGTCACTGTTCCGTCAACGGCCAGGAATTTTGTCTGATCACTTAGACCCGTTATCTTACCCAAGATCTGCGCCCTCTTAGGCCATCGTGTTTTTCACCGATCCATCGGAGTCCGTTCTTTTAGTGATCACGACGAAGAATCAGACCTGTTCTGTGTCTGAGTTTGAGCTTTTGCGGGTATCGAAGTTCCTAATGCGACTGATACGCAAACCAGCGGTAACAGAAGAAAGCGTGATGGTGTGTCGCACTAATCACGCGTTCGCCACTCAAATTTAGAACGATCAATTAAAGTATATTTACGGAAAAGCCCGAGTCGGCTGCCCATCAAAAAATGTTTGGTTCAAACTAAACACGAATTATGTTGCGGGTTCTTGACCGCACTCATTTCGATAGATGGTGTTAAACACTTCTAGATTGTAACATCCACAGTGTTCAACGTCATAGAGAACAGAAGTTCATGAAGTCTGTGTTCTACATCCGGTATCGCCGTTAGGTGTTCCATCAGGCGGGTGGCTCTCAGCACAGAACGACGTGTGTTAATATTCGGGTTCGAACCTAAACCGGTCAATATAGGAGTTTTCGTGTCTGTTTCTTATTCTTCGTATAACGAACGATCGACTTAATTGCTTTTACCTGGCCCTTTTCTTGGTCTGCGGTTGTAATTGTCCTCTTAGCTGCCCCTCCCTCCAAAACCATTGGTGACCACCAGAGCAGAATGCCCAGGCAGCTTAAGCTCAATCGTCTTATTACCCACTCTGCTGGTTCAAAACTGCGAAGATAGGCGGACTAGTCAGAGGGTTAACGTCAGAAGAAACGGAAACAGTGAGTACGGTACTGATGATTATAATTAAATCACAGTCGCAAGAAGCATTTTATATACGTTCCAGTATATCTCCAAGTGGGGCAGTAACAACCCCACAATGACTTGCGAATTATCGGCGTAAATGGTCAGGTGGGGTTGGATTGGCTCAGCAACTTCTCTCCAGAACCTTGCAAAAGTACACCCACCCTAGTTACGCGACTACGTAGTATGTGGTAAAAGTAAGCTTCTTGTTTACATTGTAAAGTTGGGCTTATATTGTGTACGTGTTAAACAAAAATCTGACAAATTTAAATGTGTGGATCGATCAAGCCAAAAAGATAGCCATTTTGGAAATGCTTGGGCATTCGCCACACACACACACATATATATATATATATATATATGATAATTTGAGGTGTAATTAATTTCTTTGACGTAATTCACGCTTAGATTAATTAGATGCTTATAAACTATATAGGGCCAGATCGTTGTTATTTTATGAATAAGTGACTAGTAGCAAAGCACCTATGCAGTAGTGCATCTACTTGCACTTTCAATAATTATAACATATTTTCGATTCTTATTAAAATGAATGTTCACAAAGTGATGAGTTATATTTAATAGAAAAAAATATGCACAACTAGCAAATTATAGACGCTATATCAGCTTTACAATTTACACAGCAGGAAAAAAGCGACATTATTGACCAGTGCTGCATTATTTGGTCAGTCTTGCATGTATCCACAACAAGTTAACATCTGCCTAGAAGAACGGGTGTGTCATCCGATGGATACAAGACGACCACCGGAGAGACTCTTTTAGCAAGTGTGTGTTTGACTGTTTTCTAAAAAAAGGTGGAAAAGAAGTAACTATCTTTCCTGAAGAATATCGATAAGCTCGGCGCTTTCCTGCAGAAGACAAATAGCACTCTCCTGCAGGATTCATCCAATGAGCTTTGCTCTGCCAGTCCTTTGCATCGATCCACACGACCGCTAGTTTCTTTAGGTGGCCCCCAAAAAATATGGAGATTTTTTGTCAAGTCTTGCAATACATCTCAAGTGACACTTCTACTCGGTCGGAACCTTCACTGAGCACAAAGCTTGTATTTGGCTTGTTGTTGTACAGCCAAAGTAAGAAAGCGTCAAAACACATTTACTGTGAAATATTGTAAAGAGCCAAGCAATGAAAGACACATACGTTTAGAGTGAGCACAGTAGATAGACCGAAAAAATAACAGAAACATCGCACAGGAGTGAACACTTGTGTTGGAGTAAATGGGTTTGGATAGGTGGATAGGTTTTCCGGAGTAGTCGTCAGAAGAGTTGACAGAGAGTAGCATTTAAGAGCAGGCTTGAGGATCTTTTTGGATGGGTGTAGAAGGTTCTCTATTTGAATTGGTAGAGTTACGTTTAAAAACAGTTCCGATGGAAACTCCAATGTACACTCCTTCAAGAGATGAAAAGGCTAAAGTCAGGATAACATATCAATAAACACCTGCGTTAAAGGCTGGAACTGAGCAGAAAATTTTAGGGAAACAAATTCGGGGAAGTCGGGTGGGGTTCAAGTTTGATGGTAGGTTAAGTCAAAGAAAATAGAAAACTTGGAACAGTATTTTTTTCAAACCACGTCTTTGATTGTTCCTACTTCAGTTCCTCAGAGGTTTGTCTGTGTATATTTCTTTCATTTCGGCATCCAATTGCATCCTACGGCTAGTCTTTTTTAAGATAATTCATTATTTAGTTAATAGATAGCGTACCTTAATGACACAGTGTATAAACGCATCTAGCGCTGTAGTGTATAAACGCATCTCTCGCTGTATTTAAACCTACTTGTCAGGTTCAGATCTTAACCAAGAAGACTATTTCGATAGATCACTCAGAGAGGACCTCTAGTGCTCCCGTTGAGCTATCACATCAGATAAAGAACCCCCAAATTTTCGAAGGAATTTTACAGATATAAAACACATCAACGATGGGTTGTTTTATCTCACTACAACAAGTAAAGATTTATTAATTTTAGCCAATAAGTGCCATTTTGATAATAGAACTTATGGATAGTCCATGCCTATGCATAAAACTCAGGTAATTTGCATCTATTACATACTGTCGTTTTGTATAGTCTAACGCTGGGAAATGACACCCTAAGACGCAGGGTGCGTTAAAGCAGAAGCTAACCTGTCGCGTAAACAACGTCCCTTTTTTGTGAAATCGAAAGTCTACTTTTGCCGAGTAGGTCTCCAATGAAATTGACATCCAACGATGCAAAGTGATTTCCATTCACAAAATTTCAATTAGTTCTGCATCCCTTCCTGCTCGTAAAAACTCTCGTATGCGCCAATTCGTTTTTCAGACTCAATTCAGGGGGTACATACATGCATTCTAATACGACTGTCTTGAGTGAACTTGCTCGCACATTCTTCGGAAAAACAGGCCCAACGTTTTAACGTAATAAAATTAATAATAATATAATAATAAATAAAAATAATATAATAAAAGAGGCCATTAGCTATCATTTTCGCTCGAAGTTGGCTAATTTAACTAAGGCAAATGTTTCTAATTCCAGATCAAGTCTGCAGAATCGATCAATGTGCACCAGTTTTTATTACACACATATATACATATACATGTATATATATATATATACTTGATTATTTAGGGCAACTATATCTCATTAAATTGAGATGAAACATATTCCATAAAGTCGGCTCTAGACCTCGTGTATTAATTCGGCTTTGGGTACAGTTTTCATAAGCGTTTCTCTTTTCGGGTGTAAATTACCTTTTAATAGTCCACGCATGATTATATGGACCTAAATAGGAACCTCTGCTACAATTGAACGACTTGCATATGTTGGATTAAAATTACTCACATTTCACATGCGAAACCCGAAAGACAAAAAGTTAATACTTGTTTTCAGTAAGAAAGCGTACGAAGTATTTTACATTATTGGCCAGGTGCGCATATAGGTGTAGCTTGCATTGTTAACAAAGGGCTCTATAGTTTCAACATCACTACACTGTTTAAGATCGACCATTTGCATTGAACCAGGCCTGTTACAACGAGAACTGCAATTTGAAGTTAATTCATCCAAAAATAAAATGAACGCATCCATAATGCACCTCATACTTTGTACTTAGCTTGTGAGATGTAACCACACTAAATACTACCGCTGTTAAATGTTATTTGTCATACGAAAGTACCTAGAATTAAATCATGTTTGAAGCCGGCATCCTATTGCTAAGATACAGAAGGCCATCAAAACATGCCCTCCTTCTCTGAAAGACAAAGCGCAAGAAAATATACGGCTGAATTAAATGACAGATCAAACAATTGCATTGAAATATAAATTGGGTGCGCCATTTTAATTTTCACCTTTATTATACATTCGTTTGTACAGTCAGCAGATTCACAAAGTTCATTAAGTATCGGACGTGACTTGTTAATACATTTTTCAGTTTAAGATCAAATACGAAACCAGTTACTAAATGCCTGTTACCTTTGTTTAAAAAGTAGCTGTATTATTTATTTCCGACCGATAAGTATTTATTGGACCGCTCCAATTCGAGTGGTCTCCTTCGAAATTATCTTGCAATACACATATGCAACCGTTTTCGGAACGCTTCCAATTCGAAATCTTAGCAACAGGAAGAAATTGCATAAGTCTAAAATCGGTGAATACGGGAATTAGGACAACGTACCCATCGAGTTTTTCGCAAAAAATGCCGTACGAGTAGTAGAGTGCGAGCCGGTTCATTAACATGATGGAGGAGGCACGGTTCTGGTCGCGTGCGTCGAACAGACTCGGGCAATCTTCTTCTTGTTAACCGTAGAGCTAGGCTGTATAGACTTATGATGAACGATGCTCCAGGGGTTGAAGAAACCCGTGAGGAACACCTTGATTTTCGACATGGATCGCGCGACTTTCTTCGGTCAGAATTCGTTTTTGGACCGATAATTAAAAGGTCGGCAGACACGAGTCGTTTCACACTTTCCACATTCTAATCCACGGTCGCTGTCGCAAGCTTTCGAAAATTAGAATGGTCTCCATTGGACTTCTGTTCGCCTTAGAAACGCTTGAACCATTTGTTTACTTAAGCTTTATCAGCAGCTGATTTTCATAGGCATCTTGCAATAACAGCAAGGCGTCCATGTGGTCGGTTTTGTTTTTTACACAAAACCTGATGCACGCTCGTTCCCATTCGGGCGACGTTCAGATCGCATCAGATAGGTACGAAATTTTATCTGTACTTAGCAAAGGTCTTGTTTTTTTTTTGCCAAAAGATATGTGAATCACAAGCGATCATCCACTAACGCGAAAATTCAAACGACTTGTTCATTTGACAACAAAAAATTATGTAAACCATCTGAAGAGCAACTTAACTTGAAAGTGAAAGTCAATGGCGCTCTTAATACCTTCTTTTGTGCTCATCTATTCGATAACACCATTCCCCTGTAACAACCTGAGAGTTGTTCGCTAAATATCACATGTTTCGTAAAGCAAGACGATACCGTGATAAATCCGGCCATTATTACTAAGCGACATACGAAGAGGGTACAAGACTCACCAAACAACGAATATTCACTGTGTCATGACCTAGCAATTTATTCCGGTGCTCCTAGAAGAACTTCTGTACTAATCCTTGATAAGCAAGAAATATGGTTAGGATGATTTTTTTAAACCTTTACATTTAACTTGCTTAAATCTTTTATATATATATATAATTTATTTGCTCTGTTGCTAGCTAACCTGAAATGTTACACAATCGATCTATGGAAATCTGACGGTTTTACTCCAGGTCATTCATTTATTGGATTCATTCGGCTTCGATATCACACAGCGAGCAGTAGTAGCAGAGCATCATCTCTGTTGCTGTTTCGGTTCTTCGCTCCGCGAGTAGCACACAGTCCAGGTTATTCGATAAACTTGATTTTCCGATGGAAAAGTCCACCCGTCTAAGAAGCATACGAGACGCTTGTTGAGCTATATGGATAGCTCAAGGGCTTAGTAAAAATTTGCCTTCAAACAGATGAAGGTCGTTATCGCTAAGGCAAACCAGATTCATTGTTACATATGTCCATTTGAACATGCGACTTTAGCTATAGCTACTGTTTCCTGAGGCGAGTACAATTTAATTCAGATGGTCGATTATTACGCTGACCTGTTGTTCTGATCTGGAACTTGGCCATTGGGAAATAAGTCTAAGATTAAAACAAAAATTCAACACGACAGCGAATCCAAGGTATTTCGATCCTTGCAAAGATCTAATTGGGAAGAGCGCTACCTATTAAGCTTGCATCACTAACATATTTCTAGAAGCTGGTCTTAGCACTTATTGACCTATTTCAAGCAGTGTCTCTCGCTTTCTGTGGTAACAATTCAACAGTGACAGATTATCTCTTTTCTGTCACTGTTGAAATTAATTAAGTTAAAATTAATTTTAATCTCGAAAAAGAGATTTGCTATCTCTGTATCACGAACATTGTGAACGGTTAAAGGTGGGACACAGCTGATGAAATCAGCCAGGTTGGCTGTCACCTAAACCCTGCAGATATGTTTCTACCGTAAGATAACACCTTTTGCCAAACTAGATAGATATAACATTTTACGTCACCCTATTTTTTTATTTGGCTGATTATATTCCTGAAAAATAATTTCGTCTCCTTCTAATGCACAAAAATTTGAACGGCATTGTGCATACGCACGTGTATAACTGAGCTTAAGATTATGGATAATGACCGTTTTGGATCACTGGCCTATTGTAACTTCTCTTTCTTAATATATATTCACATATGCAAATACACAATAACACTAGCATGTATATATATATATATATACTGTCCTTAGTTATTGCTCCGTAGTTAACTAAGGCACTTGGTACGTCTAGCCATCGACTGCCTTTTCCGTTGAAACAAACTGATTGTTGTAACCATGCCGAACTAATCCACAGATCTAAATTCAGTACAGAACTTATGTTATACTAGTTAAGTTTGTGAATGCTACAGCAGACTTTGAATTTGTCTAAAAATTTGTTTTTTGGAGAGAAAAACGATTGTCCAATAGATGGTAGGCAGGTATTAAACCCATATAGTGCACACTAATGGATTATCTCGATGTGGTTCGTTACATTTAGTTTAATTTTAAGACATTATGATATACAGTGAGTAATCACAACCAGTGGTAAAAAACCAACATCAATAGAGGTTCATAGAGATCGACATTGATTTTCTCAGCCCTGGAGCAATGAAGAAAGACACGTCGAAAAAATTAGATCCTTCAAACCGTTACGTAGTCCTATAATTTGCGGTACATGCTGTTCATCATGTATCGTGCACCAAATCGAACTTCTATGAGCTTATTAAGATTTACGTCCGCTCAAAACGTAGACGACTCCGTCATAAATATTGTACAGCATGATGTCCCCAGTTACAATCCCTAGGAAACTTGGCACAGTGATAAAGATAGACAATGATATTGTAAGATTGCTTGATGAAGATACATTTGCGAAACTTTACCCTCCTCAAGTGTCATATAATACAAGACCATTACAATATAGAATTTTATAGATGTTATTTGCTGGGTTAGAAAAACTAGGGCATGTAGACCGGTATGGCTTTAAAGAGTGAACTACACATTTGATACGTCCGTCGAATTCAATACTCGATTTTGTTATGACAATTCAGGTCGATGAATAAAATAACAATCCTGGCCACCGCTCCAGATTTCTCAATAACTTAAATCCATCTTGAATTTGTTTCTAAGGTAATCGTAAAGTATGATCACTCAGATTTTTGATGGGTTTAGATCAGAAAATCAGTGCTGCATTTCACACGCAAACCTTAGACGAGATCTGGCAGCCGGTGGCAAAATGGCGCAAACAAGAACAAGGCAGTCATTAAAAGTGCATTGAGATAACTGGACAGTATACTGCATCAGCCTTTTACGATCTCTAATGAGGTTTCACCGTAAATATATACGCACGTTCCATGCAGAGGAGAATTGCGTATTTCAAATGTCAATCTTCTTCAAAAGAAATTCTGCATTTCATCTCATTAATCATTTTATTCATTGAATTCTCTCTCTCTCTCTCTCTCTCTCAGGGGGCCCAGAACGACACAGATAAAGATGAAATAAATCCTTTTTATGGCTTCAAAATATTTTGGTTCTGCTTCTGTTTGAAATGAAAATCATTCGAACACGTTGGTAAATTTCCGAGAGAGGAAGGTCAAGGGTCGATTCATTATTGTGCAGGTTTGAACATCTAGCGCTATTACTGCTAATAGAGAATGAGAATTCTTGACCACCACTTAAGACAATCATCACCGATTGTTCCATGTTTTGTGTCTACCTGTCTCTTAGTTCAGCATTGGCTTTCGGTGCTCGTTGAACCTACACACCGAGTGAAGTAATCAATGATTTTTGTCAGTCGACGCAGAATCTCTGTGCTTTTCGGTCGCTGGTTTTTCTTTTCAATTATCCTCGCTTTTTTGGTTTGGCTATTAATTTTTAGTCAGCAGTCCAGTTGGGTTTATACTGTCATGACTTGGGCGACGCCTATCAGTTTACGTAGCTACACGATTTTGTCAATGGTTGAGTTTATTTGAGAAAACTGCTCTGACAGTGCCGGTGCGTTCTATTTTTCTATACAGATTGTTTAGTATATGGGTATCTGAAAAACTAGCACTTCCATTGTATATAGTACGCATATATCTTATCATACAGTTACTAGGTCTACGGCCAGGTCGCGCCAACAAAACCTAATGCTATCTGTGCAGCCGATTTTTGGAAGTAATAAATTGTGTTAATACATGATCTCCGGCTCGAGTCGGCTATGTAGCTTTTCAGCTGCCCATATACAAGCAGCGTGCAATGTCTAGCTAGCCGTCTGTCTAGCTAGACCTGACAGCAGCTAGTAATTATAGAGCTAATACCCAGCCATCAACTATTTAACCGTTTTATCTTCTCGCCGTGTTTACAATAACGTTTTGCACGTATAAGTATATCGGCCCCAAAGAAACGGTACTCTGTCACTGATGGCCTCTTCAATCGGCTTTCAAATCCTTTTTTCGTTGGAGATCGATCTACTCGTTCCATCTTATGGCCCTTCTTCTTCGTCCTTGCGAACAACCCTTCAAACGACAAAACTATTTGCTTATTCTATACACATGAACTCTGTTCGCGCTGCCATCGATTATATTCTACCTTGCCGTACATATACAGATGCCCCCAACGGTAGTCTGTCGATATTGTAAAACCATTGTTTCACTAGTACAGCCTTTGTTCAATGACAGATGAGAGTTTATTTTGAGATCTACTTGCCTTGGATAAAGTACTATCAATGTGAGTTGTTCTTGTATCGCTCGTATATCCCTTGGAGATATGTAAAAAACTTCGTCTGCCTGTATTTTCACCTATGTTCTATGGCTCAACGTGCAATATTTATTTTTATAACATGCAACAATGTGCATGCTACCTTTTAAATAATTTTCATCTAGCATTGTAACTGGATTAACAAAAAAACTACTCTTTTTTTTAATAAGGCATCTGTATGAAAATTGTTACACCTTTTCAAGTTCTACGCATAACCAAACTGTGAGTTTAAAGCAGCTATGTGTTGTACGAAAGTCAGTAAACACCCATTTCAATAACGCTATTAATTCGGGCTAACAAACTTGATTTATGAACTAGGAGGTACATCTTTGGAGTCCTTAGAGCCGTCATTTGTGTTAAAAGACTTGGAGTTTTAATTAAAACTTATTCGCCAGTAGCTCCCAATAGGTTGTTCTTAGGAGAAAATGAGCTAAAATCTAAGGTGAGCCTTTGTCTTATAAGATTCTGTATCCCAGTTTAAGTACTTAACTTATTGTAAAAGTATTCTGTGAGGATGAGGAGATATCCGGAAAAACGCTATGGGCCAGAGAGCTATCATTACTTCTTAAGACTTTTGTTCAGACCAACCAACAATAATCCCGGACGTCTCGGAAATGGCGAATGAATACTATAAATAAGTGGTTCCTTTAACTCTATTCTCTGGCTAAAAGCGAGTTACTAAAGTACTGGTTGGCCTCATCGTGTCGCTCCGTTTCTACTTCAACGCAGGTGCCGCTTTTCACCCAACCCAATCTGCAATTAAAAAACCTTTCTGAACCCAACAAGATCGCGCTTTTCGTGCCTCTAAATTTTTTCTATCCTACTACATCGATCTCGAGGCTACTAAATACCATATACTCTACTGGAAGTCCTATCACTGGTTGTTAGTATACAAGTACGAGACCCGTCTGTCGAACGAGTCGTGTGCGAAGCTGCTATTGTTGTTGTTGTCAACGGCAGGATGGCTTTCGGCTAAGAGTTGAGGACGGAAGCCGCGAGTAACGTACATAAGTGGCATTATCGTTGCAACCATTTTAAGGGAATAGTTTTCTCACGCCATTTTAAACAGAGGCTGCTCAACGTGGGTTAAGATGCCAGCAAATTTACAAAAGCTTGCAAGCTAGGAGGGGGACGTAGAGGATACATACGGAGAAAAAGTTGTTCCTGCGTTGGAGCTATAGAAAAACAAGCAAGCCAAAGTAGAAATAGGACCTTATATAATAAACAGCATAAATGTAAAGAACTCTATGCACAGTGTATTCGATCGTTTTTACTAGTAAATCAGTGCACGCGCGGCCTGTGTTGTCACCGCAACCACGAGGACAGGTAACGTAAGGAAAATTTATTACAATCATCGAAAAACAGCAACCGCTAATATAACTTTCAGTATATTAAACGTGAGAATACGCAAAACAAAATTTATATAAGTATGTCGATTAAAAAAGTAGCTATATTTTTTGTTTAATTGTAGAGTTACCCATTTAAACGATATGCATATCAAATAGAAAAAGTACTTAAAAATGAACGCAGCCAAAGGAATGCGTCGAAACTTCGTGAAGCTAATACCCGATTGTGAATTTTACAATACCCCATATTAGATGTTAAAATGTCTAAATCATTTTTAATGTATGCAAAGTAGCAAATAAAGTAAAAAGTAGCATCGGTGGGTTAAGGCTAAGTGATAGGCTGATACCAGATGACACTGAGGCAGACTATAAGCTAAAAATCTGTTCTGATCTGTTTATGCTGTTTAAGCACTGGTTGCTTTTCCACTACACCTCCACTTGCAGAGTGCACTTGACCCACTTTAATATAAACAGATTAGCAACACAGTAACTGCCATGCAAGCCCAACGTTAACCTTGATGGAGCACATCTAATTTTCTTATAATAAGAGTGCAGCAGATACTGCTGAATTCCGCAAACCGATTTTTACGTAGAAAAAAGACAAGACTCCCGAGTACTTCTGGACTTTTGTAAATAGCTTTTGATATAACAGACTCGTCCAAGTTGACGAATCCGAATTAATAATAAAAAATTCTACAGTTGCTCTTATTTTTCTTCGACTGTTGATGGAGTTAACTTTTTGGTTTTTGACTAACCCTTTGTTTTATGGAGCGCCTCGTAGTTTGTGGCTTTGGAGTCTTTTGGACTTCACTACTATGTAAGGCGTGAGGTGCGTGCGCTCTGTCTGAAAACTACGCATTTGTCATGTGTCCCTCCGGAATTGTTGGTATATAGTAAGTAGCATTATTTCTGTCGTAGGAGACATCTCCCTGTTCGAGGCTAGGCCCTGAACGTCCCTTAATGCTACCTCAGGTCACACCCGTAATTCTGGCTGGTAAAAAAGGTCTTAGAAAAATCTTTTTAGGATGATGCATTTTGAATTGTGTCAGTTACCTTTTACTGTACACTAAACCTGTCCACACATCATGTGTGCCTATCCCAACAGTATCCGGCCAAAATGATTGATTCCTAAAAAAAAGTCATTATTTTCATAATAAAAGATTGCTTTCGGCGTCGTGTTCGGGGTGTAACATTTGATGTGTCGTCAAGTTTAAATGTGCAAACTTCTGAAAAAATACAAACGTGTTCAAGTTGACCAGTAGTGTTCAATTTAGTGTTAATGTTCATCAAAGATTAATGGCGTGGATTGATAATTATATAAGAGAGGGCGCTTCTCTCCGAAAAACAAATTGTTGCGTTCGCATACATGATCTTCGCATCCCTAAAGGTTGATACGGGCTTTACCTAAACCAATGCTTGTTTATGTTGAATATCAAGAATAACATCTGTGAATTCCCTGTCATACAGCTTGTATGCAAACAATGCAATATCGTAAAGGCAGCTCTTAACCTTGTCGTAATCGAGCCAGGGCTTGGCTATTGTTATAGTGCAGCAAAAATGGCATACTGATCCCTAGTCCTGCATGTAGAGCCTAAATTCAAAAAATAAACACCAGTACATACTGAGTAAGTAAGCTACATGATGTAGCCATGTTTGTGAGAAACATAGGCATTGCAATGGCCTTAAACTCAGACTTGCAGCATCATTATCATCGCTGCAGGTGACCTGACCGCACCTCATTGATTTACAAGATAATATACAGACCCAGTTAGACCACCGCTTTGCTGGCCTTCCAGAGCGGAAAACGTTCATGATTTCTGATGGACTGAGTATGACCGGATCCGCCGCGCCAATTACTGCGAAATGAAGCTCTGTGCTTATCTCATCTGCGATACGTCAGACTGCGATTTTTCTGCTATAATTCCTATCATGATTCGGGATAAAGCGAACGGCGGTATCGTATACGAAAGCCGTCATTTTTTCGGCATATAAAACTTAAGTAAGTCTGAGGGATCTAATGAGCTAGCTCATCGCTTTGCAAGAAGAAGGCTGGTGAGGTTTACCCAGCCTTTCAAGCCGGAAATTTACATGGAAGTCATTTGATGACCTCGATTTCTTTCGCTGCCGATATATGGAATGGAATAGACGCTTTAACTGGCTCCATTTTCTACTGAGTAGTGGAAAAGGGTTTGATTTGGTTAAACAACACATTTAGAGCAGCCTGTCGGTCTCAAATGTCTAATAGCTATTATGGAGATGCCTGTTGGTTAATTTGGTTGCTGCCGCGACTTATAGACCATTTTTCGCCATTCGCATTAGTTGCTTTTCTCAGAAAACGATTTGCCTCAGGAAGGCAGAAAACCTGACAAAAGTGAATTTTCATAGAGTACAGCGGTTTCATGTTCGGACGTTGTACCCCGTCGATTTCGTTGAAGACACAGAGGATCGTTGTTTATTCCGCGGTTTCGTCATTCATCGATCTAGTGAGCCGCCATCAACGCCTACATTTATTGACGTTCTGGGAACCATATCAAGAAGTCCGGTCAAATAAAGGAAAAATCATGAAGTGATACCAAACATTGTACCTGAATAGACACACACGGCATCGTCGAAATGCGGTGCCAATGTGTTCTATCGTCAATCAGCTTTGGAAATGCCGTATAGATCGTAAAGTAGGCGTTGATTTTCCCTAAAGTTAATGTTATGGTTCAATGGATATCTTTAGGAATTATAGTTTAATCCCAATAAGGTAAAATGATATCAATGTGATTTTCGGAATAAGAAATCTTCCAAGTGAGTTTCAAATGGCCGCTATGACCTTTCGTCAAACAAAAGTAGTTTGGCTCTTCTTGAATATGAGTAGTTTAATTTAATTCCATTAACAAATCTCTTTAAATAGACATTTGAAAAACGTCGTTACAAAGTTTCTCAGTTTTAGAAGCGAGTGCTCGAAGAGTAAAATATTTTACTTAGACCCATGATAAGTGAAAAGACATGCTTTCTAATGCAGGTAGCTGGCTTTTCCATACAGCTTTCCTTATATTGTTTAATTTCAATTGACTTAGGGACGATTTTTTTTTACTTTTGTCGAGCTCATTTCAAGTCACGTAGCTAGATAAATATGAAAAATCTCCCTTCAAAAATATTATTCATTTTTTGCTGTTAATATCAGGCTGATACAGTTGATAAGCTCACTAACATTTTGGGAGCATATGTGTGTCGGTATTACAAAGAGTATTCCTAGTGTGTTACTCCTCAAGTATTATTGTGGTTTAACCTTCAAAGTACTTCTATTGGGTCAGGAGCTGCGTGTAACAGATTTGATTTGAAACAAAAAAAGGGCGCGTCGCTACACGACATATCTACCTTTTTTTTCGTTGCCTTTCCGCGCGGACGGCAAAAGCAACGGTGGCCTGTCGGTCTGCGAAAGCCGAAATGTCCGGACTCCGCAATTCAGCGCCAGTCAGGAACTTGGGACGACGTGAATAGTTGGCTTGGTTCCGCTCGTTCATCTTTCAACCAATTCATCATCACAGGCCTCCTCGGGCACTGCTGATATCCTTCGTGGCTAGGTAGGATAGCCGAGAAGGAGACGAGGAAGAAAGCTAAAGGCAAGTAGGCAAGGTCGCACCCATGCCATGATGCCCAATTGAACTCAGTTATCCCAGGAGTTGCACGGCGTTAAAGGCTGCGGCGGCAATCCTTCTATCGCTGTAGCAATCTGGAGCTGTTGGCACCTTCGAGCGATGGCGACGCTATTCGGGAATAGGTTGGCCTGACAAAGATGATGTTAGTAGCCAAACGAGTTATTAATTATTATAGAATTAACAGGCTTGCTGAAAATATAGAATACCTGGCCGACAAATGGGAAACAGGATCTTTGTCAGTTCTCGCTTCGATATATGATAGTCGATTGTTAGTCACGATACATAATACTAATAATAATTCGTACAATGGAACCCAGACAGGAACATCAGTCTGAAATTGCTTGTCGCTGTAGACCAAGCGATTACCCTAACATTAGTTTACAGCAAATAGTCAAATCGCCCTTTTCGTACCCAACGGTTTAACCTACAATCATATTGGATTAGTAGGGTACTTGAAGCTTGGGAACTCTTTTACGGTACATAGATAAAATTCACAATCGCCGGGACGCGGTTGTATCGTGACGCACGAACGCAACAACTGCAAACTATATGGCGTTATCCCCAAAGAATGCCAGTACTAGTGACGTATGCAACGATACGTCACTATTGGCCCTATCAGTACATTTAAGCCTTACTCACTCTGGCCATCATCCTCAGCTAATGCTTAACATGATAGTAACATATCTGCTTATGAACTTACTAGAGCAATTTTGGTATTAGTAGTTACGTTGTCATCCCTAGATCTTAGTCTAGGGCAACGATTAGTGTTGGGTAACCAAATGCGCCGATAATGATCACACTATACTGATGAGCGAAATCCTATAGTGCAGCTTAGTTTCTTTGTTGGTCATATTGGTGCGTCCCATTTTGGGACTGAACTTTCTTGCTAGAGACGTAGGGAGGCTTTAAGGCTTCACACCATTCGGTATGCCGATGTGTGAACTACATTAGCTTGCCCTTGTTAATTATAGATCTATAAATATCTACTAGATCATATATGTACACGGCTTGTTGCGCTTTATGAGTAGTATCAATTCAGATTGTTAGGGAACAGATAAGCACATGGACAGATGCACTGTTGCTTTGAAACTTTAAAAGCCGATCTTTTAGAAGAATATAATGGGAGCGAACAAAATAGGGTCATGGGAATTTTGAAAATCTTGATAGACGGAACTTTTATACATCGAGGCTAGGCTACGGAGAGAATTTTTTAGGATAATTTGAAACGTAAAGGGATATTGTGCTTTGATGAGGATTTTATCGTCAAGTAAACAAAACAGAAGTGTGTCTAGCATCTGAGAGTATACGCCAGAATTATATTCAATAGATTTTTTAGAAGCTATGTGACGAGAGGCAGTTCTATGCAGTCATCTCAAACAAGTTCAGAATCTCGACCGGAGGCTGCAACCATTTAGCTGCAATGAAGTGAACGCTGCCCGTTATGACGATATTGTTTTTTTTTTATTAGATGATTATTTAGTGTGCAAGTTATTATTAAGCGCCCCGATATCACTAGACCCGATATGAGCCATTATTGAACGACGAGTGCTCTCATGTGTTGAATTTGGCAATATTAAACCAAAACTGATTTCACTAATCTATAAACTAATTTTAGACTTTTAGAGGTGAACACATTTAGGATAAACCAGAGCAGCAACACGAATCCTCTTCGGGCAATATTTTTATTTGGACCACGCGTGATGCCCAAAAAATCTCCTTGTTTGAAATTTATAGAGAAAACTTTCAAGGACCAATAGGGTTTTTTTAGGTTTCGGGTTCGTTTCAATAACATTAACTGTTTCCTTCTTACGTTCAACGTCAAAACATAAACGTTACGTCAAAACACCTAATTAATGCTTTGCCGTATTTTTGAAAATCTTATCTCCTGTCGTCCCGAATCGGAGTCAAAAGTAAACCAGAACATTTTACGCTCCTGCGCCCAGTTCGCAGGCAAGTGTAGCACATGCTGCAGAAACTGCTGGTTCTGGATATCATCCAGCGTCGGTCGAACGTACACAAGGCGACCGACAACAATGTGAGTCTCAAGAACGTTGTCCTAATTGACTTTTCATTTTGTATTTTTTTATTTGTAGTTAAAAATAGATGTTTTTTTAAAAAGAGATGGTTGTTAAAAATAGATGGTCTTAAAAATAAATGTTTGCCTTTGGCTGAAGTACACTTCTGACATCTAAACGTATACCTCTAAGTGAGTGTGGATATATTCTCATTTATATTATATAACCCGGTTCTATAAACTCGTCCTCACTTACTTGTGCGCGCATCAAAGGTAACTGAATCCTTATATTGAAGGAACGATAGACTGAACGTAAGAGCATTGAGTGAGCAAATTACAGGATTTGTCCTTCTCTTTATTTTCACTTAGAGTAGGACAATTTTTTAGTACTTATAAGCTCTATTTTGATCACAGTGTTTCACTGGAATGATATTATCATTAGTATTGGATTATCAATTGGAACAATACTTCTGGTTACTGACGTCAGCATGCTATGTAAGTCCATTTTTCAATAAAGTAGAAAGATACTTTAATCAATTAATAGGCATACGTGGAAGGCGTATTTTAGATTGCATGTGTCATAGAGCTAACCTATATAGCAGCAAGCGTGTAACGCGATGAAAGACTGATATTTCATGCGAATGAAAAAATCTGTCGGAAGACCAATTGATCCGATGAGCTCCGAGGCAACGATGTGTTGACAGCGATCGTGAATGAAGGCTGAGAGGCCTTAGGGAAAATAATTCCAGTGTAGTTTATCAATAATATATCACCGAGCTCGATGTAATCGGATGTTACTCTGCTTGCCCTACCAAATCTCATCTAAACATCCTTCATAGCCATCCGCTGAGTGACTTCTAACTATGCATGATTTTCGAAGGTGGACAGCAAATTGTTAGAGGCTTTTTTCCAGGTATTACGCACTGAAATAAAATACGGAACTGATAACAATCGGCGACTGTGCCCAACAATGTACTTGCATATTTAATGCTGCTCATTATAGGCGAGACGTATTGATGGAAAACTAAAAGCAATAAGTTAGACTGCTTCAACGTTATATCGTTATGGGCGAACCCTTGAAAATTTTAACTTTAATCACACTAAATGCCTTTGTCGGTTATATGTATTGTCTTATTATATTGGAAGCGCGCAGGTTCAAGCGTCACTCTACGAATACAAGCTTTGAGCTGCGGTTCCCATCTAATGAATAGGTCTTCCGAATTCAGCGAAACGGCAGGTAGGATAGACAGGCGCCTTGTCTTACAACCCTAGATTTGTTCCCAAGTTGAAGCTAGATATTTAAAATAGCCAAGTCGTTCATATTTACTCTTTGAGCAGCGTAAATATCGTTAGATTTTTTCGACAGTAATGCGGTCCTAAAATTGCCTATACTTGGCGTGGGGACCTTCGAGGCCTCCTTCTTCCTTTGCAAGGCCTGCCCGTTGGATTCTATTGGAAAGTATAGAACTTTAGGCAATTATATTTTCTGGGCTTAAAGCAGTACACAGAAATGTTTGCCAGCGATATCTTTGTTGTTACGATTGATGTTAGCTAAAATAGGATTAACCCTATTCGGTGTTCGGATTTTCAGTGTAAACTAATAAAAAAAACAGCACCTGTCAACGAGCACCGTAATTCCTTGCCGGCGACAAAGTATTTCGTTAAAGTACCATAATCCTAACTTGAGCAGAAATAATTAGCATAATTCTAGTCTGCGAGAACTGGCCGCGCGTCGTATGTACATAGTACTTGCTCTAGAGCTAGAAAATCTTCATACCGTGAAAATGAAGACATACAGATAGTTGCGTGAAATGTTTTTGCAATTGCTGCAGGGAGATCCTCAAAAAAGCGTCTTTATTTAATACAATTGCTCGCCGCGTCTCTCGCTAATTGAATCCTGCGCCTAAATACTTCATCAGTAATTTTAAAAACGCTTTTATGTAAATTCACGGATATTTTTTGAATAGTGGACGCCAGCGACATATATTGGTGAATATTCATACGTTTAAACTCGTTAAAGTCTCGCTTAAGCATGTAAGACCCGCAACTGATTCAACCCAGAACTGTTAATCTGCCTAAAAATCCAACATTAGGTAGAGGACCACATAAAAAAGAAAACAGCTTTATATTTTATAGCACTCTTGCATCAGTGTTCCAAGGTGCCGGAAAACGTAAGGCCCAAGGCGGTGTTAACATATGATTGCGCCATAATTTGCGCAACACCTTACTATATTCCTCATGAGTGGTTATGAAAAGGACTTCATCTTTAACTAACTGATGTTTTCTAAAGCATGAATACATATCAAAATATACATGAGTTTTATTCAAAATGCAAACATGTTTGCAGCAATAGCCATACAAGCAGCGTTTTCTGCAATTGACTTATTGCGTGTTCAATGTATACGTACTGACCTAAAACAGCTACCGAGGGTGGCGGCGTGTTACTTCACAAGGAAAAGTGAATGAAAAGACAAACTGAGTGCTTACGGGATGAGGAGGCGGGCGTCTTTAGACACAACTGAGTAGAAGAGTTGCAGCGACTTTTAATGATATTAGCTTTTTTCTTCTGATACTTTCGTAATGTCTCATCATGTGCGTTTTATGTTGGTGACTATCGTCCTGCTTAGTATTACGGCTATAATTTGACCTCGAAGCGGCGGAAGCACCGAGAGTAAAGAATAATTTACGAAGTTTGAGCGCCTGCCAAAGGTTTAGCTCATGCAGAAAGAACGATTAAAAAAAAGAAAGAGAGAAGTAGGTAAAAGAAAACATGACTGAGGATGTTTTCTGCCAATTATTATTATTATAATTAAACGCTTATTTTTCGCGAATTTAACTGTAACCAAATACTTCGGGTATAGGTGCTGAAAGTATTTATTAGAATTAAACACCTGAAGTGAGTAGAATTTTAAATATAGCACCTCCGATTGCGAGTAGATGTAATACCCTAAAAGCACACAAATTTTAGAGAGCGGAAGGTTGAATATGCGGCTACAGCTTGTTTAAATGCGAGTACAGAACTTTCCTGAATCACGTTTTTCTTGAAAGCAGTTGCACTGTGGGTCGGATAATCGTGGCAAATGCTACAAGCAAAATGGCCTCAAAGATAAATTTTTCATGCTCTCATGGAGCCCTGACGATTCCTTTTCTCGTTATAATCCCAACTATTACCACATCTCTCATATTTATAGGTACCAGTAAACTGTCTACACTTGGACACCCGCCCGGTCCCATTAACGCTTGCTGACGTATACCAAATTGGAGTTATTACAATGTATTATATTCTATACACGTAACATACAAGTACGCAGATATCAAAGCCCGATTCAATGCCACTAAAAAAGAATGTACTGCGCGTGAAGTTACTCCACTATCCCTCCCTCGTACCCTTCGTAATTTAATGTACTTGAGTGGAAATTTTTTATTAGTTGTCGCGTGTGTACACATAGATGCAATCGGAGTACTAGCACAATTTCGGAAAGTTATAATGCGCAAAGAACATTGTAGTAACCAAGGGCGAGCATGATAATTTCGAAATGGGAACATAGTTCACAGTTTGGGAAGATAAGTTTGTCAGCTACTAGTAGCAAATTACAAGGCTAACAATTACAGGTGGAAGCTTCAGACATAGGAGAAAATGACTTCGTATGGATGAATTTATAGATGTTAATTACGAACGCGTTTAGAACAGCCCATCATTGGAAGTGAGCCAAAAATTACGCTGTACTTGGAGGAAATGATAATTGGTTTGCGATCTGGCTTCGTAGTACGGTCTAGCAAGTATTTCTACAATCAACCATTTTTGTGCGGCAGTTTCTCGAATACGACATTTATGCAAATTAATTTTCAAGTCCATGGTAAAATTAAACAGAACAAGAATCGGTTTAACAGATTATATGGCTATCATTGTTACAGGCGTGTTTCCTAAATCTTGTGTATAATAGGTTGCATCGTTGGTTTATTATGCTCTCTATATCAAAATGATCTCAGTTAAGAGTTTAGTCGCAGTTCGTATTAAGCCGATAAACCAATGGTTTAAAGATAAAAAAATTCTGGTCAGCAGTTCTCGTATTCTAATTTAGACGCGAAAATAGGATTAACTTAGAAGAAGTTTTAACACCTAAAATACCGCGAGATACGAATTACCTGAATTCGTAGTAGTTTCGCTTTTTCTACTTCTGTTCGGTTTTGCAGAATGTGCATTGAGTTGATAGCGCAGATAAAAGATATAGCACTTCGCAATTTCTCTTGAGACAAGTACTTATCTGTCATAGCTTCCCAACAAAGGTACATTTTTTGACATTTGAAATCGTTGCTCTGGGCTAATAAAAAGTTGCACAGCAATTATGCACTATATTATCCAAGGATTTATTTAGTTTAATTATTTGCCAAATGTCAACTTTTATCTATTTCATGATCAGCGATATGATACCGCCATGGTCTGCCTTTAAGCATTCAGCGTAGAGGCTTCAGACGCCATTTTCGGTCACTTCCGAGGTACCTCAATCATCGAAGCTTTATTTAACTGGCAATAAAGGCAAAGGCGCTTTCCGCTGGCTTACTCGCAGGATGAGAGTACGGCTGAAGGCCATTCCACCACCGAAGAAATCGCAAAGCCGACCACGTTTGAGCTTCACTGGATCTTTGAATCGGGTCGGAGAAAGCGCGGTCAGTGCACGCCTTTGAACGTAAACCACAGTTGGGGGACATTGTTTGTGTGAAAAGCTGCCTCTTCCAGGTCACTTGAAATGAACGCCATGGACGATGCCATTTGACTCAGGCCGTTGAAGCGCAGCGACTAACTGATACGGAACCCCAAACGTCCTGTTACTAAATGTGCGAAACGCTTGGCCATTTCGAGGGGTAGAGATATAAGGTGCAATCCATTCCAGGGTGAGATCTCAAAAATCAGAAGCAGAGCGCCGCTTTGCATTGGTTTTAACTGTAACATCGCGGTGAAAGTGAAGGTTCGACTCGAAATCTATCTAGTCACCACCAGCAAAGGACACGACACAGACACGAATAAGAGTATTTCCCGGAAAAGGAAGCGCGGTGATACCACAGTAATTTCGCTTCGCTGATGGCATGAAAAAAGGCATGAGAAAGCTGTGACTACATTCAATACTGGTCAGTCGAATTTAAAAACAAAGACGTTTAATTGCTTGCCACAGGAAGTTCGCCGCTTCGCAAAGGTTTAGGTAATGTCTTTGGCTAACGGTGATCGACAAGACCAGGCTGGTATCGCTCCTTATACTATTCATCAAGCGATTGTACTGTTACCGGTGCGAATTGTAGACCCAACTCTGCTATGAACACCGCCGCATTCAGCGGAAAGGCACGAGCTTGTTCTCGGCTTCCTCCACCTGTGTGTAAGCTATATGAGTCACACGTTTTTGTTGAAAACGAGTCTCTGACGTACAAGCTTTGCGTCCATTGGATGTGCTTAAGCTCCAAGATCAATAAAACGATCTCTCGTAAGTCTCGTAAGATCTGCTTTCTTTGCGAAATCCTTATTAGGCTTTTATATTGCTCCTAGTTTACGCTTCACTCGAAGAATGCAAGAATCCACCCACTACAAAACTTTTGGTGTTTACCCTAAACAGCCTGGACGTTCTGGAAAAGCACGTCGCCAGGACAAAGTTCGCACCCGATCGATAGACCGATGGGATAAGACTAACATCAACGCAGAACGAAGCGAAGGCCACCTGCCCCGTGTACCTTACCACCGCTAACGCACCAGGCTGCTTAATAAATTTCGGCCTATTTTGCTCACGCTTGCCAATGCAGCATCCAATCTAACGGTCGATGAGACATAACGAAAATCGGGTGAACACGCCGATGATAATTTTACCGTATACGTTCTCAGTTGCGATGTGGTCTGGGTGGCTAATGTGCATTTTTTTTAAGTCCGCTGCCTTGGTAAGTATGATCAACGAGCATGCTGTGCAGACTAATTCAGAATTAAGGATTGGCAAGAATTATTACCAGATACTAATAATCAGGAAAATAAGGAATGACGGAAAAAATAAGGAAAATAAAATATTATTATTGCCATGCCGCTTCATTTTTGGAAACGTTCATTCATGGAAAAACAATTGCCAAATAAGCCCAACAGAATTCATTCCGTTCATGCCGTACTACATTCGTCTTCAAGTTGTTGAAGGCATTTTGTAGGTAAGTGAAAAGTTCATAAGATGCCACCATAACTATTCACCTCGTCGACGTGTTCCAGTCTTGGATGTGGCAACATGAATAATCGATTTAAAAAATCCTACCTTTTACTTCTACTATTCACTGTCTCAACTGCACTATAATAAGTGTCGATGTTCGAACACTCATTAGAGCAAACAGTGTCGATTCCTTTGTTACTGATTTGCCTTTAAGACGAGCCGCAGCAGGATCACCGGTAATATAACAGCAACAACCGCTAGAATCTTGCTCATCAACGTTCCTATCGTTAATTATGTTGAACCATTGCGACTACAACCGATAGTAGTCTACCTAATAAGGACGAACGTCCTCGGCTCTTATTCAACATTTTAACAACGTATTTCACGCGTAATTGGATTAATCGAGGCTTGACTTAAGGGATACATTAAATTGAGAGATAAAAAGTAACGGAATAAGATACGTGCCGTCAAATCATTTCATAAGGACAATTCATAATAAGCGTTCTTCTTAGCACCTTGCTTGATAGTACAGGCGAGGCGTCGGGAGGAAAAATTCTTATAATATCTTTTTACCTCAGCACTACAGATGTTTCCATCTCATAGAGTTCGTAGTAACATCCTGGAATGGCGTCGAAGCTTTTTATGCACTCTGCCTCCGCAGCTGGGTCAATTTTGCTAAAACACACGTAGCGCGTGTTTGTAATATGCGTCAGTGTTTTATGCAGTCTTCGTTGACCTTCGATTTGCATTTGACATGGTCCCGAGAGGCGCCAGACCTTTCAAACTATCCCGCGTCGCAAATATGGTAAAGTTATTTGATGTTTCAGTCATTATAGATTATGGTGTCGCAAAACCCGATGCTCTTCCTCAAATGACAATCCGAAACTACATCTCTACTCTCTGTCATCACCTATCTGCCAATCGCAATTAGTAAGTACTACTAACAAGTGAATCTCCTGTATACTTACGACTTCTTATCATCTTCCACCTACACTACTGGTTAGCGTCAGAAGACGTGTAGGCAATTTAGGATTGTAGGTGACTTATATGAATATGTAGGGCTCCGCCGAGAAAGGCTACTGATTATATACGTTCCTTCACCTATTTAAGGATAATACTGACACCCAGTGGAAGACTATTTGAGGAGCACAAACTTCCTAGGATACGAAACACGTTGGTAGCAGCTACAGTCATTAACGAAAGTGAGAAATTCCCATTGAAAGCAGTGTTGATTTAAAGGTATTCTGCTTTGTCACAAACGTCCCATTGATGTAGGGACCCTTTGAGGGACACTTGAAAATAGCTTACCTTAAGAACATCAAAGTTCTTTATGTTTTACCACGAGACTGAGACGTGTGCTTACTTTGGGAGATACCACGACTTAAAACCATGAAACTAAGTGGTCGAGAAGCAATGATTTTGCTTAAAAAACGAAAGACTAGCGTTGGTTTATTTGGAAGCACGAACCCAAAAATAGCGACCTAAGCTTCGACTTCTATCTAGTTAGGGTCACAATTAAATCAGATAGCATGGAAAGTGGTAGGATCGACTGTTATGTTCTGGCTATATATGCGGTTCAAAGGTTGCATCAACGAGACGTAAAGAAATCACGACTCCCGGGCGGGCTGTTCCAGTCATTGATTCGCGAAGCTTTGTACTCGATATCGCGCGAAGTGCTCCTTTGGTTAATGCACCGGTGCATTTATAAGATGGTGTAGCATATTCATAAAATAGCGCTGTAAATGTCTTAGTATACATTTTAAAACGTCCAGAACACGAACTACATATTTGACTAGCTGTGTGGTAATCGTGTCAAACAAAGAGTATCTATAAACAAAACCGTTATTAAACGCTGAGACCTGAGTGCATTGCACGAGAGGTACCCTACGGTTACGCAGACAATTTATTTGAGGTGAAATGAAGCTACCAAGATATTCAGAAGCGCACGCTTATCAACACCCATAAAAACCGTCTCGCTAGTTTTCTGTAAGCACTGTTTAAGTGAACACACATTACAAGCAAAGGTACAAAATTGTGGTGAGATGGCTCTTCTAAGAAATACCACTCGTAGATTGCAATGGAATATTGTAAGTACCCATATTCTAATAATCTCCGAGTCGAAGCTCATACTCGCTGGCTTTATCCTGTATACAACCTTGGCCTGGTTCACGATCCCACTACCTGATCTATTACACATAGCATGTATAGTTAGTGCTAGGATACTTAGGACAATCATTTGTTGTAGTGTGACATAGAAAACATTCTAAAGCTATATCGCCTATAGGAGCGAAGACGTTTATTTTTAAAAAAGCTTGCTCAAGACAGTTAAGTATGAACAACGAACAGTAGAACTCAGACTGACGCTGTGTTCTGTGCTGCTGCTGCGGCGGTGTGTGTGCATGTATATAATGATGATCAGCACCACAGATCAACATCCCTTAGTGTTTGTAGCAAAAAAAAATGATTGATTATTACAGAATAGCTTTAGAGTAAAGATGGAGAGCCAAATTAAAAACAAGAAATGCTAATAAAGAGCTTGGTTGCTCATATTCAGCAGACAAGTATATGTAGACATTAGATATGGGACGGCTGATCATTTTGCAACATTATATAGCTTGAAGTTAGATACAATTTTTTATTGTGTGTTTTATTATGTTATTATGAAATTTTCAATTTCATTTTCCATAATAGCACATAATAACGTCTTGATAATATAATGCAACGTTCGCAATGGGTCAGTTAGCATATTGAATGAAAATTAACTCAGATAATAATAGAAGCCAGTCAAGTCAAAGAGCCATTTCTAAAGGAAGGGCTGAGTGTTCTGAGACATATATGAAGGGGCCATGTAAACCCAAAACATATTTAAAACACTGAGAAGTTACCGTACCACAACGCCTGCTTGTGCCCTCCAGTGTGGACCTAACTTGTAATCATCTACATATTTAAACATTTGCAAGCTATGGCAAAAAATGTCAATATAATTGCTAGGCCCCTCGTCCTGTGTTATGTTTAGCTTCAAAAAAAAAAGCAAAAAGCTGAAATTATCCGAAGACTTGGCTGAGTATCATTTCTATCCTAACTCGTGCATTAGGAGCGGTGTATATTACATCGCAAATCTCAAAAGTAAATCGTGAAGCATAGAGTTTCTAGACACAAGCAAAAGCTAGTCCCCATACACAACCATGTCAAAACTAGTCGTGCCTGGCTTACTTTAGCTTTAGGTTGATATCACTTTTAAAGTTATCCCATATGCAGGATATTATTTGGTATAAACAATTCTGTTAAAAATATTAATAAGCTAAGTATAAGTTACAGCCTTAGTCCCGATTTTCGTCTTTTTGACTATAATTCTATGACTCTTATACCTATATAAAGTTTACCTCTTTTAAGAAGATTGAGTGCGCGTCGAGTTGTAGACCATGCCTGAGTAGATATGCCGGTACCTCAATGCTGTACTGTGCTGATACCCCAAAAGGTAAGCCTTATCATATAACAAAAACACCAAAAACACGTCTCTTGGTTAGCTGAAAAATTGTTTCAGGTGGTGGCGCTGTTGTAATTATGTTTTGCAATATGTAGTATCATAGATGCAGTACTCAGCTGCTATAAACAATGCTGAGTGAGCATTTCATATGTTGAACCTCGTCTTACGGTTATTACGGGTAAATTAGCTGACGTCATACAAATAAGGTTGACCTACAAGTAACGTAGTGCATATACAAGCAGAATCAGAAACTGTGACACGATGTATCCGTTATTCGAGAAACTTTTAGCGATTAAAAAGCTCGGTTTCTTTAACATGAGATTTCGTTTAGTTCTAAGGCATTTCTGTGTCAATTGAACACGGTTCAAATGATAAAGCATTGATTTAATCTTTTAAACAGCAGGCCACTTTGTAAAAGGTAAACCTTTCAAAAAAACAGAAACGGCTGAAGGTAAGTATACTCATTCGGTACCAATGTAAATTGTTTCTCTCATCACTTTCGGATTTCGTGTGTATATGTGCTTTTTTTTTTTATCTACAGCAACAATAGAACAAGTTGATGATTGTGATTGTGCTGGCTGCTGGCCGCTGTGTTGTCTCTCGAGGAGGCAAGAATCCGTTAGGAAGTTCTCGATTGGTCTTCGAAGATTGTGTTTGCTTGCCACTAGCAACCCCATAGCGCGGTATTGCACTCATTAAGCGACGCTCTGTATTATAATGCATGTGAACATAACAGACTGCTGTATTCGTTGATTCGCCGGGCTTATCGTCGTCGGCTAAGGGGGCCGAGCGGAGCAGCAAGCTGACCTCTACAACAACAAGGGAGATCGGTTAACGGAATCCGTGGGCTCAAAGGCGGTCGAGCACAAAAAAGCTAACATTCTCCTTTTGTGCCACTGTCGTGTGTTGCGTGTGATCAGCGTCGTCGAGGAAGTCATACTCAGGCACTCAGATGGGCATCAACGACAGCAACGGCATAATGAATCTTGTTGCAGATACTTTTACGTTTAGACCGCCAGCGTCCCGCCGCTGCCCAGAAGCGAATCTTTTCGGTAATCAGAGTAGCGCAAGTGGGAATGGCGTTCAAATTGGAATGTTTTCGTCCAGTGCGTACTCTTCCAGTAGCCATCAAGGAGAACGAAAGGGAGGAAGCACGTTTTAGCGAGGAAGAACAATGTAGTTGTTCTCTGCAGAAAAAAAATGTACACGTTCGATACATGAATCAAACGGCAACTAGGAGAGGCACTGACGGGAACACGAATAGTTCGAGCTTCGAGCCTAGAAGGGAATTCTTTTAATTATCATTATTGAATTACAATGTTGCTCGAAGTTGGTAGCGATTGAAAAAAAGGTATACAATCGAAGCTCATAAAGGGCTAGGTTAGGTGATAATGGTAACTAAGTAGATGATCAGTCTGAACTTTGTCATGATTGTGTTGTTATACGGTTTACGGCTGTAGCGGTGCTTTAATCTATCCTTTGCTTATATGGTTAATCAATCAGTAACGTTTGAATTTTCGAAAGGCTGTAAGTCACGTGAAGATTCAAAGCAGCTGTTATCTGGATTTCAAATTTATAAAGAATAATAAAAAATGTATTGTAGCAGAACTTACCTGCTCTTTTCAAACGCAATTAGTAAATAGATGTTGTGGGCCAAGTCGAGCCTGATGGCCAATGTTTTAAATATATCATGTGACGGACGTAGCGATGAATTAAGGGACGTCGACATACTCCACAACATCCTAGCGGCCTAAGGCTTTTGCCTTGAAATTGCGTCACAAATTTTCTACCTTTTACCTTTTCTGAATAGCTTTCGGAAATAACTAAGGGTTTTAAAAGAATGCCTGTTTATTGTAGATATTGAGTCTGATCAGTGAGGCATCAAATGTTAGTGTATCGATATTTTGATCTGGTAAAACGCGGACCTAGGGGCTATCTAAAATGCTTAGAAGTTCTATTTTTCGTCCGACGCTAACGAGATCGGCTACTGAAGCGCCAGCTATGATCATGGGCTCAAATGCAAACTACAGACATTATCGACTCCCGGACGGAATGGACACTTTCAAAGCACAAAACGAGGCGCATTAATGGAATATATTAGTGCTCAGAAGTTTGTTATCTAAAACCAGAGAAGTAGTAAAAAGAATAAAACTATAAAGTAATGACGAAGTGAAAAGCTGACGTTAGATATCTTAAGCCGAATCTGTTGTTTTTTTGTCATCATCGGAACTCAGTAAATGTGTTAGTAATCGATAGATTACGACTTTTATGTTACTCATTAAATGTTTTTTTTTTTTTTTTATATAATTTTCCAGATTATATGATGCTTCAAGGCACTGTTGTTGAATTGTACTGAAACAGAAATATTCTACAATGACGTTCCCATTTGTACGTTTCTCATAGCTTTGTACCTTTATAGCAGAGCCGCAGGACTCCTATGGTTGCCAAACGCGGAATCCGTTGGCTGACAATAAGCGACCATGTATATCCCGTTAGTGAATATTTCTTTGACAAAATATCCCGCGAAGCAAAACGTCGAATTGAAAATCACATTGAATGGACGGAAGGGAGGAGCCGTATGAAAAGATGGCTCACTGTCTCGTACAGCCGACGCTTGGGGGTCGATGGTAGATCCAGAATTCGCTTACGTGGCACATGCGAGTGGCATTTAAATTCAAAAACGGCGAAGTGCACTAATTAACCTTCCCGATGCGAGCAAATTTTTGGTTGGACCAGATTCGCATGCATGAACAGATAACATGACGCGTTGCTAGGAGGCTTTGGAGCACGAGAGATATAGATACCACTATGGTGGAGATTAGAGAAGCAAACTCTTTGAGTCGATCTCTTATCTTCGCGCAGACTGGAGAGGCTACACCTGCTGTTGCAACAGAAGCGCTACGCTTCCTGTCTCCACAAAATGAAATGTTTTTTGTTATTTCGGTGACAATTTAAAATCGATACTCCGCTAATTGTTCGGCATGTTCAGAAGGAAGAAAAATGAAGGGGATCTTTGTAGCTTAATAATGCGAAATTATAACTAGGACACCACCAGGTCGAAGTGGCCGTTTTGAAATAAACTATGCTATATGAATCCTAATTGGTGCTGTTTCTTAGCATTTTTTTTTTATATGTCGATGATTATAAAAGACCTTAAAGGCGCAAAAGAGCGATCTTAAAGAGCGATACGTGCTTTGTAAAGAAAAAACACAAAAGCTGAAAAAAGTTTTTTAAAAATTTTCCCAGCTGTTTTTCGTACTTATGTTCAAAAGGGCGCCTCGCAACCAAAACAGATGTTTCAAGTCCATTCGCACAGATACTTGTGCTACTTGCACCAAATTTTAAATAAATGTCCGCAAGATTTTTTTTTATTTAAATTGTGCAATTTCTTAATTACAAGAAGCTACATCTTACTATTGAAAAGAAATATTAAACCGATGTCATCGAGGAACATATTAAAATTTTCATAGAATATGGGACTTCTAATGGAATCTGTGTGAAGCATGATTTTAATTGCACAAAGACGCTAGATAGACACAGGTCATAGAGAGGAGAAGGAAGAGAAGAATGTCTAACGGCGATACTGTACGTAAAACCTGTAATATAAGGAGGTCAAAGAAAGGCAGCTAAACTGCTCTTCAAATTTGGCAAAAATAAACACGTTAGTATTTACAAAATGCACAGCAATCGCATAATTGTACAAACATATATTCATTTATAGGCCACTCCAGTCTGAAATTAGATTTTCATAGATAGAGTAATATAGTTCTAACCAAAGCATTCTCCAGAATCCCCACAGAGCGCTCTCAACGCTGATCTTTAGTATGGTTACAACTTCCCTACATAAGGATATAATCAATTATCTCGTGTTAGTGTATGATCGCATTTAATATGGCAATATATAAAATCGTAAATCTGATAACATATCAACACTCCGTATAGTTTCAAGGTCTGTTTCATCTGGCTCTTAGTCAGCTTATGTTTTAGAAAATCACTACCCAAATATAAATCTAAATCTGTATGGAAACGTGTTTTCAATTTTTTCTCAATGCTTTTAAATGAATGTGCACTTAATGTTTTCTTAGTGCTCTCAATAAATGTATAAAGAGGGGGCGTTTCACTCAGCTACTAATGCGATACGTCTAAATTATAACAGTACTACGGTAAATGTTCACAGCGATAGATTTAATAACAAACTATTTGTTTGCAGAGGGTGGGTTTTGCGGTCCGATTTTCGAAAACAACGAAGTACAGGTTTGTGGTAACTTGTTCGCACATGCGGCAACTCAGCCATAGTTTTTCTTAGCGTAGCGAGTTGTTAGATGCCGACCGAGTCCCGTTTAGCCGGTGTTTCTGACCGTCCACAACAAAGGTTCATCGCTGGACACCACCCAGCACAATTTCCCAATAGCCTAGCACACAGTTCTTTCGTACAAAAACAGCTATGAAAGCAGTAAAAGAGAAGCATGAAAGTTCTTTGGAATTCCCTTGAGTGTTCAGAAGGGGGCTCAAGGGATGGGGTAGAAAAAGAATGCACTTGTAGCAGAGATACGCGAAATGGGTGGCATAAATCACTGACATTAGAACGGGCTGGGGGACACAAACTGTTCTGTTTCAAGTACGAAACGTGGAGGCCTCGAGATGGAACAAGACTAGGCGGGGGACCGAGTACCAAGGCCGTCCAAAATGCTCTCAAATGCGACACCACCTATTTAACTTACTAGGAAAAAGCCGCAGACCTTTTAGGACTCCTAAACGGCCTAAGACTGTATTGCTGGCTGGCTATGGGATGCAGGTATCTAACTGACGGGCTAAGAAAAACCTTTGATAATAAAACTAAGTTTAGTTACGAGGGTTGAAGCTACTGAACAATGTATAAGTAGTTTGCCTTAGCTTTATGGCTTAGAGAGCATAAATTTTTTGTTTGCAACAGCTATTTTCCTACGCATATTTATGTTAAGATTCTAAGGTTCCTTCAGGCAGCGGCGGTTCTTTTCTCAAATAATGCGTCTTGTTATACTAATACGTCTTGAATTTACTAAGTTTATGCAGCAGTAATGCCTGTGTGCTAGTCGTATGCAGATATCGTTTAGACGTGTAACTAAAAGTTTCTGTAAGACGCATTACCTATATGGTTAGGTATGGATTGTTCATATAGGAGAACTATTAGTATGCCCCGATGTCTTGGCTAATCAAGTCTTTGACACTGTGGCATCAATTTGATTACCACGAGCAAATGGTGGTCAAATAAAGATAGCATACAAACAGGGTTCGCACTGTACACTCAGATATAACCTTATATGGATTAATACTTTGTTATATTAGAGCGGTTACAAGCCTTTAATAGTATAGGGTAAAAATTATCCCGAATCAGACATCGTCATGGATCCTATGTGAAGGCGGTTCATTCCGTAAAGGCCTATTCTGTACTTTGTCCTAGACATATCCAATTTAAGCCTCGAAAAAGGTCCCATTTTCTGATTAAGAGATAGCCTGCATTTAAAGCTACATTCATTAAAATTCAGCTGTCTGTTGAGTGTAATCTTTTCTTAGCTTGGAGCTCTAACTAAAAATTTTAACATGGCGTACACCGACGCAAACACAGACTAACTCGAAGCAAGAAGCTTTGACCATATGTCTGACTTCTCAAAATATCTGCTATTATTCATACGAAAACTCTTTTTTCTGCTTACAAAGCACTCATATTATTGATTATATATAATTATGTTCACTAAAGTCTTTTGAGCGGTCGTTGGAAAACATCAACTACCGACTTTTGACATGAGGAAGTTAGCACACTTTCAATTATGAAATATCTGTATTGTAAAAACATTAGCCTTCCATATGAAACGCTACTTCCGAAAAAATGATTAAATGTCTCGGCGCATGCCACATAAGTTCTGCTAGAGGATTTAGGATCAGATTTATACAGTGGTGTAGGCCGTATGAAGCCCTTGTGAACCGCAGGTTTGACACACTAGTTGCATGCACACAACATCCTGATGTTTAAACAGGCCTGTAGAATTCTTGAACTGTAAATTTAAATCTTAAATTTAACTAAAATTAAATAATAGTTTAACAGCATGTGGCTTTAACTCAGATGTTATAAATTTTTACGGAGTAGTCGAGCTAACTCAAATTTGATATGGCCATTAATTTTCGGCCAATTATAAATCTTACTAAAAATTTCAACCGGTTAAGTGATGGCCTCCCATTAGGGGTGGCAGTTCTCCAACCAGAATGTATTTTGCTAATGAGTTTTCGGTTTTTTGCCTTGTCCGACTGTCTATATGTTCCATGAATGATTCATTGGTAACCGATATTGGGCTATCTGTAGTCATCTCGAAACGCAGTTACTGATTTACTTCGTTCGTAGATTTCAACTAGTGGACAGCCTCAGACCGAAATTTCTATATGATCAGCACTTTAGTTTGTCAAAGTGCGCAATACAATCTGGTTAGCCTGTGTTTGCAAAGAAAGTCGCATGAATTACTGTATAAATGAGATCCTGCCGCTCCGCTAGCAATGCTTTCCAGGAGCCAATTTATCGTTTATGCCCCGTAGAGCTCAAGTTAAAATAACGAGCGACCGAAAGCTGTTTCTCCAAATTCTGCTTTTGTTTGTTGCTTCATAAATGCTGGGGTAACAGTTCAACAATATCATTCGAAAAATATCAAAGGTACTCAAATTGGCAAGCTTCTTATGACTATAACGAGTTTCGTATGACAACTTATCTGTACACTTCAACATACATCGATTCTATATATGTTAGAAAAAGTGAGAAGTACTCATTCTTGTTAGATACCTAAAATGGCCTTCTGCTATGAGCTTGTTTTTTGTTTCCACTAAGTACGAATGTTTTATTTTTGATTGTTGCCAGAGATTGTTTTTTTTTGAAAGACTTATTTCCGAATAGCCACATTTACCCTTAGCTTTATCGTCTTTATATATTCCGAGGTTTTCGTTGGATCTGCTTCTTTTTTATTAGAAATTTACTGTCGAGTATAGTTATGGCAGTAGTTCTTCCATCTGCAATGAGTGGTGACTCAGTTCCGCAAAGAACGCTCCGCTGACCAGCTCCAAAAGATCTCGAGAAGGATCACTGATACATCGGCTGAGATTGTCTAGTAGTTTCAGGTTTGACTGGTGTGACACTTCTGTTCTGTGCGTGGATAGTTGTGGTATATTGCTTCATCCTCACGATGGATGGGAGCGTCAAATGGGGATAAAACTACTCCGATGATTGGTATGGGATAGGGATATGGTTTGAAAGAAGCAGGCGAGAGAGTCGTCGAGGATGGCGATGAAATGGGGGTTGAACTGCGCCAGACAAAGGAGACAGCAGATGGTCTTCAGATATAGCGGGACAGCCTAGGTTTTCATCTTCTCACCCACCAAATTGTGTGGCTTCGCAATATCGCTTGTCGCTTACGCTGTTGTGCTAATCCTGAGTAGCCACAGAGAGCAAGTAGAGCTGCTCACAATTATCGGAACTCGCAGTGGATACAAAGCGTATTACGGAGGATGAAACCAAAATAGCTCGAAATCCTAGCTTCCTTTTCCCGCCAATGATAATGCGTGGGGCCTTTTTCATCCTCGATATATAGGTGTTTGAGGGGCTGAGGGCCCAACTATCTTGTATGTTCTTTTCGGCGAATATAACAGCCAAGCTAAAGGCACCTCGCGGCTGTTATATTCGCCAGGATATGCACTAAAAAATAGATCACGTTCCAATGAGTGTTACTCTGTTACTGCTGGGATAGCGCTTGCAGTAATTATCTCAGGCAAAATTAAAAGCTTTGTAAGTAAAAAAGCTACGTTTTAGTCGTTCGGTGCCAAAAATCCTAAATAACAAACTCTTAACTCCTTGATAATCTATAATTCATTATGAAATCCATATTTCTTTACTTAAAAAGATGTTATTGCGTTTATTTACTGACTTTTATTTTCTGTATTCGTAAAGGTGCTCATTTTCTCGATGTCAATAGGAGCTTTGTATGAATGCGTTAGTTGGTTAGAATGATTCCTGTTGCATTACTTTGCGGAAGAGTGTTGCCCACAGGGGCAAAACATAACTATTAATAGGAAAAAATCGTCACACAGTTTTAGACTAATATTATCTGTAAGTTTAAAATACAACCTCAGAAGCGCGTCACAGTCAAAACGATAACAATATTCAACAAGAGAGTATCCAGAACACAAAATGTACCTGCCTAAGCTTGTCATCGTTACTAACTGCGTGTAGCAATTTTGCTCCCGGCTTTTCCTTTTATTTGAATGTAAAATACATTTGATACTATAAATGTATGGCAAACTATTACAGGCTTCAGGCTGAAGCTAGAGTTAGACAAGTATAGAAGTCAGGCTCCTCACTCCGTTACTAATAAGGTGTGATTTCCAAGCACGCGTATGAGTTCAATTGCCTACTATGGTTCGATTATGCTTTAGGGCAAGATTCGTCACCTTGCGTAGAGGAGAATACCACACACTGACAACACGCAACGTTAAACTAATACAGTAGCTATCAGACATGCTGCTACCATGGCCGGCTGACGTTGAAATCATTAACAATCGACATGCAATACCATCGTTACCCTTGATTTTCTTGCCGTATTGCGACAGCGATTGTTGAGTCGCTTGAGGACGTGATGACAAAAGGTAAAACAATGACTGCGTCCGTGATGAGCATAGACAGGTGTAATCTAGATCTTTCGGGTATAGTAAATTGCACAGAGGTTCAATATTCTTCAAGGATATGTCACGTCCCTAATAATTGCCCTTAGTTTATTTTTCATCGTTAAAAAAAACGCGTTCAAGAAAGGGATTTGCTTAGGATATGGTTCCTTACTTTCACGACGCTTTTATTTCTGTTAGTTCAGTTAATGCAGCCAAGAACCTTTATACCAAAATATAATAGGTTTGACATCACAGGTTATGATCTCGACTAGCGTTCTTTAAATAGTCAAGTACACTCTTTTTTTCCTAAATTTATCTTTTTGGCGCCTCTGTGTGCATAGTAAAGACATGAATTATTTTCCCACTTTAGATAGCAGAAATACAGGCCATAGATGGGCACCAGGAAAGTGAGGTTACTATCTGCTGACGAGGGTAGGATAGCACACCCTGAAAATCAAGCACCGCCAACCATTTAAAAGTTAACGTAACCGCGAACAGATGAATGGAACAATGAGACTAAATACCTATGTCTCGTGAAATTAAATTTGCAGAAGTTGCAGAAATTAAATTTGCAGAAAATTGTTTCGACCGTTTTATAGGCCCTTAAGAAACTTGTCACATTTACAAAGTCGATCTCTAACTTGAGAAGATCGATCGAGATCGGTAAGCTGACCTAATGCTTTAGTGAATAATTTCCGGTACGTGGTTGACAGAAAGTGAAAACATAATTTATTCTATGGCCATATTAATCGAATTATATCTGTACTCGCTCATTAAACCCAGTCGGAGCAATTCAGTTACTCGTCATGTGAAATTGTTCGCTTAAATTGTGCTTGCTGTTGCTTTTCATATTGTACGGGTTATGTATGTGGATAACTGTGTCACTTGCTTTTCTATCAAGAATTCTCGAAAAAATCGCGATTTTTTTCGTCACGGTATCTGATGATACTAATTGGATATATAACCAAGATTTAGCTGGGCTTCTGTTCACCTGGGTCAAAAGGATACTTTCGGTATTGCCGTGTGTGAGATACGTTGTGTAGGTGTGGTCGTGCGACAGGACAATGAATAATAAATAAAAATTCCGTAATGGCTAGCCACGTTATATATATGTTGTGAGTACGTTTTGAACCATTAAAATGAAGCGATAATTATATTAGCAGTAGTAACATTATCACAACAAGAGGGATACACTAACGATTTGTGAAACGGCGCAATATAGCTGAATTAATGGCTAAACCATTTGTAACGGATCAAAACACAGTGAAGTGTTCTAGTCCTATGCCCCGTATTAGCGTTACTGAAGTATATCTACCGTTGCTTCGGGTATTCAACCCTTGCATATATGCAGCGTATAGACCGCTTCTCTATGTTTGCACCAAGAGGAAAGTCGGTCCATGTAATTTGGCTTTATTTATTTCTTTTGATTAATATCAAAAAGAGATCGAATGCAGCTGGATCATTTAAAAACCATTTAGTGACAATGACTGGTCAAAAATAGTAATAAATTAATTAGAATAAAAGATTAAGCGAAACGTTTAATGAATGAAAGTGGAATTATTTGAAAAATACATTTTAAACGGCACTTGTTGACGACGCTAGAATAATCTCAGTGGTTTTTATACGGTGTTCTTCTGTCCCCAGCCTTCAGCTAATGCCACTGTCAAGTGCTGCCTTGCCGTCACATATTTTCAGCTTAATGTAATAATACGTCAATCACAACGTCAACTTCTTGATCCATTTACTTCGTCGAGGGGTTCAGTGCCAAGAAGCGACTAGTGAACACGAACGCGAGAGAAAACGGAGAAATAGAGAGAGAGCACGCGCCACCAATTGAGTGATGGCAAACTGTAGTATCGGCGTTGATATCAACGTCTATCTCTTGAAGTGCACTCTACGTTATGGTTGCATCGCGTTCACTGCAGTCACTATATAGAGCAACATAAAGCTAAGCCACATTCTTACGACTCGTACCCATCCCACTGCGTCAATGACCTACTGCTCTGCTGCCGATGAACCCAAAACCCACGCCGGTGGAAAAGTGGGTTAGGCAGTGGTAAAAGCAAAGAGAAAAGGTATAGCTGTGTGCGATATCATACGATCACATAAGAGGTTGGAGAAGCAGCATACTGGCAAAAAGAAGACGAGGTTGAGCTAATGGTCTTAGCGAGTCGACAAGGCAGTGATCGAAAAGGACAATGCGCCTTCACTACGCCTGCTGCGCTATGAACGAACCTTTTTCTAACAATCTTCAATTACCTGCGAGCGTTGAGCATAGAATGTGGACTATGTCATCATGCATTAATTTCAGACGAAGGCTGTACACCTATAGGGCGTTCAGAAATTGACACAGTTATAGAGGAATTCAACTATACCCTTTCATGCAATTTACCTTTATTTATTAAGATAAAAACTTTTAACTTTTTATTCAGAAACGCAGGAAAACTTATTTCAAAACACATACAGGTATAATTAAAATCTCACTGACCATTCGTACTAGTGGACCAAGTCTTGAGATTTCAAAGGTATATTTTTACTTACTATCCTGCCTTTTGCTGTTTTAGAACGGCATTACCTAATATGCATTTACAGAAAAAAATGATCGAGATTAATTGCATGAACTTTAGTTCCTCGGCCGTCGATTTGTCCATGTTCCATAGGGTTGCAAAACTTCCAAAAACCGTGCAATTCTTTACCTGGCAAAGAATGCTAAATACTCCGTCGTTTTAGCTAGCGTTAATAGTACAATAAACAACTCAATAGTAGAGTAAGTATTTCTTAATAGTGCGCTTAGCCAATATCTGCAAATCGGTAGAAACTTATTTAATAGTTACTTCTGACATATCCAGAAAGAGAAAAATACTAACGCGTATAATAATCATATCGATGTTTAACTTTTCCGAGAATGTGTCACATATGTCTGAAGATTACGATTTTCATATCTGACTTCCATGTTCCCCCCAACATCTTTTCGTTTTCCCGTATTTCTTCACTTAGTTTTGTCTGTATCTTGCTGCTGTGCGTTCCTTGGGTGGCAACAATAACTCGTATAAGTTGCTACAGGGAAAAGCGAGGAGCAAAGATGAAGGAAAAAGCGTATTTGAGCCTTGATTGTTTTCTTGGCCGTCTTCTACGTCAACGGATAAAGAGTTTCCGGAGAATGTTGTCCGTGGCTTTTGGGACACGCCCGACCCAGTCTCTAGCCTAGAAGGTAGGTACCCACCGAACCACCTTCGATCCCGAGTGGATGCGTTAAAGTATAGAGAAAGTAAGGCACACTAGAGCTCTCGTCCGTCCCGTGAGAAATCTTGAGCAGGTGCCGCCGGGCCCAACAAAGGCCTGCTAGACCAACAAGAGTTTCACCAACGAACAACATACACCAACCGCCTGCCTACGCCACCCTCGCCTTCGCTTAAGCCCGGTGATATTGGATAGTAAACTATGCGCTGTTTGTTTGGCCGGACTTCGAACAAAGCAGAGCAGCCTAAAAAAGCAGACTGTAATAACAATATAGCTATGAATCAAGTAGACATCTGGAGAACGCAAAACTTACGACAGCCCCGTGTCCTTTAATCGTGGATTCGAGCTTGCGCGATAGGAAATAGTACATAACTGATCCCTACTCATATGTGTCATGTAATGTGAACAGAAACAGTTACCGCGTGGATTCTGTAGGGTGAACTACACGCAGCAGGCTGCACTTCTTAAGTTTGCGTTCATACATAACTGTTCGTGTGGAGACTTATCTGTGTATCCATTCGAGATACTGCGTTCATAAGGCACACGCCCATGTGAATGCGCCATTCAAATAGAATTCAAACCGGAATTAACTGCCAGTTTCGCTATCGGACAAAAGTAACTTTGCTGTATAACGCACGAAAAGAGATAAACTGCTAACAGCTGTACCCATGAAAAGAGTCCTTTACTTTCTAAAAATGCTAGATCGAGATAACAACTAATCATAGTGAAAGAGCAAAAATAATAATAACAAGTTCCTCAATCGTCTTTTAGGTAAAACAACGATGTTAACGAGAAGAGTAGTCCTTTATCCGATGACTGAACAATGTACACTGCTTTACACGCCAGTGTCTGCCTGCTACGTTGTGTAGCTTTGTGTATACACGTTTTAAAATTTTTTGTTGTTAGCTAAATCCTGTTAGACGATAGGGTAGCAGAGTGTAACTGCTTACCGCAGCCGAACAATGAACTGGCCTAATTACTAAGCTGTCTGATTCTTAGTAGGAATTGCGGTGGCGGTTGGTGATTTCCCTATATTCTCTACATGTAGATCTGTCTTAGCACAATTGAGTCGCCATATGCCTTAATGTGGCGATAATGAGTGATTGTTTTCTCAAAGACTTCTTTCTTGTGGACAGTGGAAAACTGTGGAGATTCGAGCCTCGATTTGTTAAGTGTTCAAGCTGCTGAGTCAGCTTTAATTGTAAAGTCACTGGAAGACTATTTTAAAGAAAAACATGGAACCACCGTAGGCCGTAATAACGATATGCAATTTTTGCGAATATACTTCAAGCAATTGTAACAATTCAAAGATGGACGCATCGAACGCCTTAATGGAGTTTGACATCACACGCGTCGCAGTCAACAACACACATCTCTGAAAGACTATTGAGCTTTACTGGGCTATTGCGCCCTAATGACATTAGTATCAGTGGTTGTATTCAAACTGTATTCACTCTAATTAATATAGGTACGACTGCTTTATTGATAGCCTTATCACGGCTGTTTCGTCCGGTGCATTGCAGCGGAGGTGTTCAGGACGCATCATCCAACTACTCCGTTAGCTACCCTTAGATTACCCTTATCTTTTCATGTGTTTTGTGATCCTGCTTAGGGTCCTGCTTTCAGATTATCGTTCGTCTGAATATCGAATATTATCGAACTGTGTGCGCGACCGAGTTTGATATTCCTTAGGTATTTGTCATTTCGCATTCTTTGCAGAAATATCGTACGCTTAGATTTTGCGATAACACTGATGGATACGTCAATATGCATTATTGGCTGAAGTAGCTTAAAACCCACTGGATAAAAATTGCACGAGTAACGACGCGTTATCCTTAAACTTTCCACATCACAATGGATAAGCGCCTATTTACGTTAAGTGATTTACTGTTGTGCCAAACAATGTCGTACATTTTACAAGCGCTCAGAGGCTTGTTCTATTAGGTGGACTGACTGCATAAATCGAACTGTTGGTAAGTCGCTGAATGTGGGTCGAGCCTTTTTTACGTTTATGAATAGGGTTTTATTTTTAATTAATTAGAGTTAATATCGAGTTAAGTTTTTTTTTTCACTCAGAATGTGCAATCCCTTAGCTCCGATGGCTCTTTGAAGGCCAGCTGTCACATCACAATCGTAATCATTTCCGATCCTCTACAGGCACCGATTTTGGCTAGCTAATGTGCCATGAACGCGAGAGTTAACTAATGTTGCAAAATCAGTATGTTTTGTTAAGGACTAGAATATCATCGTTGTTAAGGTAGGCCATTGGATCGTATCGCTTGTTCTCTTATATTCCAAACTATTCTAATCAATAGGTTTCTAAACTTTTCTTTATCTTTCTGTAAAAGTCAATACAAAACAATGTTATTTTACGCTCATAAGCTAATAAGAGATATATATATATATATATATACACACATTATGAGCGTCATATGAAAACTGCATCAAGAAATTTGCGGTGAAAGAACAAAGATTACCGCACCGATTGTAATGTAACAGGATGATAGAGAAATAGGTTAGAATCAAGAGGCATATTCTGGCGTGTATATGAAGAGTATAGATTTTGTGCAAATCATACGAATGTGAAGCTCAGTGGTAGTAAGTAGAAGGGAGTAGACGCTGGACACGTCTGGTGCTGTTCGTTACGATAGAAATTGCAAGAGTACGGCCATTCGGCTGTATTCTTTTTTATTCACGCCATTTATGCCATCAAAGAGGTATCATTTGAATCCAAAGGTAAATAGTATACCCCCATCAATTACCGTACACAAAAAGCTTACTTGTTGAAAGCCCTGATTCTAAATATGAATCGGCGATTCTGGTATTTTATTAGATAAAAGTATCAAATAAAATCTATATCGATTATCTGCTTACAAAAAACCTCATAGCCAAACATACTAGTATAACTTAAAAGGTCGTATTGTAAATGAAATATTTGCTTTGAATATAAACTGGTGAGGCGTGTTATAAACAATATCAATTGGCATCGAATTGTATTCTAGATTGGATATCCATACAAAATAGGATTAGGTATATGTGATCGTAGGGCGACGACATACACTGTTGTAACAACATTATAACGGAGCCGAGAGCGTAAGGCAGCTTGTCATACATACATTAGCGTAATGTTCAAGGTCGACAAACACACATACAGATGAAACTAGGAAAATTGACAGACCGAAACACAAAGCCCACTTGAACAACTTGCGAAGGTCACTAACATGCGCTGGAATCATTAAAAGGTTAAACTCCGAACTTAGGCCGAACACCATTCGCTATCCGCGTATTTCAATAGCGTCGGGACTGATATGCAGGGGGCTTCATTTTAAAAGCTGACCGCCAGGCTTAGTTCGAATATTCCGGATCATAGCACTGTTTACAGAGGTTACGCAGACGTTTCGATCTTTCAAAAACTGAAATCATGTCATCACATGAAATCAGCAAGCAGCCAATTCGACATTAATAATCGGCCTCTGGAGGGCACGCTAGCGAACTATTACATACAAGAATATTTAATAAAATGCGCAATGCAGTATTTGACGCAGGATAATGGGCTTCACATGTCGCACTATTTGTGTAAAAGTTTACAAGTTACTTAGCTGTATAGACTTTGTTTGGTTCTAAGATTTCCGTATGAGTCGATGCAGTTGTCTAAAAACAATTTATAGCTTGTGATTTAAAACCTTACGCATATGAAGAAACTGATCACTATTTTTGTTTTTTATCGTTATAACTGCTTGTCTTTCTTAGTGAAGTTTAGTCTTAGTGAAGTCTTAGTGAAATTTCATATTGGTCATACAGAAAAAAAACTAGTTTTTTTTTTAAGCCAAACGACAAATTCATCATGGTGGAACCGAGAGATTCGCCTACCAAATTTAAAAGATGATTGGCTTTTGTCCAATGGTATCAAGTCAGACAAACCCCCATCGAACTTATAAACGAAGTTATCGGTTACTCTTGGGCTGCTGTCAGTGAAAATTCTATCCACCAGGTTTGTAAGTGTTCCAGAAGTAGCAATGTGGTTTCACTTAGAAGTACTATTAATAAGGTATTCATGGACTTACGTGGAAAAACAGTGAGTGATCCAGACTCCAAATCGAAGGCTCTGTTAAAACCAGTTGGCAGTGACATGAACTTAACGAAATGGTTTTGTTTCGATCCTGGGCATATCGATAGCGATGTTTGTTTTATTGGATATTATCTTAAAAATCTCATAGTATTTCATATTAAATGTGCCTAATGGAAGACATCCAACGGAGTTAGAACTCACCAGTTGTTTTTGCGCGAAATATTTTTCTTATGTTAATGGGTCTCCAAAATCGCCCATTGTATTGAATTTACTGATAGGTTAACAACTAACGGGTTGCCCTATAAGGAGTCAACGGAACGTACCGTGATGGACTCATCTGGATTTTTTGCAATAAACCTATGGAACGTCACGACAATCATACAAACAGCTATTCATCTTAATAATATCTTATTTTTTATTCTTTTTTTATACCTTGAAATATTGATATCTGTTAGCACTTACCGACAATGAGATTCGAAGTAGCGCAACAGCATGCTTGTTAATTACGTTTTCTTAATAGCGCATTCAGAGGTGTGCATTAGCCACCCATAGCAAGCCGGTCTTCTTTCATGTATTTTTTGTTGCCTTATTGCTCGCTAATGTCAACGGCCATGATTGAAGCTACCGAAATACATATTTCTGTTACGCGCAGTCAAGACATTATAACCGGCTATCAATGATTGGTAAATCTCATATCTTAACGTAGATATTAGTGAGTAGCTTCGAAGCAAACGGGCCAATGGTCATGATATTGGTTTGCGCGGTGGAGCGACGCAGCTTTACGCTGGGGGTTCCGACAGTTCGCCTCGACGAACGCAACTCTCCGGCCAGCTATGTCCAGGCGTAAAGGCCAATAATAAGGTGCTTACCGCACCTTCTAGCCCCAGCCAAGACCATTACGCGCCACTTGCCAATTGCTTTGTAACAGGCAATATATTATCATAGATCAACATCGTATCAACAGCATCACACGTAAGTGGTATCAAAGAAAATGGGCTCATCATAGCGAATGGAGCCGCGCCGACGGTGCAGTTGTATCATACAGTCAAGAAAGTAGTGTCGGTGGCTGTAATAATTAATAACAATGCGAACTTCAACATAACAGTCAAATAACATGGACATTTAATGTAAGCCTATTAATATATAATAGGTTGTTTAGCAAACGGGATTAAGTTTACCTTACGTATGAAAAGAAAATTGAATTTCTCCGAAGAAAAAAATTGACGCTTGATATAAGAGGGCTTGAGTTGTATTTTTCGGGAGAAATAAAGGTTTTTCTGTAGTATCAGTATGCAGCAAAATGCAGTTTTTGTAGCAGAAAAAAAAATGTATACGGATATTTTAGAATATTAGGTTTCTTTTATCTTATACTTTGAAAAAAGTGGCAAGTTTCAGAGCTTCATATTTTCCGATATTTATAGACCGCTACCAGTTGTACAATGAATAGCTATTCTATATTTTTTTTTTATTGAAAACAATGATTATCCACAAGCCGTAATCATGCCCATTGTTTAGGTGCTTCATTTCTACTTGATAATATTGGATAATACCGTGCAGTCTCTACTTTATGAGAAATCCATTACCGTTCATGACTCTAATATATTATAAGTTCTGACCGAGTCGCCATTGTAATACATGCGCTTTCAATTTCGACTTTTGAAACTAACACAAAAATATTCTAAACCTCAACTTGTCGTTAAAAAAATGGAAAGTAAAACTGGCAGAATATTCTTTTACGAAAATCACAAATGCTTTATTATTTTAAAGCGATAATCAAAATATATTTTTTTACAACATATTTTTTTACAAGTGTTTTTTTACAACGTCCTTCCAGATTAACATGCAGAAATTCTGGTAGTGGATATCAAGAACTTCAACAGCTCTTGATTCAAAAAATCCAAACTAGATTTATAGAGAAAAATCATTCCGCTACTAAAAATAAGATAGTTCACCAAAATATGACTTGCACCTAATAAAGTGACTCTAAGAGAATACTAAGAGGCTTTGGCCCATTCGCTAGCGTTAGAAGAGCCATGGCTGCATCGAAAAAATCTGCGTGAGATCGATCTTACGACATTATCCTTTTTCATTGTTAAAACATCCTTTCCCATTTAACCTTTGATGTAGTTACCAATATAATGCATTTTAAATATAACTACAGAAATGAGACACTGGATCAACGCAGGAAAAATACGTAGCTTCAAGTGCAGTAGACACTCTTAAGAACAGTGAAACGGTATCTTAGCAACCTTCGGAAATTAACTTGAAAAATGAAATCTCATTGTGGGCTTCTTTCTTTTCTGTATACTAGCGTGGCTATTCTGTGTTCGTGTGGATATCTACGGTGAACCCGCGCTATCTGCTGCAACTCTTCGTTATCATCATATGAATACGCATGGATTTGTCGAGTGGGCATCTGTTTTCTTCAATGACCTTCAGCTTCAACGTCGGGCATGGAAGTTTTTATATGTATTGCTCCGGCTTTATCTAATTCTCCTTCCACTATAGAAATACAACATAATTTTTTAACCGCGTTCACGATTTTTTCGTGAAAATGTTTAACGCGCACTCTCAGATCCGAGCACGCAACTTACGCAACACAGGTTCGCGATATTAGCCTCGTTACTTCGTTGTAATCGAAACCTGTTGGATGTAGGCGGGGTTTTCCAGTCGCTCAATATGATGAGAGGAAGGTTCCATGGTCAAACTAGTTTTCCAAAGAAAAACAAGTATTTACATAAGAAATTACATCATAACGTGCCGGAAGCTGTCCGATGTTAGTTGCGTTTCAGTTTTCTAACACGGCAACGCTGAAACGTATTATAGATGCTTAAACTTCATTGAATATAACGATCCCCTTTAAAAACGTTTCATAAAGTCTTGAAATATTCTCCGTAAACTTCAATAAAAATTGGTGTCTTTGAAAGCACAGACAGACTGTGCTAGTTTAAAGAAAATGTATTTCTAAGGTATTTTTTTTCTGTGCTGCGTTACGGTACCAAAATTTCCTGAACCACATCGCTCAAGAGATTGATAACATTAGCTTAGAGTAAAATGGAGAACTGAATTTTTATTCATAGGCTATTCACACCGTCTATCAGATTAAATATAATAATTCCTCGTTGTAGCGCAGAAGATCAAGTTCACTCATTGCTGTTACAAGCAATCATTTCATTCAAGAGCACAGATTTTGCTACACACAGGCGAAATTCAATAAAAACAATCTGACACAATCGAGTTTTATAGTGAAATTAAGTCAGTGTGTTGAGCATTACACGTTCTTCCAAGTGGAGCAACATTATGTTTAGCGTAAAAAATGTAATTATCCGCATAGACGCTCTGTGGATGTTGCAGAGTGCCTAGGTAGACCAACCAAATGATTTAGGCATTTCGAAGACGTACAAGAGCGCATCGGGTCCGATCCTCATCTTAGAAGACCTGTGATAACTATCACGGACGAGGATGTCGACAAAGTGAAATAACTTGTGCTTGCCAATTGCTGTATCACCATAAGAGAATTAGCAGACGAGATCTCAATTGGCTCATGTCGAACCATTGTGTCCGGCTGTTTATACGTCAGCCAACTTATCACAAATTTTGTGTTAAAGCAGCTGCATGTTTAGCAGATGAACATTTGTGAAGAACTGTATCGGAAATTTTTTTGACATTTCTGGAAGAGCCAAATTTACTTAAATGCTATTACGGGTGACCAGACGGCTACCATGGGGAGATCAAGACGTCATCTCCTGAGTATTACTTCAAAAACGAACATTGACAGAAAGGAAGTCAAAAAATCTAGGTATAAAACCAAGCTGCTCCTCACGGAGTTGGTCGTCGAGGAAGTATCCATGATAAACTCGTGCTGTCCGGTTGTACAGTCACTGAACAGTACTACCAAAAAGTTTCTTATAAGTTCTTTAGAAGTCTATCTGACGCAAGGGATCAAAACTTCGGCATAACAAATCCTGGATCGTTCATTACAGCAGTGCACCGGTCCACACCTCACTACGCGTACAATAGTTTTTATAAAAACACCCTATATATGTGTAGCCCCACACCTTTAGTTTATCAGGCCTAGGCATCAGCAAGTTTCTCCTATTCCGAATACTAAAGAAAAATGTTTCGGTAAAACATAAAAAGAAATAAAAGAAAAATTGTAGACCAAGCTAAAGGCTATTTCATCAATCGGATTTGAAAAGTGCTTTTGAGGGTTAGAAAAAACCGTAGCATAATGAATTGCATTTGCCTCGAGGGAGATCACTGAAACTAAATACTTATCAATCTAGAACAAACGACTCAATTCACTTTTGAGTAGTAAAGGTTAATTCAACCTATTACTTGCCTACAATTTTACTGTAAAACAGCAAATGAAACACCGCAATATTAAACTTTGCCGATGAAGGTTTAACAACCAATAAGCTTTAGCCTGGCAGTTAATTTTACTGGAATCAAACATTTGAAAAATTCAGTTGAACGGCATTTACTGTGGAAATAAAATTGGTAGCCCTCAGACCGACGCGTACACCTCACGTTCAATCTCTGATAAGCATACATATCAATCAGGAACACCAGTTTCAATGACCTCTCATTCAAGCGTGCTTCTCATAGCTTTTGTACGCGGGAAACATATCATAAATCATTACGGGTAAACAAAATTTGCTATCAAATTAAATATTAATAGAAGTTCGACATTGAATAACGTTTCGTCGTAATTAGTATTATTGGCGACAGCAGTTGACACTGGTGTCTTTACGACGGGTCGCCTGTCGATGAGGACCCATGTCATCAGCGCATGATCCATACTTTTGGTGATTCTTTTGTAGACCATAGTTGGTCTGTTGAAAACCAACTAACGATACACGAGTGCAATGGTCATTTTCACTAGTAGGCCAGTCATGCCCCGTCTACTTATAACCATTAAGAACCACAGCCATTCAGTTCCAGAGGGCATCGTATCCACAATGCTCGGTCATTCGAGTTTAAGGTTGCTTTGCCACACTGCCACCCCGTCACCGCATCGTTTCCGATCCTGCCCCAGCTCTCTCCCCAAGCAGCCGGAACACTTTTCTATCTTGCCATTGGGATCATCGTCGTCGTCGCTCAGCGTCCATTCCTGTTTCGAGCATCGATCACCAAGCGGTATCATCCGTATTCTGTATGCTAAGCGCAACCTACAGGACGGAAAAAGCGTCGCGCACAACGCCTTCCGCGTCTGTCCATTGACATCCGGTGCGTGTGGCTGGATGTATTGTGGTGTCTCCGTAGCGGATATTTTGCAGTGGTGGTAAAGCTGTTGGCAGCAATAGCAGCAACAAGCGCTGGCGGGAAGAACCATTAGCACTTTATTATGGTGCTGACAACTCGGTATACGATGGACATCTGGACGATGAAGGGGTTCCGGTGTTGGAAGCTTCAGTTTTTTTTTCCCGTTCGGATTGTGGGAAGAAGTGTGCAGCGGAGAACCTCCTAAGGATGCTCAAGGCCGACAGTGGGGAAGACTGCAGCAGCATACCCTCTCCTACCCCATTCGGCGCCCGTGCGCCTGTCCTTTTTGTTACTGTTGTAAGGTCTAGCCTTACGTCACTTCTTCACGAGGAGAATTCACTCCCCTTAAAGCCCTTGACAACTGGAAACCGGAAATAGCGCCCAATGTCGTCAGGCCAAATGAGCCGGCTGGACACCGCCCGAGCAACAAGAGGGCGATAGAGCTGTTTCCTTTGAGGCAATTCGCCACCCAGGCTTCGAAATATGCCACTGACTTTCAATTTCTACTACAATATCCAGCATATATATATGGTGAACGTTACTGGACAAATTCTATTCAAACTTACATGCATCAGAAATATTACACTTAAGACTGACTACAAAATATCGGAAAGGAACGATATTATTCATCGTAGTTAGGTTTGAGCTAATCTTCACATGGATTAAGGAACTTCTCAATTCTTTCAAGCGAAGCATACAAACGTACATTTATATATACTATAGATATTTATAAAAACACACATACTTTACTGCATGGTAGGCAAAACTTTAAGAGTAAATGGTACAAAAGGAGATCAAGGTATTCGTCGCTTGGGATATTCTTAAGCAATTACTGGGAACATTTTGAAAACAAGCTAATGAGTAATATAGTTATTAGCAATATAGTAGTATCTTTGTTTTTAAGTTTTAGGTATGCTTTAGCTGAAGCTAGCTGACCCACCTAACTAAGGAAGTATCTTATAACTTCAAAGTGGCGCGCATCGAACAAATGTCCTATATATTTGATATTTCCGTTTCAATATAAGGCAATATATCAATGTTGAAACAGTTGATCCTTAGTAGACGACGATAGCTTGATAGATTTACCACCCCGCCCCTTCTCCATCGTTAAGATTCAAAGTATGTATATATGCGACGATATTAAGTTTATTATTATGCGTGGCGGTGCGGCTTCGTGTGAGTATTGCTTGAGTATGGAGTAGGTTTAAGTTACGAAAGAAAGCAAGTGTAAAATAACATAGGACGATAGAGTGTATACAGCAAACGGTAAATGGCGCGGTGTGGAAGGAGCAAGTGTGAGGCAGATAAGCACGCGAGACAAGGGAAGGCAATGGTTGCCGCTATCCCCGCTACCAAAACCACCAGCGCAAGTCAAGCATCGATGCATAGGAGAGAGCTATCGCTGAACAATGAACACTGAAGCATGCCGCCTCACAGTGAAGCGACCTGCTTCGATAGTCCATCCCAGATGCAGGTGGGAGCTAACAAGAGGCGAAACCTTGGTCGGTTAAGTATTGGTTTCCCACCACTCCAGTTTCCCTGACGTTATATATATATGGAATCTGCATATATGGGCCTCCATAGGCGGAAGCCACCAGAGAAGGAACGCCCGCCCAAATGATGCGCATTTGTGACCCATGTAAGCAGCCCTCCGTGCTCTTTCTCTCCTTCTCACTCTTACATAGTCACTCTTATTTTCTCATGCTGTTTCCTAGATACCATATAACCTTCACAAAGGCAGTAGCTAAAGCTGTAGGCGTTATATCTAGCTTTGTCTAGCACAGGTCTAACGAGGTTCGATAAACAACTTAAATTCAGCTTACCCGGTTTCGTTAGCAAATTAGCACAAAGTGCCTCTCGACCTATTAAGTTTTTTGCCTACAGACTTGCGGATTTTCGTCTTGTCATGCGTGCAGTGCAAAGTCTGTTCAATTGCTCTATACCCTAGAGATATGCTAAAGGATGGCAAGTAGAGCAACTCTGCGTTAAAACTTCGAAACATTCGATTCTCACTATATAGGCTAGCTGCTGTTGTAATTTTCAGTTCTGAGATCTGGGTCTGGTACCTATATCGCCCCAGAAATAAAAAAGAATTGGGGATAAGTTGCTGATGTCCAATTAATCAAAATCAAGAGATGCTTTTTTTAGGATATTAAATAAGGTCTGTAGTTTTTCGTACAACAAACGAACGAACAATATTTTCTTTGAAGTTTGTCAGATTAAAACCCAAACTAGAATAGATGGTGCCATAAAATCGTGAAAAGTTCTACTAAATATTCAACTTAACTAGTGTCGGTTGTTATATGAGACGAGAAGAGTAGGCTTGAATTTCGCGACATTATTACAGGCAAATATTTCAAGTCTCTAGGTATTTACGAAATTCTGTAAAACTAAATTATATTGGTTTTGCACTTTATGTGGATTTTATATGGACTTGACTGTAATAAATTAAATCTGGGTCTCAAAAGTCGTTTTTCATAGCTCAAGTATAATATCGATAGTCTCATCGTAGTATTCTTGTGCAGTAAAACGCGCTCCACTTTGACTTTGTGAATCATAGTACACAGAGCATATATTTATGTTATAAATGTATAATGCCTTTTTGGGAACCAGTTAATATTTGAAATACGCACAATCGAGTGTCATAATCTGCCTTTGCACTCCCAGTCATCAGAAGCGTTACACCGATCCACGCATCAGTCTTCAATGATCTATTAACTGCAATTATTCAGTGCGTCAATAATACAGTATAAAAGCAGGATAAAAATAACAGTACTCGAAATAGCGAAATACTATGTCATATAGGAGAAAATATCTCATTACTGAAGTGTGCTCCACTGTGTGGCGCGATGTTTTCAATATTTGCGTCACCCTTAACCATTGCCCATGCTACTTCAAACTTAGCTCTAGTTCATATGATCATAACATGATGTTACAATTTTTTCCACAAGTATTGGCTGCTTCAGGGTATCTTGAAAGCGTATTCAGTTTGATTTAATGCTACGAAATGAAGGATTTCTCAGACAAGCATTTTTATGACAATGCTGTATTTTTGTAACAATGAGTAATTTGGTTAGGTAATATCAAGTGCTTACTTCCAGGGAAACGTCCACAAGCTAAAATAAACATACTTCAACACTGAAAAGGAGCATTCCACCTTTAAGGCTCTGCACGGAGAAACTTTCAGCCTATATGTATGGCTCTAAATCTACATTGGTTTACTCGAAAGCTGGCTTCGTATTCATATGTAGGATGTAGACTTTTTTCACTTGAACTACATTTAGACCCAACTTTTGGAATTCTCGGTTTACCCGTTTCGCAGAATAGGTTAATGGATTTTCGAGAATACTATAAAATAAAAAAATATACAAGTCAACATCGAAAAAATCTAAAAAACTTTAAATAAAGATTTTAATGCAATGATTGGTATCATACATGCTATTTTCAAACTTTACATTGAATGTAGGTGCTAATCGCATCAATTCATACCAATGTAATACACATTTGAGCTAATCAAAACAATTTGTCTACCAACTTGTATTGACAATTCTATAAATTGTCCCTGCAAATTAACTTTCTACATTCTTCTACATGTTTATGAGTCATATGACAGTATTTCTTAATGAAAGTACGCCTACCTCATTCAGTATTGTTTTTTCTTTCTGAAATAAATGAATGCCCAATGCAGTCGGGATTTCTGTCAATTGAGCAAACTTTTATTTAATTATCACCTCTTTCCTGTGATTTTTAAAGCAGCTCAAAAATCAATAACGTGCGAGAAAGGTCCCATCGATGAATCCATTTTGAGAACTTGTCGATTGCCATACGTTCCACTACGAACACATGGCCTCGACGTCTCATCTGAAATACACATGCCCTATTAATAGAAGATTCATAAATAGAGCCGAAAAAAGCATTATGCATATATATCGTCGACCACTAAGAAAACCTCACTTTACATCACTCAAAAACCAGCGATAACCACTCAGCTACATATCTACGTAGTACGGACTTACAATATATTGGACGTAGAAAACGACAGTCAAACAATAATTATAACAAATATCCGATTGCCCGGCCATATCCTACCTGTAGAAATGAAAATGCTCATATCAACAGTACGTCACTTCAACAATGTTATGATGATGTAGTTATTTTAAGGGCAACAAAAATATTAGTGCAGCGAAAACAAATGATGCTGCATATATGGAAATAATAGTAGATACATAATATGATTGACATATATAAGGTTATTTCATCATACGTTTACTACTATTCATTTAATACTAAAACTGATTATGACGGCAAAGGGTTCTCTTGAAGATCCAAGTTAGCCCCAAAATCGTACATCTGCTAGTACATGCACATAGGAAATTATTCACCTGCCACTGCCGTGACTTTCGGGCAAGACGAAAGGTGTTTTTGGAGCTCTGATTCCATAATCTGTAATATTTACATATATGCAGGAATCAAACTATTAACTAAAAACTCAGCTCCGTATATGACAAAAATCTTGAGTTGCCAAGAGTTATTGAAAAAGTGTATCGTATTTAGAAGTTGCTGAGTGACACAATAAGTAAGTGCATCTAATCGGCTTTGATGATTGAGACTGTAGTGCACTTACGATATTTAGTAGGACACATCAGGCTGATGAGAAGGATAGCGCCTTTATATGAACATGCATGCAAGCTGATTAAGACTCAAGGCACAACCTGATCTTTTATGCTGTCGTGCAAAAAATGAGAAGAAAACCTAAAATATTTGTTCACCTTAAAAAGAACCTCTCCTTTATTTTTTTCTATTAACTGGTGATACTGCACCGCATTGTTCTTCCGCTTCCCTCCAAGGCAGGCTTGAGGGATTAACAAGACGCTGCCCGGAAGATCCAACACAGATATTAGTTTACCTGTTATGAGAAGCACGAAAGTGCAGATTGGACTTAGCTCGCATTATAAACCATGTATGATTATGGATGTATATGCAACTATCCATTATCCTCAAGTTGTAAACTACTCTTTGAAGTAAGTACACACTAGAATATTAGTATTACCGAAAGTCGTTTTCTTTTCGTGTATTAACACAGCGGGTTAAACCGCCGAACTTTGCTCACGCTTTAAATACAGGGTGGGCTTTATATGACGGAACGCTAGCTTAACGCCAAATAGGTTATTTTTTTATATTTAAGCTAACTTCCAAAACTCGAAAAAAATATCCACGACAACCGCTATACATGTGCAAACAGTCTTAAAGTTGTTTAATAGTAAACATATAATACATTGCTTAAACAATCTAGCAGTGTTACTGCTTGTCTCAGTAAATAGGGAGAGCACGCATAGGTTAGCTTAAACGTTTCGTATTTTTTCGAAAAATATTTTACGGCAATAAGCTATTCGGCATTGCTTTAGATCGGCGATTCTCAGTGTAAAATGAAGTGTGTCCATGCCTCACTTTAACGTGGATTAGCAGTAACCATCTAATTCAGCTCTGATTTTTTTGTGAAAGATCTATAGACGATTTTAAAATCGCTCAAAACCCATCCGTCAAGGCATGTGCTAAATGTTGATGTGTTTTTATGTCTGCATTGAGCTCACCGTCGTGGTTTTCCGAGAGTTTTATTTTAAGAATACTCTGTGCAGCCCTTCGCACTACATCCTCGGTAGCACCAGCGAAGAACGATACAAAGACGACAATGCCACGATCAATTTTCACCTAATTATCAACATAACAGACATGAAAATTTTATTTCATGTGTAGATTATACACGGCATATAAACTGCAAAACGCAGTATTTATGTATAGCTAAACAAAAATATCATATTGCTTAAGCAATTAAGGTTACTATAAATCAAAGGCCTGTTAGCCTGTAATCACTTAGTGGAATGCAGTTTTTGTGGAGAAATTGACTGGCAGATGCATATTTTGTTCGTGCTTAACAATTGCAAGTTTTCAATGCAATTAGCAACAAGGAGACATACAAAATTAACTTAAAATAGTTTAATAAAATAAACAAAAAAGTCTGCTGTAGCAACGAAATGCTAAGTCAAAAAAAAAAGGCACAGTTCCTTAGGATAAACCTAAAACACACATAAATTTCATTCTTAACTTGTGGTAATTTTCTTGACGGCCATGTTAATCTTATGATACTACGCCTGTTGCAACGCGGTGCAGTCTTTTTTTTACTAATGACTAGCATGCTCAGCAGTAAGCATGAAAAAAATATTTCAGTATCAGAAATTTGAAGCCGTGGCGTCTGATGCTGAATTACAAAAATACAGTTACTGTATTACTAACAAAGCAGTACGGCACACAAGCCATGTCAGAAAAGTGATGATGCCTCAAAATGACAGAAAGATTAACCCTTTGACGCTTGAGAAAATGCCCTGATTTTTAGGCTCTAAAAACTTATCTTACTAGAAAGTAGGATTAGAATACAGCTACTTAGATAACTAAAGAATCAAAATCGTTTAACTGTGCAGTACAGCAGTAAAGATTTGAACTCATAAAACCTGCGAAGGTAAGTAAGTAATTTCAAAAATTATTTCTCGCGTATCGAATTAAAATGTTCTGAACATAATAATTTATATCTACTACGATTACTAAATCACCAATAGATATCCAGTCATAATTAGTAAAAAAAACGTTATTACTCTATATGATATCATATTAGCCACGAATCAGAAAATTAGTCCTTAAAGTTGCTCGAGTCTCCTTGTTCTTCATCGAATATCCTATAGGCATTCATGTTGCATCATTTGTCTGTTTGATTGTAATAATTAAATATTTACATATATTTTCAAAAGCTCCCGAAATCTTCAAGAAAGTGATACCTAGATATTTCTGTATTTTTTAGCTTTTCAATTTTAAAATCTTATATTACTTCAAGACAACTAAAAACGAAGTGTGAAGTTATGAGTAGTAAGATAATAAAAAACATTTGCTACCGTTCTATTCTGTACATTATGACAGAGTTAAATCGATCATACATGAGACGTATCTTTGTAGCGTAACGGCTTATGTGGAAATACTATACATCTATTACAAAAAGACTGAGGGGTAAGTAAATACTTTGTTTTGTAGCCTCCTGAAATAAGTATTTGCCATACACACAGAATTTTGTTCTTACACTACAACAGCAAATGTATTGACGATGCACGCACCAAATTGGCATCATCTATATGCAGCTCTGCTTGCACGCACTGTTGGATGAGAACGCGACACTGTGGACCCTTCGGCGGGGCGTTATTGTCTTCCGTAGCCGACATGAAGGCGTCGAGTACTAATTAGCGTGACGTATCCTGCCTATCAAGATTTACCGTTCTATTGGGCACAGCCGACTCTGTAAGGTGAACTGCTATTTACATTCTGTAAGCCCTAGAAGATCTGATGCAATATGTTACTTCTTTCGATAGATTCACTAGTGCGCACTGTTAAACATTTTGAAACAAGTATCAGTCACGAATAAACAAAAAGCAAAGAGACCCTATATGGATTTCTGGAACATCTCTTTCCAAGCAAGGAGCTCAATAAATGTATCGATATACAATATCGACCTACTTTTGCATTCAACTATGTTGAAATTTCTGATGCTGCTGAACCCGCACATTAGCTTTCACTGATACGGCAAATAGGATTTATTTGCCACATCATTGCCCTTACGAAAATCTTTAGTTCGTAATTTCCATAGCCCATTCTAATAGAGCAGTTTGCTTCGAAATTAAATTTGACAAAAAGAACAGTTACTTCAAATGAAACTTAACGGCCTCCACCCAATCACGTAAAAGAATATCAGTTCGTCATTTGGCCTTTAGTTTAGCTTTATAGTTAACTGACATGTTTTAGTATCAGTAATTCCCGACAACGTTTCCATTCATTACCTCCATGGCTTGAGCGAGTTCACAATCTTCAGGAGATACAGGTTCGGCCTTGATAATGGTAACAGCGTTTCGAATTCTTATAAACTCGAAAGTATACGCGTGTACCAATAGAATAATCACGTATGATTTTTAGAAACGAGCAATAGATATTCTGCATGAAGTTAAGCTCATCAGATATATATAGTCCTATAACATATTCGGAAAAAGTAAATTAGAAGTGTGCGTTTCTTTATACTTGTTAATCACATTATCCTCCATTAAGTTTTCAATCAATGCGAGAGTTGAATGTTTATAGTGTATCGTTTTACTAAATTTTTACAGTTTTAGTACATCGATGTACCGCCAGAAACGTGTATTTCTTTTATATATTCGTAAAGGTCAGACTGCCACGGAGACTGCTCTTTTCATTTCAATTAGCTTTCTAATATTTTTCAAATTTTTACCTATTACCTTCTCCGCAACATCGAAACTTAGCTATATACGTAACTTATGTACTGATATTTTTCAAACGACAGGAGCAGACTCAATAACACGTGTACAGTTTTTTCACGCCCACAACATCGAATACGAAAACCACCAATCACAAAAGACCAAAACCAGCGTCAGGGACAAAATGCCAGGCACTCCGCTTTTTATTTGTTCGAGCACTGAGGCACATCACAAATTCTGTGCAATCATTAACATTACATATAAGTTAACCCCAGACCCTATGCACAATATTCATTATTACCGATGCTCACTTAATCGAACGCCCTACAACCCGCGTAATATTCTGCAAAACATATTTGGCTACTACACATGGTTGGCCTACCTAACATCTACCATGAATATTCAGATGAAGAGCAATCATTCTAAACGAAAGTTTCAATGGAAATTTCTAGTGCAGCAACGGGCAACGCCAAGTCAAAGTTAGCCAGCACAATCGGGTGCAGAACGCCCAAGAAGCCCACCGATTCGCCGTTGACAAAGACCTGGGCACAACGACCCGGAAGGAACATGCTGTCGTTGGCAGGTTTAATTTCGTAGATCATTTTTCGTTTAGTCTGTTGCGACACATGTGGCACACTTAACAGGCACATAATCCTATCGAGGAGACCATGTATTAGTTCAAATCCAGACGTTTTGCCATAGTTGACAGCACAAAGGTTGCGCTGATTCTTAGCTCCCACATCAGCTTCCGTAGACTTTTTGACGACATCGGATATTTCAAATAACCGAAGTGGCAAAGGCAGCTTCTTATTGCAGTTCAGTGTTTTCAGTAGACCAGGTAACAACTGTGTACGGACAACCTGGAATTCATAGGTCTTCGGATTAGAAACGTGAACCGCCTCCGTACACCCAACAGGATGCAAAATCTTAACAGAAATGTCGTCACGGGCACAAAGTGAAAATGTTAATGCTTCTGTGTACCCACTCTGAGCGAGATTTTCTCGTAACTGATCGGATAATTTATTGACAGGAAGCTGTCCGGCTATAGTTGATGTAGGGGGCATTCGTCGTTCGATGTTGTTGTACCCATATGCTATACCAACATCCTCAATCAGATCGACAGGATGAATTATGTCATGACGAGTCGGAGGAATAGTTACTCTTAAGTTGCCTTTCTTTTTGGTAACCTTGGTTTGTAAAGACATGGTCGATAACAAATCCGCAATTTGCTTCGTTTCTAATTTCGTTCCTAGCATTCGGTTAACACGCTGAGGGCATAACAGTAACTCCCGATATGGCAGTTTAGGATATAGGGAACTTGAACCGTCAGGTCGAATGCAGTTAACTTGTTCAATTTTGTACTGGTCGTCACAATACTCAGAGAACATTGTGACAAGTGTGTCGAGTACGATGGAAGCTTTATGTTCATCTAATGCCGTTATGTCAATAAACACGTTCTTTGTATTCAACGTAATCTTCGTATGTTGTGAGTTGATAATCGGCGGCATAGAACAAACAACACCATTTGCATCCATAACGACGGGAAACACCGGGGAATCTTGAATGATTGGTAAATAAAAACGAAGGTGAGAATCCTTGCTATAAAGATCCAAAAGTTGATCGCCTGTATATTCTTTTGTCTGATTCAGAGGAATAAATTTAATCTGGTTAGGAGGTAAGGCGTCGTACCTCAATGGAGCTTGAATTGTGTCTAGGTCATGCGTTCCGATAGAAACCAGTTGTCTTTTGCGTCCAATATTATGGTGTAACTTGTCCTGTAAATCGATGAAAGAGTCGTAAACCCCCTTCGTAAATGTAATATTTCGAAGGACGGCACCGATGAAGAATGGACGAATTAGCTTCGTATTCTCTGTGATCACAACATCGAGCGGAGCAGCAAGGGTGATCAGCTCATATCGAGGTATGCAAATCTTACCTTGGAAAATTAACAGAGATCTTACCAATCCCTCAAGGCACAACAAGTCATATCGGTTGGCCGGGACGTCAATTTTATATATGGTATCGTCCGAGACATCTACATCTCCAGCGGCAGCTTCACCCCTCTCCTTGGCCAATAATCTCTTCGCAGAGGTTACCTCATCTAGTTCGAGCCCGTAGTCGAAGCAAAGATCTGCAAACTCTTTTTCACTATAACGCCGGCCTAATGCCGTAAAGAGTAGCTCGGCGTTTACACCGACCGTCGGCATTTTTGTTACTTGACTTGAATCAATCTTAGAGAAACACACAGCCTGTTTCACAGAAAAACCTCTAAAGACCTTTTGTAATTTGTTAAACCTAGATTTCCTACATAAGCACCTGGGTTATCAGATCTCCTGACGCAACAGCAAATCACTAAGAGATTTGCTCCACGTTTCGAGAGAACGGTGCATCCGCGGTAAATGGCGACTCGATTCAAAATACAGGTAAACTTCAAATCGGTATTAGTTGGTACAATGATTTTAGGAAATTTAAGCACTATGTCAATCCTATTTGATTTTCTTATGAATCTATATGTATTTCTGTCGAAATAACAACAGCACTAGATGCCTAGTATCTTTTTTTGATACAGAATCTTATACACGCCCTCTCATCGCTAGCAACCGTATCATACAATGTAAACAATCAGACTACTTGAGAGTGAGGCTCCCAAATGAGTTGACAGGTGTTAAGAACTCTGTTATGTTTCAGATTAATAATGATCAATAATATATAACGAAATTCGCGTTGTAAGCCAGCAAGTTTCCTTGAAGTTCAAGTCACCTTAGCATTGTTTTCGGCAATGGGCTTTATACATTTTCCTACGCAACTCACCGAAGAAGAACAAGCTCTTAAAAGCAAATACGCCAAGCTTAAACGCAAAAGGAAACAGGTACAAGGACTACCGTACAAGTAGCTATCCAAAAACGTTTAACGCAGCACAAGTATATTCATTAAGTACGAAAGCCTTCAAAATAGTGAGTGGGCTTATTTGGGCGTTCCTTGTGATAAAAAAAACTTCACTAATGTAACTTACGACTTTATTATAAGTGGATATATTTGCTTCGAATAAGGTATTAACGATAAGAATATTTGATTTAATAGAAAATATTTCGTAAGTGAAAAAATATATGGATTGTAAAGGGTAACTGCACGATGAAATACACGTCTTTTTACTTGTATAAGACTAATGATATTTGTTAATGCACCACTGGATATATACCGTGGTGTATAGTTTAACATCTATTTAGAAAGCTGTACTTGGCTTATTAAGCAAGTTTATTCGGTCATAACTTTTATAATGGTAAAACTTTACAAGAAAGTATTTTCTGATTTAGTTGAAGCCACAGCCAAGTAAGGAACAAGAGCAAAAGGAACAAGCTGACAAAATACTCGCCTCGATTGCTGCCAACAAACGAAAATCTCAAGAAGGTTTGAAGTCTTTTTTCAAGATCTGCAACGTAATTTTCAATTCATAATAATTCTGTTATTTATAACGGAGTTGCATTAGAAATAATATATTGAACTGAAAAATATACAGCAGATAAGCTCGTTAAATAACTGTGTGAAAACTTCATTCGCGTTCTTCAGCACTCACTATTAATTCGGTTTTGTAGGAATCGCCAAGCCGGACACAAAGGAGCTTGCTAAGAAGCTACTGAAGTCAGGTGCTATTAAGCCAATTAAATCCGAACCTGCCGAAAAGACCGTTTTCAAAAGGAGTAAAGGAGCTGGTCGCAAAAGAAATATTATTGGATCGGAAGTGGGGTATGTAGTAAACATTATTGAACTTTTTAGTAGAATAAAAGTTAGATTATCTTGATCTACGCTTAACATTTTCGTTCGGTTTCAGTTCGGTTACAGAAAAAGCTGGAGTTCGTTCCGATAAAGATGCTCATAATGTACTTGTTCTATTTTTGCAGCTATCAGCCTTTCTCAGAACCAGGATCAAAAGGAGGCGATTCAAGGGGCCCGAATTCGAAAGTTGGCGCCCTGGATCAAGATGATCCAGCCCTTCTGGCAGAAAAGGAATTCAATCCAGATGCACCAGCGGCCACTCCATCGGCACCTCGAAAGGGAAACACAGTCTACCTCCATGCTCAGGGTAAGAGTAAAAGTTGACATAAAAATAAGGAAGTAATTGTTTGAATAAAATTCGGATAGGTGCTATGAGTAAACGTTACAGCATCAAAGATTAATTTGATTAAATCATGTAGCTTTAATAATGTTAAATTATATGGTTTTAGTTAAATTTAAACAATATAGTTTTAATTAAATTTAAACCATATAGTTTTAATTCTCTCATAGAACAATCACTAGTTTGTCATAAACTTGCAGGCATGACTGAGACGTTAGCGCGAAAGGCATGCGCGTCGCATGGGGGTTCGATCGCACACATTTCGGTCGAGGAAAACAAAAGCTGTGCATTCGTTACATTCGAGAATTATGAGGCTGCGGAGAAAGTCATTCAAGCTCTTGATGGAAACTTTGTTCTCGGCCTTACCTTCAAGGTAAGTTAGTATATATTTCTTTACACATTTATCCACAATTAAACTTTTCAATGAATTCAATTTGCTTAACGTTACAAGTTATACTTCACCCATATTATGCTAAATCGGACCATTGTATGCTGAATACTTATTAACCTATTTACTAAGATTTTTTTTTTACTAAGTTTTTCACCTAACAAAGAAAAGTATCGTATCAACCTAATAACAGGTAGGAAAAAAGTCGACTTAGTATTCGCGGTTATTCCTCACGACTTCTCCTATATTTTAACCAATTTGCTTTTCTTCTCACCAAAAATGACTAATTCTCGTGTTTAAAAACTCGCTCGGTCAGTTGTTGAGATTATCTTCACTGTTATACTGTTACGAATTTTATTTACCAGCGATAAGAAAAGGTGGCAGTCTGGCGCCAAATATATAGTATGGCGGATGGAAAAGAAGCTACCATTAAGGCACCTGTAGAGTGGCTTTAACGAACCTTGCGATGTGCAGAATTAAGATTGAATCCTGTGCTCACAAGCGTATCACTTAGAGCTCTCTACTCCATATTTATATAGAAACACCAGGTTTTGTCATCCATAAATTTTCTGTGTAGAAACCTGTCTATATGGCTGCGAGTTGCACGCTGTCAGACAAGATGAAGCCGTGTTTTTTGGTGTTTCACATTTAGTGTATGGGATATACGAGCTTTTATTTTTGAGTGGATTCTGAACTAAAATTCTCGATATTCATATGACTGTAGTTAATTTTTTTGAAAGAATTTGTAATTGAATTAATTTTTTGGCTGACAGCAGGCCAAGAATCCCAAAAATACAGAGGCTTAAGGAAGACCAAGAAATTCAAAAAATCAAAAAGACGCAGAAAATTCAACTCTTAGAGTTCATTTGAACAAGTCAGTCGATAATTAATATTCCCCTTTCTAAAACGACAATTTCTGTAGCGGGGATCTAAGTGTATCAAAAATGATTGTTGGGCCACTTTTATCCTTTAATTTTATTTCTTTATATTATATTTTTAGAAGCTGCATGGGAATTAGTAATAACGAAGATCGTCGATTCCGGGCTTTTCCTTTAAAGCATTATTTTAAGATCTTAATATCACCTGGTATCAGGAGTAGCGGATAAGCGCATTCTCGTTACGATAAACAGGCCGCTAAGGTCTGTCCCAGTATACATAAACTTTTAAGATCTCATTCTTTTAAGAAGAACTCTTAATTCAAGTTTTATAAATGGTAATCCAACTTGCTGTTAATTCGCTTTCCTAATTGTTATAAATTGTGTCCCTTTTGTTGCATTTATTATTAACGTTATGGATGTGTTTATGAATGGTAATTGTTATTTTGTTCTCAGGCAGCATTAGCGCGTCGTCAACCTCAACTGCCATCAAATGCCGCTCCTCCACCACCCATTCCATCAAGCAATTCAAGCGAAAACAGCCGTTCGCTTGTAGTTTATGATAGTCTGCCCTTCTAGTTCTCAAAACTTTTTTCCAGCCTTCAAGGTACTCAAGTCACGCACCTCTACCTGCTCCGAGCCGTTTCGTCTTTCTAATGTTGCACGTACTACGATTACTGTTCTATTTTGGAATATTTGTCGTTTGATCGGTGTGTAACTTTGCTTCAAACAGTTATTTACGTTTGCATACTACGTGAGGAAGACAATGGTTAAAGGTCTCCAAATGTTAGAACAACTCTGCCTAAATATGCATTCGAATTCGACATCTCGCTGTCGATGAGGCTGAGCAAAACTAAAGGTTTGATTATTGATCATCTAACGTTAGCCAGTTGTTAATCAAAATTTATTTGTAAATTTTATTTGTCAAACAGGTTTGAACGACTAAAAGAAGCTATCTCTATGAAGCGTTGACAAACAAATATAAGTAACTAGTAATGAAGTTACTTCGGGTGATTTCTCTAGACTAAAGAACTATTTTAGGTATAATCAGCCCATAATAATGTATATAATAAATAGTGATATTATATAATACATTGTGAGCTCTGCACCGATTTATCTAATTTTTATCATTATAAATGTTGTCTGCTCTTTCACTTGAGCTTGAGTCCATTAAAACTATTACCAAGAGCCGCTGAAAAAAATATTGTTTATTTTTCTCGCTCAATTTTATAATTCCTGTAATTATTAATTTGATCAGTACATGAAGCCAAGTACAGAACAAAGCTAATCAGTGGCTTTCAAACAGACGAAACAGCATTCATGCAGACATTCACGTTGACACGCCTAAGATGGGTTTTCGCGTTCCAAGCCTGACACCAAAGCCTTCATGTGAATTACTTAATTTTGTCAATGATGTTTACAAAACAAAAAAAAGAAAATGTAAAAGAGTATTTTAAGATATTGGGTTGTCAAAAATTCCTGCAGATAAATGACCGCATTTGTGCGAAAACAAAAAGACCGCGACCGTCCATGAAATAATTTGTTATTATGTTGATTAAAATCCCAAAGTTTACACCAGTCTCATTTATTTAATTGTATGAATCATTTATTCGTATGCGCCTATATGGAACGAAAGCGAATCATATATGGGTGGAAAACTTCAGTTTATGAAATACAATATTCATTTCTATAGGTAAATATATAAAATCACGGGCATTCCATGCAGTACATACGTTAAACTTTGAGTTTAGCTTCACGTGAGCATAGTGAGTATAATTACTATTAAATATCAGTACATATACTTGATGCTATCTCAAAGGGTGCAAGATCATGTCCGGATCTACCTGCTATCGTCATTGACTTCGTCTTGATCACTCGTGTCGTCGCCTGCGTTCTTCTTGGTTCGATCGATAGATACGTTCTGAGATCGGGGAAGGCCAGCTTCTTTGAGTTTGTCAAGGAATGAGATAATCCGCTCTTGAATCTCGCTTAACGAACCCGTCGATATCCTGAAACACATCAGTGTGAGAATGTAATAGTACAGTTATTAATTATAAATTATTTTAATATCAGTAGGTTTATTAACCTTATCGCTTTTGTTTGCAAAACCCGTATTTTTAAATGTGTGCAAGAACTATGCACTATGCATTATAATCCATACCCTAGCCGTGCCCATGAATCAATGCTTCGTGCACTCCGTTTATTAAACGAAGAAAATTGCAAACATGTATGGGATAATCGATCTAAGACTATAGGAAGATAAAAGCAGATATCGCAGTGAAGTTTTTTGCATGGCTATGTTTACGTAATATAACCGTTAAGTAAAATTACAGTCAAAAGCCACTCACTATTCATTTTCAAAAAAAATTTAGTCTGAAATTTAACGTACTTGTTGTAACCGTAAGTCAAGCACTATTGGTAAAATCCAGCTATAGTGTCGTTTGAATACGTACGACGCAGAAAATCCAGTAGAATGAACTTTTGATTTGACAGCAGACAGGAAATCCTAAAAATTTAAGGATTCAGAAGTACAAGCTATTGTTGGGACTGATCTGGGCTACTCACTTCAAAAGACTGGAGAGAATTTGGATCTTCGCCCTAACTGCAAAAATAACGAACACTATCCTGCCATGATAACGTTATTGCTTTGTCTTTGAAGAACAGGTTTTTCCCTAAGAAGAGCGGATACACGCATGCCGCTACGGTGAACAGCCTGTCAAAGTTTGTCCAAAATCACATAACCATTCTGGCAATATAAAAGGAATCAAAAGTAGGCTTGCGCTAGAAAAAACAGATTTACAGCTAAAGAAGCGGTCCAGATAAATATGGCATTCGCTCTGCACACGTAAAAATGTAAAAGATAAAAAAAAGAGATGCAGTCTTGGGGGTTGTACGTTCGAGAAAAGGCTACTTGTTTAAAAAATTGCATTGATATGGATTTGTACTTCGTTAATTCTTCATCTTAGCGATCGATTACGACCATTGAGCAAAAACTTTGTTTTTGACAACAACCCGAAGAAAGGAATCTATGAAAGAGTGGTCTGGGTACTAAAGTGGGAAGGCTGTTAAACCTAGCGACCTTCAGAACGCGCTTATTACAAACTGCGTATACGGTCACAGAGCGTTGCACCAATGCCTCATTGCTAAAAGACTAACATGTAAGTTCTCGTAAAATAATTGCTAGGTGGTGAAGTAACAATGGCTTTTTAGCACGTAGTTTGAAATGAAAATTAGATCCTGCGTAAGTTGAAGCCACGTGGTTAGTGCATTCTTTTTCATGTGTAATTGTGTGTCGTTCCCGCATTATTTCCAGCACCTAGTTAATGAAACAGTACGGACGACAGCTCGAAGCTTCGTGTCATCTTTTCTTGCACGCAAATATCTATTAGCGTACCTATTCGCACCTATTTGGATTGCAAAAATTTCGGCCATTTTAAATCTACTACCTGTATATTTTATTTATGCGTTTAGTTTCAGAGTTGGGTGCGCTCGTTTATTAGACTGTTTTACCGTAAATAAATCAGAAGCGTATCGTAATGTTATTTAAAACGATTTTAGCAGTCTAGAGCTGAAGATCTCAATTAAATATACAAAACAATACTTCGGAAGCCAGAAGAAGTGGATGGATCTAAATGGCAACTTCTGCTTAGTCACTTTAGATGATTTTGTTAATTGCTGTACTGCCTAAGTAGACCGCATGCATTCAAATAAATGTTAAAGGCATGAATGTATATTCTACAAACTCAGTGAAAAGCCATTGCAAACGTCTTGAGTGTACACATAAATAATATGTATACTCTTTTTCTTCTACTTGCACGGTAGAAAAAAAAAGTCGTTTCTCTACAGGATCGCTGCGAAGTAAAAAAAGTGTTTTTTAAAAAAAACTTCGACCGACAATGGATAAATATACCAGAGAACCTTTAACATACTCTAAAACACAAACTGAAATACATTTTATTCAGTATGTGTTCCACTGCTATCCTATGATGGCAGAAGTAGCGCGTTTAGATTCGCTATATGAGCAAATGAGCTATCAGCTTAGTCTTCACGTCGGCTAACGTCATGAAAACTGTGAACTTCTTTTATTGAGCGAAATCGACAGCCTAGGCTAGTTTACATGCAATTAGGATAGTTTTCGTAGATCCGCAAATAACTACATTGAAAGAACTTAAAATAGCGCACGAAGGTAGCACACAACGACGTTTCTTATGATCTTGAAATTTTCTTAGCTCCTGGATTGAAACCGTAATCAGACGTAATAGCAGTTACTTTAAATGAGCATATATGGCTTGTTAAGCCTCTGGTTGAAGGAGACCACAAGCCGGTGCTTCAAGCCCCTCCGACGTCATATACTATATGAACTGTACGAATCAAGAAGATTGTTTATTAAATACACATGCTTGTGGAAAATGAAAAAATCCAGCTATTTGCTTATTTAGATGCAGCTTACAAACATGTATTTTGCCTCTACGTATATATATATATGATTTTTGCAGATGCAAGGTAGTCAACGGGTTCTTACATCGTAATCAAGGTTTTAGATTTTTCAACTGCTAGCGGCCATTCGGAAGGCCACAGCTCAAGGATCCTCTCTGCTTCTTCCTCATCGCTGGTCACAAACTTGAGTTCGCTACACACGTGAGTGTCGTACAGAAAAAAGACATTAGTAAATAACCTAAGCTTTAGGTGCCATTGATAAGCTGATTGATAAGAAAAATATTATAGTACATGCTGCTATCTGTGAAGTGGAAGATTATGTCAAACAGTATGCATAACAAAGAATAGTTATTTCTATCGGCAAGGCTACGCAGAAATATTCTTCGACTGATTTTACCAAAAATGAATGAAGACATTAACGAAACAAGCAGAACTTAGTAGACGCCATTTCAATTAAACTATTATATTATAGACTGCGTTACTCTCTCATGCAAGGAACGCGACAATACAACAATTAAGAACGAATGCTGTTCGTGGCATTGACAATTCAAATTATGGGAATCGTTCAATTCATTAACCTAAACAAGATTTTTTCGTTGAAACAAAGCTGAATAGTATATAGCCATGGAATATAGTAACGTCAATTAGTGAACGAACAATACGAAAGAGAGCGACCATAGAAATTATTATTCTTAATTTTAGTATCTGCACTGCAAGTTTGCTATGCGATGTCCACAGATTTTTTAAACTTGATGGCAGCACCTTTAAAGAATAGGGATTTTGTAGATGTTCTTTTCTAATACAGGTAACGAGTTTATACACTTGTGTCACACACAAACTGTATCTCAGGCTAACCAAAAAAAACAATCGTTCACATATTCTGTTTTTGGTCGACTAAATCATTATCAAGTGCTATGAAGTAGGCTTTAGTTTATGATCTGTGGGAAGTGTGATTTCACCAGAATTAACACAACTCACCTTTTAATTCTATCAGATTCGAGTACATTCTCGCGCGCCCTCTCTGACATTTCCCTTTTAAATTTGATCTTTGCAATTGAGATACCTAGACTTTGCCGCTCGATGGTTTTGTTCACTAAACTGGAACGTTTCTTATATAAGAGTTATAACAATATATGTTATGTAAATGCAGAAATCGTCGTTACTCTGATTATTATTCAGAGTCACGTGTATTTGTTTACAAACAGATTATAGGCGCCAACGCAGTTGTCGACCGCTAAGTGAACCCACTATCCATATCAAAATCTCAACTGCCTCTCAGTTCTGTAGCCACTTACTTCATGAATTCGTGATGATGTATAACTCATTTTTGGTGATCTAATATTAATTGAGCAGTGGCTTTACATTTACTTTTGAATTACAACTTATGCATGGCATAATAGTAGACGACAGTGATATGCTAACCGGAACCTAACATGTAGTTGGAATGATTTCCATTATGTCTTAGATGGTAGCAAATTATACGGGTGTTAGTACGTAATGTTTGATGTTCACCATAAAGGATATGTAACTTGTGAGTAGTTGACTGCCAGGAATTGTTAGCAGTCAACATACGCAGTATGAACAAACCATGGACAAGTTTGTAGTCCGAATCCCAAAAAAAACAGGCGATGATGCAAACGATGAGGCATTCCTTAAGAGGTCGTTGCAGGGAAAAAAAAAAAGTCGGCGTTCTCAGTTCCGACTTAAGGATCTTCAGGTACATTTAGTTAGGAGGTTTAGTTTACCAAAGATCTTATCTTTGTATATGAGTTACCGACATTGAACATTTAATTCAACTGGATGTGCTCCGGGTAATACTGGCCACACAGACTACAGTTTATAGATGAAAGTTTTTATTCTCCCAAGTTTAAGCCTTTTAAGTTTTATTCGTCGCTTAGGAGCTATGAGGTCGTACTAATTATTGGTATCAACGTATATCCTTTTTAATCAAAAGCATTTAGCTACAAAACACCCACTTAATGATTGCTTGCAAAACATATCAGGCGCAATAATGGAGAATCGAAGTTCTTGTGGAGTATCATGAACAGAAGCTGTTCTATATACTTAATTGTATGCACTGACAGGAAAGCACAGACTTATGTATCTTAAAAATAATTTGAATTATTACAGCTCTGAACTAACCAAAAATACGGTCAGATAGTAGCGTTTACATTGTACTTCTACATTGTTCTCGGACGCGTTATTAGTCCTTGTTAAATGACAACATTTTGATAGATGAGTAAGTAATGTTTTATTCTTAACGTGTCTTTCTAATCATATAATATTTCCCAGGGCGTTGTGATACTTGAAGATCTGGATGAAGCTAAGAAAATTCTTTCAAATCCGACAAGTAGTGACGAGCTTCTCGAAAAGACTCTGCGACAACTCGCCAAAAAAACCCCAGGTAAGCTTTTCATTTAATTCGGATAAACTGTTTACTATATTTTGAAAAAGAAATCTACATAGATTCAACTGAAATTCAGTTCATAAAGCTTTAGGGAAAAAGTGCATTATCTATTTTCGACTGTACGTAGTCTTTTCTGTGATCTTACGATTATATTTCGGATTTCTCATTGACAACATGTAGGACTTAAGCACAGTGCTCAAGGAATTAGCCATAAATTAGTCAGCATTGAAGAAAGATTCCGAAAACCAATTTACAAATACGCTTATTATTCCATTTAGGTATTTTTATCTTGTAATATAGTATGCCTAACAGCTGCTAGTTTTAGGTCGTGATATCCTGCTGAAGACTAGCGTTGGAAAACCCGTACGTCAGCTTCTTTCACACGAAAACCTTTCTGTACGAACTGCTGCCAAGCGCGTTTACGATCGTTGGAAGGAGCATATTCTAAATAAAGCAGCTTTGCAAAAACAGGAAGTTCGCTTCGATATCGAATCCCAAAGGTTGCGGGATATTGCAAAGAGGTAAACGAATAGATCAAAGTAATAATCTTTTAGCAGAATCTATAATAGCACGCATACAAGTACAAGCAATAATTCGTACATTGCAATGACTGTCGGAATTTTCGAAAGCCAGAATTAGCTTGCATGTAACAAAAATTTATAATCCTGTTACAACGGATTTTCTTCGGAGGTTTTTGAGAAGCGATCTAGTGACCGGTCATTTGCTACCGCTCTTTATGATAATATAAAATGTTTAAAAAGCATATAGTTGCAACAGTTACAACATAGACTATAGACATTGAAGTTATCTCGTTTGAATACAGACTTATTACCAGTCTAATTAGAGTTTGCCTTGTCATATCAAAACTGTAAAGTGCAAACATTTACTAGTATTCAATAACGACGTATTTTTCAGATGGTTTTCGGAAGCGTTGTCAACAACAATAGACGACACAGTTGTTATAGCTCTTGAACAAGAAGTTTTCGCCCAATGCAAGCGAATTCTGAATGCGCCCTACAGGTAACTCTTGGAGATACTATTTCTATGAATTTTTTTAGCTAATATGCTAGTTATTTGTTGTTGTTTTAAGGTAAATTAAAAACCTTTGACCGGATTTAAAAGTACTTAACGTTAGATGGTACATTAATATAAAGTGTTTAATTTTTTATTCTTTACGGTTAAATTCTTTCAGAAGGAGTTGTCGCCAAATAGCATATAAATTACGTACTGACGTTAATCTTCAAAATAAGCTTGTCTCTGGTAAGCTGACTGTTATCGAAGTGAGAGATTCCCACTTAATTTATTATTTTTTTATATATTTATTATAATATTGTTACTTATTTTATTATTTTTTTATATATTTATTACAATATTGTTACTTATTTTATTATTATTGCAGTGTCTTTCCATCTCTAAAAATATATAGCTCACGTATAATGCAGTTAGACTGTGAAATCAAACGTTTTATCCGTAGCTAAATAAGGTAAATATATGCATTCTGTAAAAAAAAAATGCATCAACATTGACCAGGTCATAGATAAAACACTTCAGTTGGACGGTTTATATAAGCGCGATACCTAAACCAATATTTTTACAAAATTTAGGTTAAAGCAATTGGCTATGCTGCTATTGTCACTCTGAGAAAAATACCAGCCAATTTTTGCCTTACAGGAAATATGACCGTGGAAGCGTTTGTAAGAAAGCACAAGTCGTCATAATGAATAGTTAGTCAGCTTAATGTAGATGAAAACGTCGATCTAGTTTAAGCAAATCTGTACACCATTACTGCATTGTAAAAACTGTGAGCGTTTTCTTACTGACAATAAGTAAGACGTAGTGGCTGAACAAACATCTAGGTCTAGTAGTCAACGATTTTGCAATAGTGGGTGTTTTAAGCCTTAGGTGTAGGTTTACCTCAGTGTTGACAAATGTGGGATTTAGTTCAACGTCAGCCAGGTGTCTAGGGTACTTACGCAAGACTTGCACTGTTTCTAATTCTTAATATTTCGGAGATATAAAAATCAAAATTAGTAAGAAAAAGTATTTAGTTCGTAACAGTTCAACTAACTAATTCATATGTTAACTTGTTTCTACGAGAAGTACAACGTATTGACTGTCTTTAATTAATGAAATGATGAATTTCATGATTTATATATAAAGACATTACCCAGATGCTTCAGTGGCCCAGATTTAGCTTTGGATATCCGTCCCGAAGCTAAAGTCGGAAACTAATTTTTTTCGGAATTCTAGCGGAGCCTGTATCAACTACAAACGTCTCTTCGACTGCGCTGTGTATAATAGGTTTACTCCAGACTGATCTATGATCGAGATACTAATCACACAAATGGAATTCAAGATTATAGACTTTGATGTATAGGTTCGATAGAAATTCACGAAAATGTTATTCAAATAGGCGCCAGTGGCTAATAGTTATTCCAAATATAAATATTCGAACCAATTGTGATAGACTGACAATAGATCCAAAACAAACTCAAAGATCTATTAATAAAAAAAGAATATCTTCATTATTACGAAGTCGGAAGGGCTCTATGCTAAATATAACCATCTGCTTTACTATGTAAGCAACACTGACCAAAGTAATCGAAAAACGTGCGAGTAAAAATCACAAGGGAGAGCAGAAAGCTTAGTAAGACTCTTCCACCTTATGCAGCTCCAATTTTTTTTTAGACAGACTCAGAACTTGTTATTTTATTGCCCCCAGAGCAAGCATAGCGTTTCGATGATCTTTAGCAATTTGAGTAATTAATGAAATTGACGGCCTGCAACTATTGTTCTATTCTGTTATCATACGACAGAGCTAGATGTAGTTTATGTAACACACCTGAGAGTAAATGACCTTAAGAGAGGAAGCTAAAAAAGAAAGCACAATTTGCTCAGTTGAATATTCTGAATATCCGTCAAATGTATGAATTCTCTTTACAATTTCCTTAGCAGTGTTCAAAAAGTAAGATGGATGGACAAAATGCGCATGGTTATCCTTAACAAAAATATTGATCATCTAAGCCTTTTGTCACGGAAGTAACTTATGGTCTTAACTTAAGGTGGTAACTTAAGGTCTGAATATTCGTAATACAAGCCTTGGATTATGATCACTTCTTAATAATGCAGTAGCATTTTCATGGCTTCATTGATAGGTTCAGTATACATAGATGAAAAAAGACATGACAGACATACTTCAACTATTTTCTTTATTGTTATTCTATCTGTTGTTATTTGTGTGCAGACAGTTCATTTGTTTCCTTAAATTGTGACAATTAGTGATGGTGATACATAGAGCTCGCCTTGCGGTTCCACTAGAATGAGCTTCTATTAGAAGTTCATTAACAGGCTCTTAGTCGAGAGGCTGTGCGAAGGACAGAAATAGGTCTGTGAAGGATAAGTGCTTTGATGAAGATGATTGAAAATTTGTTGATGGACAAGTTACGTACGTATTTCAAAAATGTTCCTTCCATGTGTAACTGTTCTATATGACCTTTTCGTATTTAAGAAATTGGTTTATTTTCTGATATTAGGTTTCACCGAATGAATTCAACAAATTGATTGGGATGACTTTGATGTTGGCTGACGTTTTTCATAATGGCAATTGATCGTTGACCTATTAGCGATAGTGACCTTCATGGCTGTGAGCGTCTTTTTGCAGTTTTATTAAGTCTCACATTCCTCTCTCCATTTTTTTAGTTTATCGTTCAGCGAAAAAATCGATAGCCTGTGGTTCTCCCTTCTGCTTAACAGTGGCCTTGGATCTCCAGGGACCAGGAGGGTAATGGGAAGATCAAACTGATGACCAGTTTGTATTGGTGTCAGAATCATACAATATCTATCGATGACGCTGCAAGCAATTTGAAATTGGCTACGTTTATGTGGGGTCATATGTGAAACCTGCGTTCATCGCACAGGGCATTTTTAAGGGGATCATAAAGGGAAGACATGATAATTTCGTTTGTCTCCTTAAACCAATCAGTCTTAGATAACCATTAAAATGTCTTTCTATTCCGTTTCGCACGTTAAATTCTACAACAGCCGCGTATAGGGCAATTGTGTTACTGTCTACGGGGCGTGCCATGGAAATAGTTTCGACGACTTTGAATGCATGAATACTATGTAAGTCCTAATAACATTGTATGGGACAATATAGTTCAATTGAGAAAAGCGCTGTTATGTTTCAAGAATTTCTTAATCCCTCCTTGTTTAACTTCCTTATTTTGTCTACCAGGACTCCGTTTTACGTTATGTCATAAATTTTCATAAATTTATATGGAAACCTATCGAATACGACGGTTTCATATAGAAGATGCGTTTCATATAGAACGTCCTTGATGTACTGACATCATAAACATTTGAATCCATCAAAGATGACTCAAACACGGGCCTCAAACATTAGTCGACTACACAGATAACGGGTGCTTAGTTTAGTTTAAAGCTCAAGTAAAAGACTCGGTCATCTTACGATTAACGACAGTGCCCATCTTTGTGGGGTCTATGCTAAAGCTTATTTCACCGAACTCCTGTAATGTTACTCGCAGTATCCGAGAGTTCAAGATGGATTTTGGTGTATTTACGTATTGATGCTTGCGATTTACACAAGTCTCGTTTGGTTGTGCATATATGCCCATATTAGTAGATACGTACTGACCGACAAACATCTCTGCCATTTGGTATTATTAATGTTTCTTTTTTAGACATCATATGCCTTTGTCGTGTAAGTTACTACATGATTTCAACGACTTGTTTACATCGGCTGCATATAAGCTGCGTTACCATTCGTATTGGCTTACTACCAGTTTGATATTATCCACTCCGGTGTTTCTCGATTATCCAAGTGCTGGTTTAAAACCCGCCAGTGACATATTCTACACGATAAATGGTAATTGAAATAAAATTATCCATTTTAGTGAGTATAATATTATCCGCTCCACTTGTCGACTTGCTTCTTATCTTAGATATATTAAAAGCTTCCTGCTACTACCGCTACGACAAATGCCTAAGCAGATCTTGTCGATTCAATCGATTATTTTCAATTTTCGTGTACTCACCTGGATATGGCAAAATGTCCGGCTTCATCGCCCGATTATCGCATTATCCGAAGCAATTCTCTTTGATGTTTGGTGGTAATTGGACTGGTGGTTTGCCAGTGACACTCGTGCACGTTATTCATGCAACCGTTTTAATTTCACACAGCCGATATAATTGCTCTCCTGCGCCTTGCTTACAGATAATAGCTATTTGATCTATGTATAGGACGCGGTTGTTGTGATATCGTGGCATTACAATATATAATAACAATAATAATATCGAACATAGTGTCTAATAAATCAGTGTTCAGTTAGCGAGATTTTTCTGTCGTGTTGTGAACAGCAGTTTTCAAGCACCAATAGCTGCTCACAGTAGAGCAAAATGTGGCAGCTAAATTAGACCTGTCCAACGGAACAACCGCCTCACTTTGAAGCGAGGTGCTGACGCTGCCAGGCTGAATACATAAAGAAAGTACAAAAAGAGGCTTGTTAGTTGAGCAAAAGTAGCTAACGGTAAGTATTGTGACATTAACACTGCTGTTATGATTCCGCTTCCGACAAGATATAATATGATTATAGTAGCAATGTAGTTGAAGCTAATATGGTTAATACAGTCGCTATGATAATTATAATTAGTATTGTTATTATTCTCCTTAAACGGTAGTAATAGTGAACGCTTATTAGTCTTAGCTGCAGGCGATCGTCAAGATTTAATTAGGATAAAAAAAAAAAGACAGACGATGCTTTTATTATTATGGAGACGAAGATAGTATACAAATGTATCGGCAACAGTTGCTGGTTGCTTTTTTGCAATAATTCTTTACGTAGTTATGGCTGTAGTAACTGTTGTTCATTATGCGGTGGTTGTGTTGTAAAGTTTGGAGCGTGATTGTTGTTATCATTATTATTGCATAGAGTTACCAAAAGTGACGGAACAGAGCGGTGCACGCCGGTACCGATATGAGTCTTCTCCATTTTAAAGTTGCTTTTCTACTTCCTAACTTTCCTAACCCAGCCTATTGACGAGTGTGGTCGCCATTCTAATCCTCATTATATTGTTAATGTGAGATTATTATGATTAGCATCACTTTCTAATTATTATCGCTTCATATTTGCAGTAGTCATTTGTGATAATCGCGTTATCAACTTTACAACAGGCTAAAATATCATTACCATAGTAATAATAATAATAATGAATGTTGTGACATACATGTGACGTACACTGTGGCTGGTGGTAATTAGTTGCAACTGGAACTACATCAACCGGTTCCCGGCGCGGAGTAAGAGCAGTGACTTAATTATTTTTATTACAGAGTAGTATTTAGTTGTATTAATAATAATAATAATGCTACTAATAATAGTAACAATAGTAATAATAGTCATAGTTGTAGTAGTAAAAGATTTACTTTGTGACAATGTGAGCGGGCTTTTCGTATCATTACTGTTCCTCTTCTATTTTGTCGGGCCGCGTATTAATTAATTGAATATTGATTAGCACAGCATCTTCCTCTCGCTTTCTCTCTTTCGCGTAGTATTTTTCCTCTTTCTATTTATTTTATCGCAATGGTATACAAAAGCTAGCACGACGAAACGTACAAATCTAATTAATCCAGTAGTACCAACTATATTATGTGAGTAATATATGCAGGTATTATCATGCAGGTTACGTTATTCACGAAGTTTATACGACGATTTCTCTATTCGTCGTAGTTGAGCGTTTCCGGAGTGAGTCAGTGAGTTAGTCAGTCAGTGTGTGAATATTAGTTAGATATAATGGTTAGTTAAATTCGCATCGGTTGGTTGAATCGTCGGCTTGCTGAATTAACTGGAGAACAGTTATGATTGTTTGACTGATCTTGATGGTTATTGATTATCATCCTTGATTGATTGCCTGATTACTTTATCGATTCACTGGTGCTCTCGATATATGAGCGTCCTCGGTAGCTTGGCGAGTTACATTGCTGTCGATGGATTCGGCTATGAAGGCCTGCCGTTTAGAAGTGTGAAAAAAAGGATAAAATGTCCGTTTAGGAGTTATCTTGGCAATGGGTCAGAAAAGGACGAACTGCATACACGGGTTTGCATTATATTGCATTGCATATCAAAATGAAATCATACCCTATAGTAAAATTAAATTGGGAATCGAATATAGACAACAATAAAAGACGATCGATGCATTAAGTCCGATCATTTTTTATCTTTTAGAACAAAAACGTATTAAAGAACCAAAAAATATAATGAAATTACCCCGTGAAATCAAGACTGTATCTTTAATTAAAACCACGACTGTGGAAAATTAATGTTTCTGTGTTATGGGACACGAGGTAGAGTCTCAGTTTCGTTTTCAAGAATATAATAATCACAGAAACGGCGGTACTGCATACGCGTGATGCGCTTAGATGGGAAAATTTTCGCAAATGCAAACGTGCAATGGTTTGGATGCATGGAAGAAACTTGTGGAAGGATAAGAGGCTTAAACAACAAACATTGGATTTTATGAAGGAATGACGAAGTCTTTTCTGTTTGGGTGCACACAACTACTGGATATAAGAATAGTATGCTGACGAATGTCTTACCGTTATGCTGGTGCTTCATTCGTGATAATATCAGAATATAATTTTATTCATCGAGTCAACGCGACTTTTCGATATCAAAACACTTGTCATAGTTTGGTTACAAAAATAGACCTCTTTCACATAGATGTTTTCCACGGGTTCTAAAATATCCTCATAGGTCCTCCTTGGTGGATGGCTGCGATGTCTCTCTTCTTTATGGAAAATTCTATTTCACAATTCACATAAAATTCAGGGCTTGACTGAATTATACGATCATAGAGAACTATAATTATGTAACGTGATTTCGACCTGTGTCAACTTTTGTTTTAGGATTAGATTCGTCTTATATTTAAGGTAATTAATTCTTATTGTGTTTAATTTATCATAAGGCCTAATTCGACATGGATTTGCATTAAGGCGGAAAGATATTTACACTATCCACTATAAGCCTAATGCATTGGCCTAGCATACCATTGATCCTTAAGCAACTGGTTGAACATATATTTGATATCGTTTTAACTTAATTGATACAAGATAGGTTCCAACATAAAATCTTCATTTATGACTTACAAAAGTGACTTTAACAATTTATATTGAATGTAACTTGTCTCTTTGATTAAAATAGCCGCTCGGTATTGGGTCAATAACATGAATACGATTGAAATTAATCGTTTCGGCTAGCTATGGACCGATATTTCGACACTGAAATTGAGACTAATTGGCAACAACATTGATTCAGTGAACTACCTATATATACGGTAGTTTCTACCCCAATACATCTTTTGAGGAACATCGTTGAACCGCAATATGACCTTCAGTTTATAAAATGATATGCGTTGCTCAGAGTATTATAGATTAAGTTGTCTAAAGACTTCAAATTTGCAAAACTAACTAATAGAACTCCTCTTATTATTATAATAAGCAGCGAAAAAAAACTGTCACCAGGTATGGATTTACATAATCTCAAATAAGATGCTTTCAAGGTTGCAATTCCATCTGCTTGGCTTTTCCAGCGCTTAATGTGGCTGAGCCGTTCGCTGCTAACAAGACCGTCAGGTAGAATAATTCCATGTTGAATTTAGGATGACGTCATAACGTAGAGTCAGCATGCGATCCTGCTTTGTAACGTTGTTGTTCTGTCATAACTCGCCCGAATGTATTTATAGATTCTTACATAACTCGAATGATATGCAACTTGCTACGTCGCTTAAAGAAATCAAGATGTGACATAGTCATAGAGGTTTTTGTCTCGTCGGATTGGTTTTCACTTGTCAGTGACGCGATTTGTTTGTTAATGTAAATGATAATGACGAGATGCTCGATGCCGATGAGAACCATTTTTCGTTGTCGATGAGGCACTTCGGCGAGACTTGAGGTAGGCTGATAGTGCCAAAGAGAATAATATGAATTTTGAATGAAGATTTTGACGATGACCGTTACGATCCATGCCTGTTTCAAATCAAGATGTAAAGCACGGTAATCAATTTTACTATGGTTAAAGAGTTTTAAAATGTTCTTCATAACCCAGAATTCCAGGGTATTTTCCTGAAGGAAAGGCAAATAACAGTAACAGGGTTCACTGCGGGGGGACCATTTTTAATCTAATATCTGCACATATATCTTGCTTCATTTAATGGCATAAAAACTGTTAATGCCTCAGTCAGGTTGCTATGATTAGGCAGAGAGAATAATAAATTGGATTAATTACTTTTTATTGTAGGCTCATATATTCTGAGGTAAAACATTAGTTTCGAGTAACAGTTGTTGATTAGAGCAGTAAATACGGCATCTGACAGCGTCCAAGTAAAGGACAGATTAATTGTTATATATCCGTGATATACCAACCAGTTGCAATATTTGAGTCGAGGCTGTTAAAGAGAAAAATATAACTCGTTAATAGAATTTCAGACCAGAAATATCCAAACAAATCTGAAGAGTTGATGCTTACTGTAAAAAAGATTTCGAGCTGCCCTCCGATGGTCCTGATTATGTCGATAGGGCAGCACTACTTACGTAAGGCTTGCCTCGTATCGTCGTCTGATCTGTGCTAACAATCTTCAGTTATATTCGCAGCAGGATGCTCTGAAAGGCGTAATAAACTATAGAAGACTAGCCAAAAGGAACGACTGTTTTCGGTGTGACTACTCGGAAGCTATCATCGTATTGAGCAACATGGAACCAATTCCCGAGCATAGGATATTCGTAATGCTCAGAGGACAATCGCTTCACATGAAAGCAAATACTCTTTGGCTCCAGATGTCTTAGATGATTACATATAAAAAGCTGCTATAGCTTGGGTTGCTAGTTATACTTACTTTTTTTCGGTTTTTGTGCTCCTCGTCTTCCAACAGCTTCACATCCAAAACTAACGTCATTGCACGTATCTTCATCATAAGCTTCAGCTGCTTGCATAGCATGACATCCCACAGCTACAACCAATTTGAAACGCAACCGAACGTACACAGTGCATATGTATGTATGTGGTAATTTTATTTTCTATTATTTCTCTAATATAAATTGGCTTACTGATTGCACATACAGTTTACACAAGATGAGATATTCGCGACTCACTGTAATGTTGTCCTTTTCGGAAAGCAGGAGTGCGAAACCGGGCAGCGAATCTTCAATAAAGTGTGTTCTAAATCATCCTCCGAATGGCAGAGGGCGTAGAGCTGTTTGTCTGCAAATTCAACATAAGCACAATATACCACAATATTTCGGAGCGATATGAAAGCGTCCGTTTATTCTTACGTATTAATTAAGAATTTCCTGACATGCAAACGAACACCTCCGTATGAAGGAATGTACACAAAAACGGGGAAGTTAAATGCCACCGAAAATAATTTTCGGAACGTGTTGCTATGTCAATGGGCTTAAGTTGAGTCTGTATTGTAAATCTCGGTTGTGCAGATTAGGAACCTGAATATCATATAGTACGGACATTTTGATAATAAAACTTTTGGGTATAATGATAAATAGCTTTGAAAACCTCATACCGGTCGATTGCACCCCATATGGCTGTTGCTCACGTCTAACGAAATAAAACCATTCTAATCTTGCTTTCTGTTTGTAAGGCCTCTGTTCCAAACATAATTTTACGATTATAAAATCAGCAACGTGTTTAGTGTATGTAGTGGTTGAATCTCAGCACTGTGTAGCACTGAGTAACTAAAATAGCAAAAAGAATTTAGAATTATTAGAGGTCCGTGCTCAATCATACAACACAACTTGATAAGACAATCAAAGAGGACGACTTAAAAAATGCTCCTACCGTTCTGTATGCATTTTCGTTTGCGCAGCTCATTGTGGACGACAAGATGCGAGTTAAGCCCTTCAACATCGTCACAGGTAGCTCGAAGTCTTATTACAAGCGAAGTTCCAGTGCTCGAGGCCACAACTAATTCTGCCCTTCGTTGTCGTCTTAACTGCTGACGATTTTTTAATTCTTCTAACACCAAGATATCGAGCGCAAGGCGCGAGTTATCTGGACTTTCTGTCATACTACGAGTGAAAAACATATTTTTCTATTATTACTAAAATATGTACCAACTCATGTTTGCAAAGGCAAAAATTAGTCTGAAAGTTCTTAAACGAACTTTAAACATACCTAAAGAAGATTGTTATTTTATTGAAGTCTGAACAGAACTTTAGATTGAGACTCTTGCTCGTTTTTGCGTACCATACACGTAGATTATTGGCTAAGACCGCTAAAGTCGCCATTAACGAATATATAATACATATTCGAGAATATGGTAAAAGTTAGCCAACATAAATAAAGGGCAAAGAACAACGAGAATCTTGAAGGTATTCACAAGTTTTCTTAATTCTCCACAGCAGATAGTTGACTGTTCGAAACTTCCAAATACAAACGTCTAAAAGTACCTAAACTTTTATTTTGTAATACATTCTAATTTAGTAGTAGACAGCGACATTCGATTCTTTAATTGCTTTGCATGTGCTAGTTCAGTAAATTCAGTCTTTTATGTAACTCGGTGCCCACTTTCATTTAATTTCATTTAAAAAGTTAAAGACTACATTAACATAACCAACGCATTCATACTTATTGACTATAAGATAGTATCATACATAATTTTAATATTTTATTAAAACTTTTTTAATAAAAAATATTTTCTTTAAATGAAAATTAATTCTGCACTAAGGTTTATTAAGATACATTTATCAGGACAACGTTTAACGAAGCACGACTAATGGGTAGATGGTAAGTTGTAACGATTATGTTCTTTTCTATTCTAATTCCTCATATGACTTATATATATACCATGGATAATTAACTGGAAGGATGTTGTTTGTAGAAGTCATCGTCTGTGTGAATGTAAGCCCTTGCATATCATCTACTGGGATATTTTAGCTAATAAAGTCACACCAAATTACGAATTTTCACTGATGCTAGGTACATCTTCTTGTGTATCATTGTTTCGATCAATGAAAACAGTGAACTACATTTTCACCTGATTTATAAATCCAGTACCAAAATATTTTGCTACAAAAATAATTTCAAATTAGCGATCAACTAAGCTGTAAAGTACAATATAACTTTCCTTCATTTATATCGAGTATCCTTTGCTGTAAGGCTAAACAACTAAGACGCTTACCATAACCACGCAAATACCATAATTCATTTATATCGAACATCTATTGACCAAACTTATATATAATGAGTCACAGCGGAGACATAGCGCGCGTTTTTGATCTTAGCTACATCCTATTCGTCGACTCGGTCGCCGCCATGATTCGCGAGTCATCATCGTCAGAAAAACACGATTTGGCTGATACCGTTTTATTGTGGGGGGCAATCTATGCGATCGTCTCCTATGAATAAGCCGTATATTGCACGGCTATACAACGTCGCAGTTTATTCCAGTTGAGAAATTTGCCAGCTATTTTTTTCTTGTGCAAAAAATATAAAACATAATTAATGTACAACACCGTTGCACTGCGCACTCTCTTCGAAGGACATCTACCAGAAATGTCCAGTCCTATTTTGTCTGTCAGTATTAGGGCAAATTTTGGGCGACGGTGATGAAGCGGGCGATCGAACGTGACTCCACACACGGAACGGTGTGCGACCACTATGACGACGAGCAAGTCGGACCATGATGTTTTTTTACGAATTCACCATAGAAGGTTTACGAGCATAATTCCAAGAAAGGACTCACTTGGAAAGCGGGCATTCTTCCTTCACCTCCATGTCCGAAACGGGTTCATGAAAAACTCTGGCACCACGAATTACACCCATGCTGATTTCCCTACACGGGACCAGTGACAAGTTAGGGATCGATTGCAATAGAGAATACGGAATACAGCTGTACACCAAGTGAAAAGTCCTTTTTGAGGGTCAAGGCAAGAGTTGAGCGCTATTCATCAACGACTCATTACTATGCAAAGAGCTCCATTTAGGAGCTCCTGGCAACTTATAACTCCTGGCGTAGGGTTATGCTAAAAAGGGGTCTAGTTTTAGCGGAAGCTGTACCAAAGGCTACAGCTAAAACTGGAAACAGTGGTTGTCTATTAACCTAGCTAGGGCACAAGTTGGGTATTGCTCATGGAAAGCTCGCATCGCAGCGAAGAGCACCATCAGTCACAAGAGAATGGACCATTAGGCGGACAGACGGGTCCAGGCGGCCAAACAACAAATGCATTTGTTGTCGCCGAGCGCCATCTGGCGGTGCTCGTCAAACACTGCGCTCTAGGAGGGATTTTTGTATCGCATATAGCGCACAAAGGCAGCTATCATTATCATTAGACAATTGTGAATTGGTCGTGAATAAACCGAGTATAGTACTTGGCTGTGGATGTAAATCTTCATTAAAAAAACTTTCCAACGAGCTTAGATAAGCGAAGTAGGATTTTTTGATAGAATCCATATGAACTTTCGGCTTAAATTTTCTTCTGTATTCAAATGATTGCCTGCGTATATTAAAGTTTTAGACTCTTTAGAAAAACTAATCTGCGGGTATAATGTTTTAATAAACGGTGAAACGGTGAATTTAAGTGCATTCAGTTTCATCAAGTCTTAAAAGTGAAAAGCGATGCTTGCCATAGTTTTCATTAGAGTTTAGGTTAGATAATCATATTCGTAATGAAACTAATAAGACTCTTTTCCCTATTTTTGAAACGCAAATTTTTGCTTATATTAGAAGCTTGCAAAAATGTTTCATCTTCCAGAATAGTATTAGGCGCACCCTCATCTAAAATGTATTCTAGCAGATTGTTTGTGAGAAACAAGCAAATGCTTACAAAACGATTAACGACATGTTCAGAATTTATTTTATGTTCCGTATATTATGTCCACTCCCGACCAACCTGTTTGGTCTCTCTAAAGGAAGCTACAATTAATTACTTTCTAATCGTTCTTTTAGAGGCACTTTACATTTATTGCTTTAACGTTCACTGTACAGGCTTCCTAAAGAAATTGTGATTTTCAATCACATGGCTTGGTAGGCTCCGCCATGCCGTTACTAAGTGTTAACGACTCATCAATATTTTCTGTGCCTTTGACGTTGTAAGGTATCCAGCCTGACGGTTTGTTTGGCCAGAAAACGATTACAGTCATTTAGGCTGATTGCCCCACTTCCAATAGAAAAATTCGGCGGCTTTCTACCGTTCCAACAACTGCCAGTACGCTATAACTTTACGCGAAATTAATCATGATCCGATCAATATGGAAAGAGAGGAAAACACAAACCATCGTAGAAAAGCCATATGGTATTCAGTCTTAAGTTACTTTCTCACCACGACTACTTCTTCATGCCTTTAACGAAATCGTTTACCGTAAGAAATATGATAATGATTATGAATGTTATTACGAGCTTGGCTAGTCATCTACCAAGAAAATTTTAGTAACGTTGAGTCATTATCTTACACTTTTATCTGGTCTCTGATCCGTAAACATACATTGTAAGGAATTCAATATTTTTTTTGCAATCGGCTATTTTCGCATGGAGTGTTGAATCATTGTTGACAAAAAATAGTAGCTGACTGATTTACGTTCTTTCGATAAATATTTCCTTTCCGAAAATGAGAAATAAACTTCACCTTTTTGTTGCGCGCACAACTTTAGCAGTATCCCTTGCAACTTCTTCGCTCTGTTTTTTTTTTTTAGTTTTTTTTTTAGAGTTTTTTTTTTAGAGTTTCGTGAGGGATGGTCGTTCTGTTTAGAAGTGTGATGACATCAAAGCGAGGCTGTTATGTTGTACTACCTCAATTATTAGGTAAACAAATACAAATGGTGGGATGCAACACAAGCTGTGAGCGCTTTCTTTGAAAAGATAATATTTCGCAGCAACGTATAATATCCATTCATTACAGATAATAAAAAACATGTCATGTTTTCATTTTACTATCGTTAGGGTATAAGCGTTTCCATTCAAGATGTACTTCTTTAATCAGCAGCTTTAGCAAGGACCTCGCTTCTAGAACCTATGAACTATCTATGAGCTTCTAGAAAGTGCATTTCTTAAAAGTGCAGCACAGCGCGCTTAGTTGAATCTGAAATCAAGACTACGGTTTGCGATTAGGCCGCTAAATTTCATCAAAAATTAATAAGAAGACGAGTTTTGTATCTGCGACTCTGCTTTTGGTTTAAAGCAGTAGCTAAAGGCAACAAAGAGTCTATTTGATTGAAACAGGATACGTCTTTGTTAAAGCCTATACATTCAATTCGGATTACGGAATCATATATTTTAATAATTTTGTGAAAGTTGACCATTGTAACTGCCATAAAACAAGACGCCATTATATTTTTGAAAATAAGAAATCAGGATGGATAACTAAAACTATGCCAACACTGAAAAAAATTAGTAATGATTTAGCGGGTTACTTATGATTATTCTGTATATTTTTGTAAAGTTTGCGGGAAGGCATTACTCAGTGTTTGCAAATCAAACAGATCGATATCTGGGCAATTTAATTGCATACCAAACAACAGATGTTATTTGTTAAGTCAAAGCTATTATATTTGGTTAAAAAACTCATTATATATTGTGTAAGTGTATATAAACAGTTTTGTGTAAGTGAAGGCCGCTCGTTGTCCTGCTCCGGTTCTTCCTGATTTTCGACTTGTCGTGGTGAGGACGGCTGAGAGTCAGTTATATAAAAGTTTTAGTAAATTCCACATCCTTAAGATTATTACAGATTGTCAAAAATGTTTCGTAAAAATGCAATTTAACTGTCTGAGCTGGAGCTAAGGCTTATAGTTTAGATAAAACAACGTTAACAAGCTTACGAAGAGCAAAGAATGTGTTTCAGAACGACACATTTTAGTTAGTCAATAGGACACAACAAACTGTGAAAAAAAAAAGTGATCTCAAACCGCAAAAACTTACACAAATAAACTGTATGTAATTTGATCAAACGGGCTGCTGCTTTACTTAATTCGAATCGAAGCCCTTATCCCGCTATAACTAATTGTTTGGCCTTCCATGCAACCTGCTGAGGTTGAGTGAGTGCAAGCTTGGAAAAGATGCAGTCAAAAGCTGTAGCACCATCCTCCAGGTTATATCGACTGCGGTAACGGCAGCGTCGGTGTTATTCAGCGGTCCTACTACACAAAACAACTTAATGCGGGCATAGCGTAAGCACAATAAATGAAAAGAGTGCAGAGTTATGACAAGGAATAAACGATTTCAGCGAAAAGATAGTAGTAGTGCTGAAAGAAGTCGCAATTTTGTGCCGAGGACTTCATCTAGAGACTACCGCGAATTCAACTCTCTATCGAGTGTCAAAATATTTGATCTATTCATGCAATGAGGTATATTCAGCCGTAATGGACCATACTTTACTGTTTTTTAGAGCGTGGACATGACCGAGAGAATAATGATAACAATAATAATTTTGTTTGTGTTTTCAATAAAGTTGAGTGCGAGGACGCTAATATGCAACCGAAAGCCACGTAGTGTGGGACGTTCTCTAGTACTAGGGACGCTTAAGTTGGACGATGAAGCTTTGGTAACTACATTGGCATAACCTGAAAACGTCTATTCTTTCTCGCCGGCATCCGTCACAGTGGCCCGCCGCTTTGAATACCTTTAAGACCGTTGTTTAGCATACCCGCGGATTTAAGCTACGTTTTGATCTGCGCTGGGGTTTTGACGCAGTCCTTTATTCACCACTTAGGGACGTGCTAGTAAACGTCCAGCAAACCTGGTCTTTGCGCCGTTCAGGCATCCCGCCTTATTCGTCGATGGAGCCCTCCGAGGTGACTGGCAACCTATAGTCAATAAACATTCTCCAGATCTATTCGAAATAAGGCGCAGTAGTTAGTATGGAGCAAAACTAAATAGCTGCGATCCTTTCGATTCCGCAAATCACAAAAGACGTGAGTACGATTAGCACAACGAAACATCAGGATAAAGTGACGCATTTTTTTTTAGCTAGGAATAAGAGAGATCGATACTATAGACATTAAAGAAGTCACCCATAAAGTACAACCTTTCCAATAAGGATAATCTTTGAAGGGACAAAAGCATATATTATTTATAGATTTGAGCCATGAAGGACAAGAAGTAATAAATTGGAATGGAAAAACTATGTGTTAGGCCCACAGAGTCTCGAGCAGCTCCCTTCCATTTTCGTTTTTTCGGCTTGTAACTGTTAGTACTCTAAAGAACACATGGAATTCCTTTACGTGTATTGTACAATGACGGCTATTTGAACTGTGAAATAAAGGCAACACTCAGGACATCAACGGTAGGTCGTTTTTCCAAAAAGTCCAGTTCAATAAATTAATCTATTGCTAGCATGAAGAACGTATATAACAGCTCTATAAAGATCTGTAAAAGTGGCTTTAGAGCTAAGGACAGTACATGGAAATTTATCTAGGATAGATCGTTTTTCAACACAATCGGAAGGTTTCGCCTATCATGAATGTTTCAGCGTGAAAAAAAAAAATGCTAGAAACCGAATACGGTGGGTTTTTCGTTTTTGTAGTACTGAAATAATTTTTTTTACACTTAAGTTTTCGCTACAAAACTAAATAGCCGCTTTAGAGAGAATGTCGGTAGCGATTTCGATCGCTCAAGTAAGCTGCAATGGTGAATTTTCTTACGCTTTTGCCGTTTTAGGGCCTCGTATTTTTGAAATTTTTAGTTTCCTGTGAGCCCAAAATTCACTTCCGTTTGATTTCTATGTATGTAGCATATTTAAATTTTAAATGAGTTTAATTTTTAATGGTTTCATGCCTATTAATAGAGCTTGGTGTACGGTTATTAGTAAAAAGCTATTATTTTTCATAATACTCTACAGATCGATAATTCACTTCTGCATGTCCTATATAGCGACGAATAACCTGAAGTAAATTTGATTTTCAAGGAACTTTAACCGATAGCAGAATAAAAGCAACTTTGTGTATGTGCCATCGGTGGTGACCTGACAAAACTAGCACAGAGCTTGTTAGATTACCTCGGTATTACGATAGCACCTATAAATAGGCAACGAAAGATTTGATTTATCAAATCAACTACCGTCTAGATCGTGTATCCTTGTAATAAAATCCTAGAGTTACATCTATTGCGTAATAGCGCGTCCAGTTCGGCAAATAGCCGTTAGCTCCGTCTTGTCCAACCTAGGTTTCTACAGACATGGCATTGATTGCAATTGTTTAAAAACGCAACGGTCCATGACACTCGAGACAAATTCCCCTGTGCACGCCGCTGGGTCCTGTTTTTATATTACCTAGTTCGACTAATCGATGCCTGTTACCTCTAAGCATGTTTACTACTTGTATGGCTCTGCGGACTATGAGTAATTAGTGATAGCTACAAATAGCTACTATTAATTTGCAGAGTATCAGATAAAGTTAGTGAATCACGTTGATTCCTTCAAAACAAGGACATTTCTAGTCCGTCTCAGCAGAGTAACGTGAAATAATACATAAATGAAATAAAACATTTCATATATATATATGGTATAATTATGTTCTTATATGCTAATTACATATAATATGGTACAATTATAAAAATATGCGGTATAATTATGTTAATTTATTTAACTGTTAGTTGTTAGATGTAGCCTTTAGCCACGATGTTCAACCGCGTTCTACGTTATTTTTTCAACAGATTCTGTCCCATTTTAATCATCTTTAACGCCTCAAAGACTTATATATGTGTCCAGACCATCTTTAAAATGACAGTAACAACGTTTCTAATATTTTTTGATATGTTTTAGAAAAAAGTTTTGTATATGGTAAAAATAAAAAAAACCTGATAATGTCTTAGGAAATTTTATCCTAGGAAGAAATTCGTTCTTAGTCAATTGTGTCAGAAATGGCTAACAATGTTTAAAACATCTGAATGCTTAGCTTCTCGAGCTTTACATAATAGGCAACTTTTCATCCTTCAGAGAATAAAATATAATGTTTCCTCCGGTAAATGGTAGAACATTTTTTTGAACGTTACAGGGTTTTTGCATCGTTTACTTTATTTTTAAGACGATTTCATGTTTGCGTGAGATTTTACATAATACGCAGAATATTGATTCTTCGAAGAATAACGCTTTTTACGTTTGCTACCCCGGTGTAGAATATGGTATTTTTAACAGATCAACAGTGCCACATTGCTGAAACAGGCTGATGGGAGAACTTTATTAGGAAAAATGTGATAGAGAACAATAAGAAAAAGCGTAAATGACGACAAGGGGCTTAGTGCAGAAGAATATTAGAACAACTGTAAGGGTTTTGGGCTATAAATTGAGATCTAAACCAACCAGATACAACCTCGCTTCAGCCTAGGTGGGGAAAAGTAACGGAATAATGTAAAGTAATATCTGGTGTGAATACTTAGTGATGATCATGTGCAAGAAACGAATGAATAATTTAAGGAGCCCTGGTGTTCGTATCTAAAAACGGGGCCAAATTATAGATGCATGACACTATTTATTTCCATACAGGTCGAATAACATTGATTATTTTCTTTATATGCGATCATCAGTCACCTAAAAATTAGTAAGAAAGTAATAAGTAAAATATCAAAAAATACAATCCTACAAGAACTGAAGCGTTACATACATAAGGTTCCAAAAAAATGAAGCACACTTAATAGATATAGCTATTTTTAAAATATCTATCTAACGATGTCTTGGCATATGCTCAAATCTTCTTAATATTGGGCCGCAGAACCTCGCTTAAGCTAATATACGAATCGGATAGACCAATACTCTTTATTTTACCCTCATACTTAATTTATTCCTAATTTGCTTGAAGAAAATCATCTAGAGGATTTATTCTGAACGAGACGCTAACGTGAGTACTCACCTTCATCGCAAATACCCTAGGGTTAAAAAAACTGTATTTTCCGTTTCACGGTCGACCTTTTTTGTATTTTCAATACAACTTTCGACGCCTGATTGTAAAAAAAAATAGCATTTCTCTCTATTGCTCTTCGTGAGAACTTACTCATACCCACATAGACATTATTCTCAACTGTTCAGTTGGAAAATTCAAAAATGAGCTCTATTAAATCTAATTTTCAATGCCATTGCATTATGTGAAGTAGTATATGCACCATCGTTTTTCCGTTTGAAACGCTGCTCCTTTAAATTTAAGGTTCAATCATTTACTGCTTTTAGGAACACGCTCAATGAATTCCTCTAGAGCATTACCACTTTCAGTCCCGAGTACATGTTACTGATTGCTGTGATCTCTAAAGCACTTCTTTAATTATGAAAGAAGATTCGAGCAAATAATTATACGAACAATCGCTTCTTCTTCGAATCTATGAGGAGGTAACTCATGAAGTTACACTGGACCTAATCGTTGCGTAATAAAGTCTGTTGTTATATCATAACTTATCTGTCAGGTACCTTCATTTTTAGGACTAACATTATGTGCGTAAGATTAAACTTCTGAGGACCTAACGTCTATTCGTTAACCTAGTTATTCAGTTTAAAAATCCTTGATCTAAACATGATATTACTACATGCATTTCAGAAGAGAGTCTATAACAAGACATTCTGAATATAGTAACTGACCTTTTTTTTTAATTAATCTATTCGAATATTATTCCGTCGACCTGCCATTCATATTTTCGGCATATAGCATTGATTTTTTTAGACCACAATCGTCTCCTATATCATTATAAGCAGACTAAAGTTTATGACATTTTAACTCAACGCGGTCAAACCGCTTTAATCTCAAGTGTCCAAACGTTTAAATAGGAATAAAACGACAGAAATAGAGAACACAGCTTCCCTATTCTCTATTCGTAGTCAACTGTCGTAAAAACCGTAACTTTTGCCCAAAATTAAAAAAACATTTAGCTTATGACAATGAGTTTGCTTCAGCGCTAAAATAATTGAAGATTATTTACTGTATTGCAAAACTATATTCAGCTCCAAGATAAAATCGCAACCAACTTCAAAGTCTTTTTAATAAAATTTATACTTAACCTTCAATCACGTTTCAATCATATTTAAGTTCTACAATTTTAAATTCAACTGATCCAATCCGTTATAGCAGGTACCGATATAAACGATATCACTCACTAACAGTGCTCGGACAATTCTGCGGCATCTTGAGACAAGTTATCCCCCGACTAATTAGCTCAAAATTAAGTTTTTTTGGATAGCATTGACCATTTTTTAAGAACATTTCTTTGGTTTTTATAAATCATATTTAATATGATTCGTGGCATTTCGAACCTTCCAACTCTCAGATGTGACCTGGTTTATGATGCTGTGATCTGGCCACGATTTGGTACACTTACAGCTCAAACAAAGAGTACCTGCTCATAAGTTACACTCAGCCTAGAAACCGCGTTTAATTAAAGTATTCTACTGCATATAAAACTTCGATAGCCCTCAAATATCGTCATTTACACATCGGAGTGATCTTAGCATAAAAATTGGAACACAAGCCACGTTATCAAAGTTCATGTCTCATCTTAAATTTCGACACCTTAGTCCCATTTTCCGATATAATTGCACATCATCCGATCATCGACATATGGGAGGAGGGTGTTCTATTTCTAGTGGCCGATGTAAGTTAATATCAACCGATATCGGTGATAGCTTCGTGGGTAACTTGTCTGCTCATCATCTGGAACACGTTGTGGTCTGTACTTAAACGCAGGCATAGACACACTTCAATTCATGCTGATAGTCACCCCTATGATGAAATACTTAATGGCGATACCGAGTGCAAAACTCCAAACATACCATTGATATCCACAATGGCTTAAAAGCTTTTAACCACCACGTTAAGTTGCTTAGCGAAATAACAAAAAAAAATCGGCAGTAATAGACGTCCAAGGAAGGTTGTTTTTTCTGGTTAAAAATCCGCTTTAACGCTAAAGTCCGTACACATGCGAAGCAAGAAGTTATATTTAATGATCTAAACAATTGTGTCTCGTTTTATTAGTGGCGCTGCGGCAAAAGCAGCCTCACATAATCGGTTAATGAAAGCCGGATGCCACTTACCATAAGGTACGTTTTTGACCGCTCAAGCAGATAAGAATGAGAACATAGAAGGAAGACTTTCAGAGGCGAACAACCTAGAAACATTACGTCAGTATAAAAAAACACGAGGATGGGTTGAAGAACTCGTGAGGAGAAGGATTTACTGGCCTTGATCTTGTGTGCAGCACCTCGTAGCTTTGTTGTCTGCATTGAGACCGTAAGATGTAGTTATCTGGAGCAACTTAACATCACGATTTAGCATTGATTGGATTTTAGTAGACCGTTGGCTGAGGTCAAATGACATATAATGTACTAATCTTTGTCACTTCGAACGTGCTATATACCAAGCAACCATACTTTGGTATCAAATATTCACATTCACCCACACACATAGCATGACAAATGAAATGAACTGGCTACCAAGACAGCGCGTGTCGCATCAAATAAGGTAAAGTCCTTTATTAAGAATACATGGTAGCTCCAGCACGTTCATTCACTATTCGTGTGATTTACTTTTATTATCATACGATGTCGCCCCACCACCTGCATCATTTAAACTATTGCTAAAAACAGAAACCACACAATTTGAATTGTACATTAGACTGTTAAAAGCACAACAAACTTTAAAATGTATTAAATTTTAAACTACGCGCCGCTAAAGGATGAAGTAAATACTCCTTTATACTATGATTAATAAACTGGCACTTTAGTGCAAATCTTTTGATAACATATTTCATATTGAAATAAATGTGCGATAATTCGTAAGCATTCCTGTGAATCCTTTTCTACGTTGCTATATATTACACTTCTCTAAAAACTAGTGCTCTGTTTTTTTAGTTATATACTATATATCTTACATATATAAGCGGTCAGCCACCCATTCAGATAATTAAAACTCAGTTTTTATTTTCGCGGAAGTACGGAATAGAACATCCATACAGTACTACAGTCTCCACAGTAAACGGTTATTAGGATGTGACTACCGTATTATTAAAAGGCTAAAACGTTGAGTTCTTCTTCTCTGGCCACCTTTTTTAATGAAATATATGGACCTGAGTATATTTTATACTTAAGTACTTTACTTAACCACCAAGAAAAAATAATTACAAACCTTCTTAACTGAAGGTTATAGCCGCAGGTAAATATTATACGTACATATGTATGATAAATTTTTTTCCCTATCTTAATACTTAACAACTTTGGCCCAAACTTTGCCCTGGGATTCTGTCCTGATTGCTGCAGAAGTCTCGCAGAAACCGTATTAGAAAGGAAGTACTTTGGATTTTTTGTACTAGTCTAAACGTCTGATCTTGATGTTATTTAAAAACGGTCTGACAAAGAAGAAAATCAACTTAACAATTAGAGTACAATATTACCTTCCCTTGTTGTGGATGAATGTTGTAATTACAACAATCTTACCTGAGTTGTTGAGTCTTGAGCGATTTTTGTCTACGAATCTATCTTGTATAGCTATACACTACTATACTGCTAATTTTCGCCGTAATTTGTTATGTTTAAAACAGAAAATGGCTAAATCTTTATATGCTCACTAAAATTTATATATATATATATATATATATATATATATATATATATATATATATAAGGTAGGTATTCACTCAACTCTCCAGAATGGTAAGATGCAAACGTGTAAGCACACGATATTTGTCGACAAAATTTGGAGGCACGTTTACCTGTTCAGCAGATCTCTTTCAAGCGCTAGTATTTTGCAGCAACACTTTGTGTAACAGTGCGTGAAAGCATTCCTTGCCTAACATATGGAGATCTAAAAAGTAATAGACTTTTAAACGTCTCATTACAGAAAAAAACAAAACCACAAAAATTATGGCATTTCATAAAAATAAACTATACAAATAAATGTATTTTTTGAGTTGGGGAGAGTGTTTGTTGAGAATGTCCTCACACCTTTCAGTCAATCCTTCAGGAAATAAATGCGAAAGACCAATTCAATAATCAGCTTTCCCATTGCGTTCGACCTTAAAATGATTTATCTTCAAATCAAGTATTGAAGCTTAAGTAAATCGTGTGGTAATATTTTTAACTTAAAGAGTAAACGGGTAGCCGACGCCACGAAAATAAGTGGTTTTGAATATATTATGGATGAAAACTAAATACTGCTGTATATAAGAATCCACCAGCGTAAATTGTTCGAGCAAGTTATATGGTTAGATATAGATCTATTTAATGAAGATGGCTATCTTCATTGGCGAATCAACTTGACGAATACTTAATCTTAAAATCTGAAAAGCGAGTTAAAGAAAATTGACTCCTTAGCGGTGAAATATAAAAGTGAAATTTCGACCCACATATAATAATAATCATAATAGAAAGATTAATAGTAGCAGCTATAGCAGTGTTTCTTACGAATTATATAAGGTTGGTGATATAATATTGGCCATTCTATATGTTTTTTACATGAAAAGTGAGCTGAAAAAGCAAAAAATTACAACTATTTTGTAGAGGCACATTTCACCGTTTATTAGTTCACTATCGGTAAAAGCATTTACGTTGGATGGTGTTGTGATCGGTCCCATAGATAAAACACGCTTCACTCTTTGTATAGGTGGTATTCGATCCCACAAACCTGCAGAACTTTGGCCACTCTATTTACTATGGTATAATATACTATGAACTAGTATAGTATCCCAAGTCATCTTATTATTCGAATGGGAAATATATCTTGCATATGGATGCTATTATTATGTTCGAATGGGAGCTGATTATTGCGTGTTTACGCAATGTTCTTACCACTTCTTCAAAACGAATTTCTGGATAAGGGATTAGGCAGCGTATAATTGTCATTTGAAAAAGGCTGTCATTATACTCTTTAGACCCCGCCTGATGGACTATTGACACTGGAGTGTCCCTTTGCTACAAGTCCTTTAATACCATCCAGAGTAATGATTTCACCCGACTGGAAAAATTCAGTAGCCCCCAGAACACCAGCAACGGCGGGTAAGCCGTACTCCCGAGCAACTACCGCCCCGTGGGACAGCGTGCCTCCGATCTCAGTTACTACTCCAGCCAACAACGGAAAATATGGTGTCCACCCTAGAAAAAGTAGGCAAATTGAGAAAAAAACCGATTAATTTAAATTAGGCTTTGCAGAATGTTTTCTGGTTTCTTTACCATTAAACGTCAACATTGCAACAATAAGTTAATGAAATATCATCGTATGATCGGTGCATCTCATGCGACAATAAATGCGACACGTTAAGAACAATGAGAAGTAAGGCGGTTGCCGCCCACTGGTAAGTTTTTATAACAAACACCCCAGTCTCCTTTACTGTTGAGTAATAAACTCTATATAAATAAGCAGAGCATAATAACTGTGCTTAAGGCGAGATAATTTCTATTATTCACTGCGTATCGAGAAAAGTTACAAAAAACGGACAGACTATGAAAAAGATCATTTTCAAAGTTCCATTGGTTAGAACATTCTACCTGTGTCAGTAGCTCTTGTGACGAGAATATCGCCTTTGCATATAAGATGCGCTTCAGTCTGAAAATGAGTCACGATTCGGGCTACACCAACTACGACTCCTTCGCTAACAGGCATCCCCGGCAGACTAGTCGCCCCTTTTGGTATCGATACTACATCCAATCCTATCTGCAAAAGAAAGTAAGTCTGATAAATGATAAATTCTGTCTGCTATAAAGTAAAGCAAGTATGCGACTAAGAAAACCAAAGCTAAAGTAACTCACTGGTTTCGGTATACCGCTACTGATCACCTTCACTTTCAGTTTATCGAGCTGTTCGTGGAGCCTTCTACGCCGTATCGTTCTAAATAGGAGAATAAGGGTAATTAATTAATTTGGGTTTTACAAAAAAGCAACTAAGATTATCTTTGTTCGCTAAACCAGTTACACTAATTAATACTCCCCTACATAGGCATGTTTTTTTGTTTGAGATCCTCTGTTAATCCACACTAGTCATAGAAAGGCTCGTTGGATGACAAGACACTGTGGATGCTACAACCTCACGGGTTGAAACTGCCGCAATTATAGAAATTATTATTTATTTGCAATTATAATTTGCGTTGCAAACAATCAGATAATTACGATTGAACTGAACGGATTTTTATTTGAAACAATTGAATGTTAAAAATTTATTAAGGTTATCTAGGCTCGTTAAATTTAGTGTTATAAAAAGTGATTAAACTCAACCTAAAATTTTACGTCAAACTACTTCTAATTTTTTATCCCACGATGAAGACTCTTTACAGTAGTTTGTGTAATCGTATGGTATATATATATATATATATATATATATATATATATATATATATAATAATAATGGCACATAGTATGAAACGACTGTATGCTACTACTATGGACGTAAAAAAGTGTGTCGTTTTCGCGTTTATCTATTGAGGTCTAAACAAATAGAGCAGCTAGGGAATAAAATCGTTCAGAAAAAGGACAAACCGTGACAAAAGACTCGGATTGCGCGTTGTGATTAAGCGATAAGCTTCGTCTACGGTAAGAAAGAAGACAAGCTGGGCATCGGGAATTCTGCCTTCAGCTTGGAGTTGTTGCCCCAATCGTCGTAACGCCAATCTGATTTGATGTATGCACTTGACAAGGCACGATTTCCCAACCTCACGAGCATATATAGCATACTGGGCTCGGGGTATTAGATAGTGGAGCATTTTTCTGGAAGAGGCAGTACGCAGCTGTATTTTTAGAGGTTTTTAGTCAAATCCTAGAGGTTTTATAATATCAGAAATAATGTAGGCGAATGAAATGCGCTATCTTTGGCTAGGTTGTATTTCCCTAAAGTGACACCAAATCCTTCAGATTTTCTATCTCATTTTATAAAGTAAGCTTTTTCAGCATTTTGACGAATTTAAAACTAGTACCGTTGGTAGTCTAAATTAGTCCATGCGAAATTCAACCGGGCTTTCAGAAAAGTGCGAGATTCATTAAGCAACTATATGTATATTTCATTATTTTCTGTTGAACCCTATCGATGTATAAACACGAGCTTAGAAAACATAATGCAATCGACAGCAAGTTATTAAAAAAACCCACGATGGGTTTTTCGTATTGTGTCACCTATTGAACCCCCTGGACGCAAACCTTTGTACGAACGTCGGCTGTCGTTCGAGGTCATCCACTGTAAAAGATTCTCTTTCCGTATTTTTGATTGCACCGGCACGAACATTAGCTTGAAGTGTGTATATTAAAGGTGTTGGATCGATATCCCAAGTCTTAGATAAAACGTCCAGTTCCTTGTAACATCGATGGCCATGTCTAGCTTGAAACGTTCTAAATTTTTTAGCCACTTCACAGTCATCTGTAGTTAGAAACTTGACAGCATCGTCTGGTGTCATGTCCATAAATCCTGCTGCCCTTGGTTCATTGCGGATATCTGATGCGAGTTTCTAGATGACACAAGAATGCATAATAGTATCAACGATCTCGGGAGTCGACTGCAATCATTATCCTTCTACTCCTGTATATCTGAGGTATAGTTTCGAAATCCAGAATATCAAAAATTGTTAACAGGAGCGTCAGTATACGAACAAATTAAGCATATATGTACTATAACTTCTTCTACTTGTAGCATATCAGTGTGGGTCGCCAGTCGTTTGCTTAGTCGAGCCGATGCTTAGCGGCAGTACGGATCGCAAAACTCAAAGCATTATTTAGTATCTAAGTAATGTTAACGTAAACCGAAACAAAAGCTTTTAAATTGGGCGCCTAAATAAACTTTACCATTGAACTGATGAGCTCTTCTCTTATTGAGCAAAGACACTTCCATAAACAAGGACATATTTTTTCTATCTGCCTAATAAATGTATTGTTACTCAAGAGAAATATCTTTTCGTATCTCTCGAACTCCTTGTTAAGTAACATAATTATCTGAGTTCAAGTAATCCCACTGTAAATATTTTAAAATATTTTGTAACGTCGGTAATACATTTTTGAAAATATTGCACTTGAACAAATATGACAAAGAACTTGGTTGAATAATAAATGCTTCACATTTTCATTTAATCGAAGACACGCTGTTTTACTAACTTTTGAATTTAACAGTAGTTTTGTGTATGTTTAACGGTTCTGTCATGCACAGTGTCGGCAGAGACGCTACAACAACCAGCTTCTTTTTGTTTCTTTCGGTTAGTCCATATGACAGGTAACATCCTTAAATTTGTATACCTTACTGAGTATAAACGGGCCTTTATTGCTCAATGGCTCATATTTTTGGCCGATGTCTAATTGTTTGGCGGCTCCCTTTCTACAAATCCTACTACTTCGCCGCATTCTAATTGAAAACGTAGCAGTCAACAACAGGTTGCACCCTCCAAGGGTAAACAGCGGTTTCCAAACTTTGAAAACCAACGTTCAAAAAGCATTTTCTACATACACAGTCTCTTGCTCACGGCACATTATATTTTCTCAACTCCTTTGGACAGGGCCTAAGCTTGTCGGAAGGACAGCAGGGACGTTTTTGTTTCATTTGGCACCTTTATCTTTTGAGCCCTATTAGGAGAAAATCTTAGGTTTCTTTTAGTACGAATAAATGTGTTCTGATCGATAAGGCCAGAGGTTTTCGAATCGTATACTTCACTGAAGGACGTATTTGGAGGTGCGCTTTAGAGGTTACCGTTCATATATTAAGCACATATATTCTAACTCACTAATTTTTATAATCACAACTACACGTACTTATTTAGTATTATTATGTAGGTAGTATCATGTTTGTAGCTTATTTAGTATTCAGTATATATGTATACAGTAGTTCAAAGGTAATTATTCATATGATACTAACCATAAGTTCTTTCGGAATTTCGGCGCTTTCGACTTCATAGTTTGAGCGCAGTAGTTTCGATAAAAGTACCATTGATTCAGCACTTGCTTCCTTTTCGCCCTGGCTCTTTTTAATGATGTTTAGGATTAGCGTATTCAACATAGTCGATGGAAGAACGCATAAATTAAGTAATTCCATGCTATCCTTGACATGGAAAAGTTGTCGCACTGTACTGAGCAGGATCGAAAGAGAATCATTATGCTGCGAGACTTCAATCTTTGCATGCTCTGAATAATTCTCCGCTCTACGTACTACAGCTTTGATGTTACACAGCGTCTGTAATGTGGCGAAATGGTGTCAGCTTAAACAGAAGTAACTGGAAATCCTAAAATCTCAATCAGTGTCAGGGTAAAAATAGAAAAAGAAATTAAATAAATTTCCCAGTTCTAGTTTCAGCTCCGGTTGTAAAAGTAATCCCGTGCATTCACAGTATAACACTAACGAGAAGCTATCTACGTTTACCTTCAGTAAAAAGGTGCCCATTTTTAACATGTCATTTTTGGAAAAGTTCTTTTCATAGAATATTCCCTTTTTCATTTCTTCATCTTTGTTGAGGTCAAATCCGTACAATGTGTATTGCAAGGTTTCTTGGCCGGATTCGGTTCGCCCTAACGGGTTCTGTAAATTTTGAGAAATGATATTTATCGTTAATTGGACTACTCATAAATAATAAGATTACTTTTTCTATAAATGAGCGGTATTTGGACGTATTAAGGAGCAATTCAGTAAAATAGAATAATGTTCTGAAGTTAAAGTCCGTTTGCGTCGACTGACGATGAGGTGATAATGCTAGACAAGTACAAAAAGGTCAACGAACATTGTGTACCCAAACCTGTCTCTAATGAAAGGTGTGACTACGGTTGTATTGAACGTTGTTTTTCATATTAAAACAAAACAAGCGTAATATGACATCGAATAACTTGACAAGAATGCCACCTTCAAAATAACTTACATGAGAGAAATTTATGAAATTTCTTTTTCCAATATTGCTGCATATGCATTGTGCGTACGGTGTTGGTTCTAGTAGACCAGGAAATAGATCGTTCGCCCATATTTTTCCGAAGACGTCAAGATAAATATGGTTCAAAATTACAATGCACATTGGCGACATCACCCCCGGTGATATCTCGCTGAAATTTGTATTACACACAAGAAGACGAAACAACAATTTCATATTACGCTTTTAGCTTTGATATTCTGTATGCTAAATACTACTCTGACGAGTACTCTATAAGCAATTTTAATTACAGAAACATGCTTCAAAATTTTACTTACAGGATGTAAGTCCTAATAAAAAATGTCAGATTTTTTACGGTCAAGTTACGACCAAAAAGTTTACTTGGGTGCTAATTTTGGTGAAAAAAAAGGGTTAACTTATACTAGTTCAATCTACGCATGTACGAGTCGGGTTGTATTCGACAGAAGCTATATGGGTTACTTTATTTGTTCTATCTGAGCTAAAATTTTATTACTACTAAAGCTTTAGAATTTACGAAATGCACATAGGTTTAAAAAAATAGTTAGGCTTGCGCAACTGGATTTTCTCTTTTGTTAGGTGTCAAAAAGGGGGGGGTCTATAAGACAAGTATTTTGGTAGTTTGGTATTTGGACATTTTCTACTGTAGTCTCATCTGACCTCAAGCTACATTTTCAAAGGCAAACTGGCGGAAAGTAACGTTTTGTGACACAACTGAATTACATGATTATCTTGGCGGCTAAAATGGGCCAGAGTGAGGTGGGACTAAACAGGCCAGTGCATATGTAGAGTATGAAATCGGATGCTAATTTTACAGAACAATAAAAGAACTAGACAGCCTTAGAGTTCAACTCGGCTTGATCGAAATGCGTATATACGCAGGGTTAGACCAACGTATCGTGGCTCCGTCGTGCCTGTGCATGGGCCTATATTTCTCGGTGCGCGGCAGGACTTCATCACAGTGGCTTCAGTAGCCTACCAGTTGCTCAAATAGCCTCTTTACTTCTATTATATAGATATATATATATATATATATATTGCAGCAACGACAACGTTCGACCACTGGAGACTGGTTGAACGTTCGGCTTATGATCTGCCCATAGCAGGCTAGAGCCGGAGATTAGTTTATTTCTTTTATATATACATATATTTTTATATACGATTTATACGTTAATACATATTATACTTACTCGAGATTTCCTCGGGCGAAAATTTCCTGATTTGTACAAACGAAACTATTTAAGTCGTGTTGTATTTCAAAGTCGCTTTCACGAAAGACTGAGGTCACTGGCCTCGACTGTAGAAGAACTACGTCTCCATTTACGATAGCCCATTCGATATCTCGCGGGGTGTCAGTCAACTCTGTTAACTGCCACGATCATGTAATACGGATCGTACAAATATATTATTTTAACATTCTTAGCACGATAATTAGGATGTCTCAAGTTAGCTTATTTTCCTTAGTAAAAATTTGCTCCGAGACTTGTGTAAAACAGGTATGCAGTATGTTCACATTTAGATTTGACTACACGGTGATTTGACTGGACATTGACTCATGCAAAATCCCTTCCCATCATCATCATCTGCTTCTCATAGGGAATAAAAAACTATATTGTTAGTTGAATTAACTTGACGTTGGATAATGGTAATTTATCAATACACGATTTGAGGTTGTTAGATACAGTTAACACCACGTCCTGGTGGACATACTCGATACGACTAAGCTTCTATAATTTCTCCTTCGTGCCGAAAGTAGCTAACCTTTACTCCAATAGCGGCAAGACGAATCGTTTGTTCATCTGTCAGACAGTACGTCTGCATTTTATCTGAGGATACAGTCATTTCTGCAACTCCTTTGCCGTTGTTGGATTCAACGATCATCCTGTCCTTCTTTCCACACTGCAAATGGTCCAACATACTTTGTTCCGAAATGATGATTCAGTGAATATTATAACCGTATCTAGTTATTTTTTTCCATGTATGCATTAGTGGGGCGTGACCTTGGTCACGATAGCTGGCTCTTCAACTGTCACGCCGGAGGCCTATGGTTTAAGTCGCAAGACAATCTAAAGCTCATAACTTCACTGTGTGAGATTTAATAAAAAAGTTAATCCGATAACTGGAAGCTCACAGCTTACCACTTTGTCGAGCAATTCGACTGAAGGGTATTGCCCATTCGTTGCGCCGACAAGTGGTGCATACTTTAGAGTGTACGTGTCAGGTTCTATTGCAGCAGATACAACAGATTCACCGAGTCCGAAATTACCAGTAATTACAATTCGGTCGGGGTGGCACGAAACGGGATCACAAGTGAGCATAACGCCTGCACTTTCGGCTCTTGCCATTTCCTGCACTACGACAGCCATTGGCGTATTCAAACTCTGGCCATATTGTTGCTTGTAGATAATCGCACTCAGGGAGAACTGTGACGCCCAACATTTCACGATGGCATCAAGCAGATTCTTCCTCCCAGATATCCCGAGAAAAGTAGACATTTGTCCAGCTGCAGACATTTCTTCCGAATCTTCTTCAACAGCTGAAGATCGCACTGCAAAGCGTCTATTTTCCCATTCATCTTCGAACGACTGCTTTAATTTTTCCAACAGCTGGAAGGTATATTTTAAGCTTAAAGTAGAAGACATCAACCCTGCAGGCTTTGGTAGGGTACAGAAACTTGCGTACGTTACGATGTCGCTTATTGATATTATGTGCTCAAAAACTGAACACAGTCGTTCAGCTTCGAGAAACTACACCTATTTTATACTACTATACTGAGTTGGAATTTAAACCTAAACAGAGCAGTACTAATTGTTATAACGTTTAGCCAACTGTGGAAGCTGCTATATAATGGAAACGCTGTGTCAGAGAAAAACACTTTATGGAAAGTATACGCAGTTTTTACTAGGTATAAATATATATATATATATATATGCGAACCAATTGTTCGAGAGAAACGGGCATCCCAACTTTAGTGATTTTCGCTACGCATCTCTTTGAAGCTGAGGTAAGGCACGACAGATCTGTCGAGTATGTCCAGTCATCTAAAGCCTTCTGAAGCTCTGTTATAGCGCCTGTTACTTCCGGCAGAACAACGAAAGTCTTATACGCCTCCGTGGTAAGAACGATGGCCCAAGGCACCGAAAATGCGATGGCCTATAATTTGCAAATATGTTTACCAGTCATTTAAAATTTACAGCATCTTAAATATAATGATAAGTAGATTACCATGATAATTACGGAAAAAACACAACTCACCTAAATATATAAACCGACTTAAAAAACTGTTGTACATGCGTTTCTTGAAAGGAAATATTTGAGTATATTTCTATTTATAGCTTAAACAGTGACTGCATTCGTTGCGATTAGTCTGCATGACAAAAGTTAATGGTTAACACTCGGAGAGCTTAGAACCGTAACAAAGCTGCGTAACTTCTCGTTGTTTTCATGAAGGTACTGTGAGATAGACGCCAGCACAGCCAGAGATGAACCTTTGCCTCCTGTAAGATCTGGCCTACGACAAGCCTCTTCCATTATGTTCAGAATTTGCGTTCCTTCACACATGGAATCTTCTAGCAACGCGTTTCTATAATACAAAGCGCAATTTCAATGTTAATTTTCTTAATTATACAACTCTTCGAACTGACATAACGTAAAATTTCCATCTTAACATACATAGATTTATGACTCACGTAATTAGCTTTTCCGGAGGTAGTACATATGCTCCGGAAATTTTGAAGGTAACTCCGTACACACTGTGTTCTTCCGCCGTACCTCGTGTCAGTTTCCCCTCGAAATCGCTTACTGACCAAGCGTCGAGCGCGGTGGCATTTAAAGTGCTAATATCGGCTGACTGCCCTTTAGGCGATACGTAAATGGTGTGGGGATAATTCCTGGAGCGATAAACTAAATTTAAATTGCAGAAAAAATTGAAACATTAGTTTGTAGTGCCTAATGAATCGTATTTAACTGCAGTCAACCGTTTCGTGTAATGTAGGCTCTAGAAAAAGTTTTTACATAGAAGGATGCTTGTGAACCGCATCATTGCTTATTAGAATTTCAAACGCTTATTTTATAATGTACATATGACGTAGCTAAGGCCTATAGAATGATGTACGCCACATTTTAAGGCGGTGAGTGAACCGCAATGGGGCCATGAATACCGGTGTTGAATGTGAATGAGACCAGCGATAGATTTTGAGCCGAGCTTCTCTGAAAGCGTCCTTTGAAAATAGGTCCACCGAAGAAAGTCGGATGAAAGCAATATCCATAGCATTTCCCGCCTGTTGATTCCATGAGATGAAATACGGTGCCGTTCTAAACAAGATAAGTATTAAAACCAATTTATCTTCATGGTTACTTTACTGCGAGTATTTTTCAACAGTCTTCATAGTTTCCAAAGTAATGAAGTAGTCGACCAAATATTTCCACTCCTTGCATGACATATCCGAATTTCACTAGAAAATATTTAATAAACGCTCGACCATATCTACGTAGATCCCGCAATATAAAAAGACTTCACTACTAAAGTTTACAGATTTGACTTACTGAACATTTCGAAAACATTGACATATGGGCGGTCCATTCTTCGTGACTCTTTCTCAAATATTAATGCTTGTAATAACTAAAAATAATAGTGCTAATAGACTTCAGAGTATTTCCATACGATAAGTGTAAGCAACTAAATATAAGAAAAGGGTATAAGGATTAATACAAGGTTCGTCTCTACTAATATAAATAAAATTGGCAAAAATACTTTACTACTGGTAGAGAACCGACACATTTTATCAAAAAATTCAAGTTTGGAAATGTGTTCTTGAGATTGACCTTCTCCCCAGTGAAGTCGGTACTTTTTTACTTCAATTCTGTAAGAACAAGTTTTTTTTTTTTTAATTTTTAAGAGCCCCTTAGTTACACACTCTTTGTATATTTATTAAAACGTTTTACCAGAAAATCCGTCTAAAGGTGTACAGGTCATCAACGCTAGATAATCATTGTCTGTTTCCAATTGTTACATACCGTTTCGATTCGGAAAATCGAGTTATTGAGTAATACAAGTAATTATGTCAATGGCTAACATAACTGGGCGCTCTATATTTGACTTGCTCACATCCAATGGAGTTAATAAGGAAAACGATAAACAATACAACATTTATTCATTAGAAGTATCAGATGTGTTATTAAAAACAGCTTTAAACATAACTGGAAAACTATCTTGCCTACCGCTCCGTATCCGCAATAGTGGCGGATGCCTTGAAGCAGATTTGATTTTCCCAGCAGCTTCAGCCGAGACCCAAACAAGAGTAGCTCGTTGCGTTCGCCATCAAGGGTGAGTTCACAGAACCAAGATCCGCTTTGTATGTAGGCTTGAATATTGTGGCAGCATCTTCAAAATAGGTAAGTTATTACTGATAAACAATTATTAATGACGTGCACACTAGTATTTTGACACTGTTACAACTTATCAAAATACTACAGCTATCGATTTTCTATAGACTGTTAAATTAAACGAAAGAAGGAAGCGGTAAAATCAAATCTATGACTGATACGAAATCATTCTTTCAATCCGTTTGCATATTCTCTATTTTCAAATCTTGTTCATTTGAAATAACTAATAAATTGTTTAAATAAGTTGATCCTCAACAACTGGTTAAATCGCTAAACTGGCTTCACTCCATAAAATACATTTGAAAACCATTTTTGTAAATGTTTGGTTGAATTCATTCTATCCAACCAAAGCTAATTACTTGTCCCTATTATTAACCAGATAACTTACTCTGCTATGCAGAACTTCGCTTTTTCGTGATTACTGTGTTCTTCTAGCTCCACTTCGTACCTTCGGGCAAGCATGGAGGGGGAACATTGCTTGGGCAGTTCGAACGGGTGACTCATGGACGAAATGCGGGCACCCAATTTCACGTGCACTCTATCTTTCGAGTTCGCTTGTGCAAGATTTGTATCGATCATTACAGCATTAATAGCCACCCTCCAGAAACGCAATGGTCCATGACACTCGAGACGAACTCCCCCAGCACTATACACACGCGTGATTGCTGAAATATATGTACATACTTTACAAATGTTCATGGGAGATGGTGCTACATTTTTCAAAATATTATAAACCTTAACTTCCCTAAATAGCTCGCTGTTTATGTGCGAATATTTCTAACGATGCTCAGAGAAAAGCAAATATAGCATGAACCGTCGCTAAAAACAGCTTTCATCGAACTTGGTATCATTCAATGGCATATATTGAGCCGAATATTATAGCGTTATGCAGAACGTACCATTGCTGTGATCCTTGTAACATCGCTCGTGTAGGACTAGATTACGCCCTCCGAACTTCACTCGCGCCCAAACTATTGCAAAACCGTCTGGAACACGCTCGAAAAACACCTGCACGAAGTCACCTCTCGATCTATCAACGCCGAACACGTGCTGCCAATCTCGACGCTTCAATATGTACACAATAATGTAAACTTCATTGAAAGTAAACAACAAAATAAAAAGCACTATTATACGTAATTGGGTTCTATTTACATGCACATCTGAAGTATAGATACACTCTACTGCATATCGATGTGCATATCGTTAATTCAGTTTCACTTTAATTAACATGAAATGCGTAATACATAAAGAGCCTTAAAGAACTCTATGCCTATATGAATATACTTATCTCTAGATACGTGGGAACACATTTCCTAATGCGCGGTCCCGAGCTGAAAAGGCATCAGAGCCTTATCCTTTCGAAACAGCTATGACTATAATATACTTACTTATTATTAGTCTGAAAGGAAGTGCAATAGCGGCAGGTAATGCAGTGAACCTATTTAGGAGTTTAAAATGAGGATTTCTCGCGCCAACAAGTTATTGATATTTGCATAAGTAGCAGCTTACCGCTGTATGTAGAACATGACACACTAAGATGATCTGCGTTCTTAGAAATGTATATTAACCCAATTTTTATCAGACATTAAAACAGTTATGAGCCGATAAAAAATGTGCTATTTCTGGCTTTGCTCAACGTTTCTTTATGTATTAGATATTTCATTCATTTTTGAAAGCGCGCCACAGCGTCCTACACCGGCGCTACTTGTCGTCTCATGAGATTCGTATCATATGTTCATTTACGATATGGCGGTATTAGCTCTTTGTCAACATAAACTCGCTCATGACTTACCTCGGATAAATCTCCGGCAGGTCCCTCCGTGCTCCATTCATATTCTGGGTATATGGCGTTGATTTTCTCTGGATCACTATGACCACTAGAAGGGTAATACGGAAAATGCACTGGAAGGAGCTGCAATTGCTCATGGGCAAATCGCTTTAGTTTCGCGTGTCGGATTATCTGGAAAACAAAAAGAGGCCATAATTTCATCTGATGCTTATCACTGTTTGCCCACGTGGCAATAATAGTTGCAATTGTAAACTTTAAACTGCTTTATGTTTATATTAAATAATCATTTATGAAACAATTTTATTGACGTTATCTCTCCTCGTCTATCCTTCTGATTTTGTCTTCGTAGAAGACATTCCACAAAAAAATGTAGCGCAGCAGGGATAGCTTTTACATTGCATGCTGCTTACAAAAATGGTCCTGTAAATAATGTCAATTTTTCAAATAATAATATAATAGGCACCGATGCAAGTTTTCTTGCGTCAGTGCATACTATTTCTAGGGCCTACATACGGCCACCATTCTATATCAAAGCTAGGGCAGGTTTGTAGCAGCAAATGCGAGCACCAGAGCCGAAACCTCATTCTGCACAGAAGAAACGGCGTTATCCTATTGGTTTTGAGGAATTTGGTCCTATCCTAGATGGTCGCCTAATCCCCGATAAATCCAAAGTAAAAAGTATTTATTAATGTTCTCTGTATTTCGTTGGCTGTATCTTCTTACTATAATACAGTATAGTACAGTATATTAAATTGTGGCGCTTGCGTTATAAGGAGGCTTAAATAATTAGAACCTGATGATGTCGCTGCACAACAGGTAGTTTCGAAATTCTTGGCCCAAGAAAATCGAATTTTCTGACGCAAATATAGAGCAAGCGTTTGGTTGCTGCCATTGACCTCTACTCAACGCTTCTTGCGTATGCGTTTCATGCCCAAAAGCACCATCACAATGGAGGTATCGAAACAGGACAAAGCAACACGGAACCGCAAGAAGCGATTTTTAGGACAGCGACACTCGTCAGTTCGAAATTACAATCGGTAATGGCCAAATCAAAACAATCTTAGTTAATCATAATCTTTTGCAGCCAGCGACTACAACATGAATAGAAGAAATTGAAAATTTTGCCACTAAAAAGAAATGTTTAAAACGAGTGACCTGAAACAAAACTTGCCTAGAGTAACTTCAACGCTAGAAGATGGCCCATTTAGCGGACATTTTAGACTTGTTGCCAAGGTCAAACTGTAAGCCTATCAAATTATAGACAGTCAAGAGTTACGTCAAACCGGTTATTCGACCAGTATTTGCCGACCAGTATGACAAGTTTACGCCGCGCTATTTTACGAAAATAGGGAATGAGTTTTAAAACATGCCTAATATTGTGCAGATGAACAGAGCTTAATTTTGCATTTTTTTTATTTGATGAGACATAACAAACAACATTACGAAGATGAGTATTATCTTTAGTTTTTGAGACCGTCGGTTCAGTAAATGTTACGTATATATAAAGCGCATGATAGCACTATGGCAATCACGCACGCAGATGCTAAACATTTCAGTTTAGCTCAAGGCAAAAATTGCTCGAGCAGAAGAGATCCTTATCACAATACTCTTTTAATACCATGAGAAAACCTCCCCTTCAGAAAGTGAAGTGAAGACGCCAAGAACCAAATGCAGCGTTTAAAACGCAAACATCGTAAGTATAGCACTCGAGTGAGGTATTATCGAAGCACCTGGCGAGCTCGTGAATATAACACATTTACGAAAGGAAACCTCCACGGAAAACAGTAAATTAATAACTATGATCAATGCATCTGTTTTTAGATTTTCAAATAGCTATTTGATAGCGCGACCTGAGAGAAAATAGTAGTTCTTTAAATCGCGTTAACCATGCACATATATTTACTACTATATTTATTAGTTTCTAAAGCGTCTCACTTCTTTTCGGTACTCAAAGAAGTGATTCTATTATAACCTTTGAATTAGACGTATTTTACTCACAGTCAATGCTTGCTGCATCCTGCTTAGCCTAACGATGTCCTTTCATGTCGTATTACAATGGGAGCAACGCAATAATTCGGGACAGCCGGACGAGTTCATACGCGCGTTACCTATAAATAAACCGCACAATGAAGCCGTTTCGGAAAGGGGTAACTGAATCCCTTTCTTTTAGAGAACTAGACAATGGTATAGGCGAAGATTAGATTAAACACGAAAAACAATGAATAACGAGAGATGACAGTATTGCTTCTATTAATCGCCTTTTGCCACATACATACAAATTGATAGAATACACACACATAAACACATTTGTGTGTGTGTATGCGAATTATTGCTAAAATGTAAATAGACATTTCGAATTATCTATACATGTTTCATTGGTTCATATTTTCTATATATTCTACAACAAAATAGACATGGCGTCTGCTAGCTAAATGTTGATGGACTTAACGCGTATAGTAAATATCAGGAATAAAGATCACTCTATGGCACGTCAATCTTCTGACATTATATTGCGAAAAAAAGCTGCCTGTTGTTATTCCGTTGTGTCCGTCAATACTTTTTAAACTGCATTGCCTTAAGCCATACGAATGAACTATGCGCTATTCGATCACTTAGTAGCAAACCTAATATCAACTAAATTCATCCATCTCGATTAGAGACGGAGTCAATTGGAAAAAGGGCTTCGCGGCACGCAGAAGGAAAGGGCGATTGTTGAAATATTAAGGAGAATAAGGAAGAATAGCTGGAGTAATATGCAAATGGTTCCAGTGGAAACTGGGGCAGAGTGAGTTTTTTCTACAGTAACTTCATTCTAAAAAAAAAACGGGTCGCGTCCTGCGGCGCATGTTTCTTACGTGAGTCAATCATAAAGGACCGTAATAATTCTATAATGTAGTTGAACTCTCGATGAAACTTCTGCATACTGGTTATTTCATATTTAAGCAGAAAAACTGAAGAATTGAGCACATTTTCCGCAAAACGTATGTAGTTGTAAATTTTCATATGTTGCATAGCATTGTGGTTATTATTGTCCCAAAAGTTACACCTTTTACTAACCGTCCTGAATGTCGTTGGGATCGTTGGATAGTACGTTAGTATGTGATCCGTTGGGATTACCTTAATCGTTCATTTTTTTTGTAAATTAGTTCTCTAAACACTCCAAAAATACATCCGAGAATATCTTTATTTTTACTGAAGATATAATTTAGATTATTGACTGCCCTAAGTCCTATCGTAGGTGAAAGGTGAGTAGCAATATAAAGTCACTTCATATCACCTTCATCCTAAAGAGATGTATCTGAAAAGGATCGCATCGGAAAGGCTGTTAAGGAAAAAGTAGCGGTTAATTTTTTACTGGAACTACCGATATCGTTATTTATGTGATCTATTTGCGAGGTATCATAAATTAATTTTGTGCATTAAGAGACGTGATCATCCGAAGAGGTCGTATTAGCGTTACTTTGACTTTTTGCTTGAGGCCGTTGAACGGTTTGTTTTGAGTGCAATTGAACGAAGTTCTGCTTGGCAATCTTTTCATCGCTTCTATCGAGCGTGACATTTCGCCTGATCGGAAAAATTTAGTGGTTTCTAAGACCCCGACTACAGCAGGCAAACCGCATTCGCGAGCCACGGTCGTGGCGTGTCACAGCAGGTCTCCGAGTTCAGTAACCGCACCACCGAGCAGTGAGAAGTACGGAGTCCACACTGTATAAACAATAAAAAACGTCACAGTAATAACCTTTTAAGAGACATAAGCTACAGTTGCCTATGCGAAATTTCTACGGGTTCTAGGATGCAGTACTGCTGTAGACGCTTGAAGCAAACTACAAATGTAAGTGTATTCACAAAATAAGCAATAGAGGTATAAATACAAAGTATGTTCCCTTTAAAATCTTATAATGAAAAGCAGCTTTATAAATAAGCATCTGCATAAAACAGGCCAATAGCATTTCTCTTATATTTTAGTGGTCAAATGGCTCTATAAGCTACAACAAAGAATATGGATCAATAGAACTTAAATGTTACGATTCTGCTTTCTAGGTTTTACCAGTACCCGCGTGATTCAGATAGCTCCCTTCCCGGTCTGGACGTCCAGCACTATTCTGGAAATGCCAACAACGCCTTCTCTCACGGTTGTGCCCGAAAGACAACTTATGCTCTCTGGTATCAATACTTTTTCGGCTTTAATATGTGACGGCGCAATTAAAGTGACCATACTTATTAAAGAGAGGGAATCCAGTGTCTTCGTGTACTTTTTCTTTTCTAATCTTTCCTAATACAGATTTAGTTAACCTTGTTAATATTATTACTATTATTATTATTGGGCCTGAAAGAACGAGATCACTGCAGAACAAAAATTGAAAGGCTTGCTACGAAATGCAACCGGTTTAAATGATGCTTTGAACGTCTTGACCACATAGTTGGTCACACATATGGTGCAAAACCTATTTCTCCCCCCAATAATCGCCAGAAGTAAACTAACCGAACGATAACATATTAACAAAATCAAAAATGCATGGTAAAGGAGTTTTAAAATTACTGTGGATAAAACACATCAATCAGTAGTCTTCTACGCTTTATTCTACTATAGAAATAGTAATAGTAACCACTTACTAGCTTGGGCATCCGTAAAATAGAGGAGGATATTCTACCTCGCTAAGTCTTTCGTGCTCTCGAAATCACCGGATTACCCTGTAAATCAGGGTACTCGAATTATAAATTGTAAAGCAAATAATTATCTTATTTGTACCAAGTTGCTTAAAATTTACTTTAGTAGAAGATCAGAGTTGCGGGTTGTGATGAGACGGTAAATCTCATCGATTGTAAAGAAGAATATTAGCTCTAGATCTGGTAGTCTTCTCCCGCTTGGAGTTGGCTGGCCATACGTTGCACAGCAAGGCGGATCTGATGAATGCATTTGATCAAAATAGACTTTGTCGCTTTTCAGGCAAACACTGCGTATTTAGCTCGGTGTAAGACAAAATTGAGAACCCCTCTGTAATAAATTCAAATGCAAGAAATTCATTACCAGGATGAGTCGTAAATTCGTGAAACGAAACTATTTATTGTCTCCGTATATTGAAGGCTCGTTTCAATAAATTCCAATGACTACGGTTAGTTTACCTATATGCACAAACTTTTGAACGAATGAAGATCGATTTTTAAGGTCCTCTACTTTTAACATTTTATCATCCCTTTACTTTGAATGGCCTGCTTTAGGTATAGCCTAAAGGGTTTTAATAAGGAGCATCGGATCGATATCCCACGTTTTAGAGTGGATATCAAATTCCTTATAGCAGCGATGAGCATACCTAGACCGAGAGTAGCGAAATTTTTTCGCCGCTTCTCGTTTAGAAAAAGAAATTTAAAGCATCTTGTCAGGATACGTCAGGGAATGCGATCCCTTCAGATCGTTTTGAATCTTCCGGGATAGCTCCTATGCTTAACATGGATTTACGAATATTTCAGCTTTTTAGGGAAAGTGCTTAAAAACCTATAATTTATCCAGCTGTTTATCTCTGATTTGTCTCAGATCTAACCCATGGCTTATAAAATATTTTATTCAGTAATTGTCGTTTATCTCATGGTATTCTGAAAACGTCTTCCCTGTATATTCTTTCGAAATACGAGAGATAAACAAATATCTGCTGCTGTTAGTAGCTTATTATTACTCACCAAAAGTTTTTCAGGAATTTCAGCGCTTACGACGTCATTGCTGGAGCGTAAGGGCTTGGGAAGTAGTACGATCATCTCTGGGGTTGCTTTTTCTTCTTTTTGGCTTTTCTTCGATACATTTATGGCTATCATATTATATAATGAAGCCGAATACGATACACTCATTAGATAAACTAGTTCTCGTTCCGGAATTTGTGCATTTGGTTTAGTATACGCATTAGGAGAGTCAAAGAATCAGGTTCATTGGGTAGATCGACTTTAGCCTTTGCCAGTTCTGCTCTGGCTTCTTCAACAATTTCTTTGATGTTATGACATGCCTGAAGGGTAAAAACATGTACAAGCAGAAACACACTACTACTCAGTATACACATTTTTTTTTCGACCAGAACGCAACGTATGTTCCTTCATCTGTCACTGGTTCTTTGGGAAACAAGACGTCAATCTATACCTGAAGTATTAAGGGTGTCTAATTTCTATATTAGATAGCATGCATATACTATTCCAGAACACCTATAAAGTTCATAAACTACTGTCGACTAACTCTCGTGCATATATCAATTATGTCAAAATTTAATGCTTGTCCAGAAGAAATGAAAACCTAACACACATTAGGGCTTAGTATCCATGATAATGAGTCTTTGAGATGAGAGGACTGTCAAGATTTTTTTATCAAAATTGGACACAAAACGGCCTCTTATCTTTATAAATCTAATCTCTTTCTAGTTTCTAAAGCGTTTAAATGACGCTAGCATACTTCCGATACAAAACAGGCTGAAATAAATTAAAGGTATAATGGTGGTGGTGCACATATATATATAAAAAGGTAGTGCATCCAATTAACAACTTCTTACGCTTTGTTTCGAAGATTATATTTAAAAAAAAAGCGTATTTTTAACAATCTTTCTTGTTACGTTCTAGAAGTGCCGTACTTCGGTGAGGTATCCTGTTTATTTAATATTACCATCGTCTATCGCGAGTACAGTTTCGATTCGACTAGTCCCGAATCAGCTAGCCACTGACTAGTCATTATGGACGTCTTCCGTCGCTCATTTACAAATGACTTTTAATAGGAACTGTACGTCAGGCGTAATTAGTAGCTATAAAGTCGTTATAGTGTTACTTAAATACGCTATATACGAGAAGCTTCAACCGAATTTAATATTAGGTTAATAGAAAGCCCAGTGTTTTAAAAATGCAAGGGCTCAAAACGACCGAAGTGTTAAAAAAAATGCAAAAAGACGCAAAACGTAATAAAAAGACTAACCGCTGAAGCTCATATGAACGATATAATCAACAACTAATATAATTATTTTTAAAACGGCTGTTAAATTTCAAAAGCCGCGTGAAAGCTGGCAATCTCGGGCAAGAAAAGGAGATTTAAGTTTTAGAGCGTTTGGTTAGAGCAAAAATGATGATAACTGAATGTTTGCTCAAATTCCAAAAATAACTTATTTTTTTCGCCATGACGAGTTCATTGTTTTCCTTTATATATGGATGGCTTTCATCAAGTACAAGAGTAGCGGACGTATATATGCCCGTTACGACAAACACCCTGCTGAAGTATATTGCCCGTATACTATTTGCTATACGCTCAAAAAATTGGTTACCGTATCTTTCTGTGTAACCTATTTTTTTAGAATAACTTCGTGTGTATGCAAATCAGTAAATGATAAATATAACGCTAAAAGCTACCTTGCGTTACGATTAGCATCTGTCAGTAAACGGCAATAAACCAAAACAAAAATTCTGAGGTATTTTCCTTTTAAGATAATAGAAATAGTATTAATGTACATACATTTGGGTATTGACAATTATTATTATTGTGTGACTCTAATAAACTACCTTCCATACCGCTCTCATCATAGGTACAGAGCCTACTTTCTTACTTTAATGGAAAATCCCGTTTTTGAACGCCTCGTGCTCGATGACGTTATTGATGACGGCTACGTTATTCACATTGATCAATGATTTAGACCCATTGCTGATAGCAAACTGAAAATCACAATGTAGGTGTTGAATAGTTATGTTCTCTAGTCGAGATGACTCACAAAATAATTCATTAATGGCTCTCACAACCATATATACGAGAATTTGACTTTTACTCTACTGTGATCATTAGCACATTCAATATTGCAGCAAAACATGTAAAACCAAATACACGTCTTTAAATTAATATCCTCAGTATACAAAATGCTTTACAAGAATTTACTTAAATATTTTCATCGCTCACCGCGCCAGACCGTAGACTTCTTATATCGTTTACATTGTTATTAATAGCTTGAGAAAAGTTGAAACTTAGCCCGATGTGCGTGTCTATCAATATTTATTATAAAGATCGCACTTATTATATGAAAATCGAATTACTACCTGAAAAATTATAAATATCGTTACTACACGTATAGTTGTTTCACGTACACTGTTTAAAAAACCAAGCACTTACCATGAGGAAGTTCATGAAGAATCGTTTCCCAATAGTAAAAAATCGTGAATACGGGCACACTATCAAATCCTAGATTACGGAAACATCCTCAGCAGTTTAGCGATAGTGAATTAAATAAAATGTTGTTCAAAAGGGTCAGCAATAACGGCGAGAACGCTCCGAATGTCACCTCACTAAAAAACAAATCATATATATGTATTAGATCCAAAAACCACTTCATTTTTGTTCGGACGATCCACTGACAAAATCACGGAGGAGTGTAGTTGGACATAATGAAAAATTGTGCAAAATATGTTTTTGTCAAACCTTAATATGAGTTATAAAAATCTAATAGTACTTGGTGAATGTGTGACGTATGTGTCACGTATGTTTTGTAGAGAGCAAAGAGCACACATGAACTTTTATGGGCAAATTTAATGATACTTAAGCTTTCAATAATTCAAGTAGGCATGTACATCACAAGAGAGGTGAACTGGGGCTAGCTGAGCCGGTTCTCAATGCCATTTGAAGCTTTCTGAAGTTCGTATGGCGTATGTCTAATTAGGTGTTAAATTCCATTACATTGTACACCATAAGGCTGTTACAAATGAATCCGACAGACTCTGAAATTGAATCATTTCGCTAATTGGGCTAGAATGTGTTTTTTTTACTATGACTTAGAGCTACTATCCTTTATTTTCTACACTCTTCTGATTGAGGCATTATGTGATCTAGCGTTGTCATTAAGTAACTAGTGCCTTACATCCGCACTTATAAGACGTTGCCACGGAATTCAATTCCTCTCCATGCCAACGCTATTTTTTCACTTTGTACCTTTCTAGCTAACGGTGAAGATTGAACCATGCACCACCATAGTGACTGTATGCTCCAGGCAAGTCCTGTATTAATTAAAGCTTTGCAAATTGCATGTGGAATATATCGCACATATTTTCAACTGATCTTGAGGCAATTCACGGCGACGCATGTTTTACCCAGTTTCCTGGAACGCATTGCATGTGAAATTCCAGTTTTAGCCAATAGAGCCCACAGACTTTAAGCTCTGCTTTCGGGAAAAGCCTCCTCGATTGCGACATATTTTCGGGTCTCGATATCTAGTCACCTTCTTACTGGTCTTCAACATTCCAATCTCTGTTCTTGAAATGTTCTTACTACTTTCGTTTGAGGCCTTCTTGCCTGATGTCTTCACTAACCTTCGATGAAAGACGCAGCGCTGTGGCCTTTGAAAAACAAAAACTTGGCCACTGGACGTTGATTTTCAAAACTAAAAGACGTTTTTTCTTTCTTTTCCTGGTATTAACTAAACCGGCGTTGATCACAAGTTTCTACAAGGACTGGCGGTATGTATTTCGAAAATTATTTAATTTTAAAGGTCGCTGGAGTCGGTTGTCACAGCCTAACCTAAAGAGAGCAGCGGGACATCTCTTTTCTGTAAAAGCCTTCTACCAAGGTATTAGTATTAGTACTGAGACTAAGGTAAAAGGATGATTCTTACGGTTAGATAGCCTTTTTTATATTTGATATATGGACAAGGTTTAGTGAGTAGTACTGTATAAAGCCGAATTTCATATTACGTATATACATGACTGCAAAAAATAATAAAAAAACTCAACTCAAGCAAAAAGAAACGTACAGAAAGTCATTAAAGAAAGAAGTTTTTCCCACATACGAGTTTAGATTCTGCCAGATTCAGTTATCAGGGATTGCAGCCCAGAGCACTGCTTCATTTTGCATTTCTAGGAATCAGTCCTAAACAAGTTTTTTTTTCTTAAATGTTCTAAAATGATACGCACTCAAGATTTCCACGTGAGAGAATTTCTCGGTTCGTGTAAAGTGAACTATTAATTTCTTTTGAGTTTCATAGAAAAACGGGGTAACAGAACGAAACTGCGGAAGAACTATTTCGTCCTTAACCACGGTCCATTAAATTTTGTCATTATTATCATTATCATAATTATCTGTAAATTCCATCACTTGACAATATCGTCCATAAAGCAATAAAGTTCCGTAAGACAGAATTTAATTCCTTCTCATGATATGTATTACACACAACAAGCGTGAAACATGTACCTTTATACAACCGACTTTAGATGTAATGAGACAAGATAGTCGCGGTCCAACTATAGACTAAAAAAATGACGAAACAAACCTTTGTACCAATCCTGGCTATTTGAATGAATCCTGGCTATTTATTGGTGAGAACTGTCGGGCCGAGTCCTTATCTACGGCAATTTCTTCAGTTCCATTAACTGATTATACGACAGATCATTCTTTAGCTCCACACTATCTCAATCTAGAATCTTACCGCCGAAATTAGTTTATCCGCAAAACAAACTACGACTATTATGATCAGACGAGCTGATTACGGTTTAAAGCCTTTCGGTCATCACTAACATGTCAGAGTCAATATCTTCAGCGCACGCACTAACGAAACTATAATATAAACAATGGGAGAATCGAATTTCTCTTTCCTCAAAGGAAATACGATGCAAAAACGGTGCCACCTCGCAATTGAATAAGCTAGTGGATAACAACATTGATTGCTGAGCGTAAAGTATTGGGCTGCAATATAATTCTAATCAAGGAACATATTTGCTCCTTCAGCGTTCGCTATTAATGGCCTTGTTTCATTCTGACGATAGCACGGATGCTTGGTAGAAATTATTTAATTTGAGAATGGCTAGATATGATATAAAGTAGCATGCTGTTCTCTCATTGTAATCTTTATAATTAATTATAATTAATAATCTTTGATAAAATACACATTCATAAAAAATTGTAAATCCTGCAAATACACGAACTATTCGATAAAAATATAAACTAAAGAAAGTAAAATAAAAGCCGTGTTGTCGTGATAATGGGGCACATACTATTTTATAAAACTCGTTAAGCACACCTCCGCCAGGTTTAATACTCCATTTGTACTCTAAAATGTACATGTCTGGGTCAACCGACGCGGAGACCACAGGTTTACCTAGTGCGATATTGGCCATTAAAACAATTTATTGCCAGCAGCAAACCGGCGAATTCCTTGTACGTATTTACAACGAGCACAGTGAAAGACAGCAACTGCATTGAATCGTTATTACTTACAGTTTGAAGTTTTCGCGTTTTGAACTCTACATACACATACGTATATAATCTGTGCATTTTATTGAAGATTTTATCAACCGGAAATAAATAACACGTGCCTTATGCTGCTGTTACTGTTCATTATGATTATGACCGCTTTGCTGTTGTTGTCTCAGATAATCCGCGATTAAAGATAGCACCGCAAGCGACGAACCCCTTCCTAGTGTAAGTTCAGCCGCGTGGTTTGCGTTCTCTGCTGTGCTGGTTACCGTTACACTATTCCTTAGATCTCTATCAATAAGCAGTGCCTCTACTTGCGAATGCCTGGAAGTTACTCTATAGATACTCCTTAGATATGCAAACCATAACACATTCAATGTGGTCTACGATTGATTACAGTTCTTTCTAAATAAATTTTATTTTTCCTCAAAGTCTTTTTCCCTTCATGAGGTTCTTTTTATGTGAGACACAAGAGTTTAGAGGAGTGTCTTACATGTTTAGTTTTACTGTTAGTAGATTCTATTTACTGCGTAATTTGAAAGTCAAAGCTTCCGCTATAAAGGTTTCTTTATTCCAACAGAGCTCTCCATGGCTCTCATGGACTAGCCACGAACCTAGCAGACCTGGCCGGGCGCTGAGTTTGCTTATCGAAAGAGAATCGGTATTGCTGAGGTCAAGTGTGTGCGTAAAACCACCTACTTAAAGCAACACAAACACTCTATTAATTATATCCTTCTGCTTTCTATTCTTCTGAAATTGATGCTGTAAAAAGCAGACTGAAGTAAAGGACTTTTACCAACACTGCAAAGGAGTTTTCTGTGCACTCTTGCAAACAGGATGCTGATTCGGTAAACTTTGCATGCATTATTTATTTTTAGATAACCAATTTTTGCGGCAATTATTTTATAAAACATACGTGAGCATAATCATGACTAAGACATACGAGTAAATTGGGCAACATAATCAATCTATACGAAGATGCTTCGCAACGCCTCAAACAATGAAGACAGCGAATGATTTTATTGGAACTGATAACGAATCTTTGAAGTCAAAAAAATCAATACACTTGGCCTTTTGGTGCTCATGGAGCTCGTTTTAAACATTTGCTGGTATGACATACTCTTCTAATTACAATACACAAGCATTCTCTTTCTTTGTCGTTTTAACGAGATTTTTTCTAATCACCTGCAGCTTCGATGCGTAGCAAATCGTTACTATATTAATTACCCGCGTTAAATACAATTTAAAGAGGTATTTAACCTTTGTTGTGGTAAACCCTGCCCCTCTTAATCGATGTATCAAGTGATGTCGGCCTAAAGTAAAATCCAAAGCACTTGTAGTCCATTGACTCAATTACATGAAATACAGTTCCATTCTGGAAATATAAAGGGATACACAAATTAATCTTAGACTTCTTCTGCTAGCAGTGATAAAAGAAATTAGAAAAATAAGTCTCTATAAATTTTTCAATACAAGTTGAAGCTTAGCGGACATATAGAGTACGTTTGTAAGAGGTTGTAATAGTGTGCCAAGGACACTTAATATAGCCTACAATTCGACCTAAAGATTCATGTTTTGCAACCAATTGATGGTTACATAATATCGTGCAATAATTACATGGCGATATAACTCACTTTACGTGAAATCCAGGAATTTAACTCAACGGTCTTTAGCACAATATGGGTTTAAAAGTAAATTGTTCATCATCTACATTTCACGCTAGAGTGAAGAAAGAATCTGATGCTCCGGTGTAAACCTCCACATAAAATCGGCTCGTCTAAAGAGTGGTCAGCACGACTGTGTCGTTATTGGGCTAAATGGTCCCGAAAAATGACAACCATGAGTAGCTGGCATATCGCTGGAATAATGCTCCTACTGGACGTATAAAAAAAACAATCTTTAAAACAAGATCAGCCTACTTACCGAGTAATCACGAGATATGTACAATCAATAGCTGGCATAAACTTCAACAGATCGAGTCACTTAAAATGATTAAAGATTTTCATTTATTATTATTTGCAAGTCTTGTGAGGTTCTTAATGCGGAAAACGGGTTTGACTAATAGTGTGTGGCGCTCTTACATAATATATATCAAGTTGACTAACACCTTTATCAGTTTAGTTCTTCCTTACATCAGCATATCCGCTATGATGAAGAACGCACTTTGAACAAGAATAGGTTCCCTCAAGAAAATCGCTACGCCCTCTGCGTCTAAGTCGAGAACACAAAAGCAACCGCTCTAGTTTCTCACTGCCATCAAGTTGTATCTTTGTGTAACATGTTACAGCACGGATATATGTCTGAAGTTCACTACAGTATCTACACGAGAAATGAAGTTAGCGATTACTATTGTTGTGTTTAAAAATGTGCTTACTTGAAGCTAGATTCAATAATTTCGATTTTGATGACTAGAATTTTTCGGGAAATGGCTGGCGAAGAGAATTTGACAGTTCGAGATTTTGCGACCTGACATCCTCGCACTACTATTGGGGGCTCATCTAGCTCTTTAGCTGTAGGGTTTATAGAGGTTTAATAAGATTTTATAGAGAATCTGGAAGATAGAGAAGGCGGGAAACACATATCTCCATCATGGTGTCGTAATAACTGGATTTTAAAGTCAACGAGTTTAGCATAAGTAGCTAAGCCGTGCGTTGAAGAGCAATCTAAATTTCGATTAGGTATTTTGTGAGCTATTGTTGTCGAATAGATATCTGCCCAGTAAGTGAAAGATATGTTATGCGAATATACTATATACGACGTTCCACTAAGTTTTTATAGCTTCCTTAGCCTCGTTAATATAATCGACACTGATCGAAGCTGAACACTGAAGAGGAGTTTCAAATGGGCGGCTCGTGGTAATCATTCTTCCAGCAAGCCTTGAACCTGTTTCGGCGCATCTGGCGACGACAGACTATTAGTTTCCTATTTTGTAGTACAATCTTCTTTTGACTCGATGTCCGCTGAATCAATTGTGGGTTCCTAGAATAGAATAATATTAATCGCTACCCTCGAGGAACGCGTGCGAGCATCGCATTTCAACCTAATTCCACTGTATACACCTGCTATCACTACGATCGATTGCTAATGAGTTATCACATTAATTTAGAATGACGCATTCAATGAAGAATGCACGCTTTGAAGCAACATACAGTTTCATTTCATCATGTAAAACTGCCTTAACGCAAAATGTTTTTATTATCAATAGACGTTTTGAAAACTTAATCCTACAAATGTGCATATGGATTAAACGGGATTTCTTATATCTTCTCTTGAAGTCCCAACATCTAGACTTCATGGAAGTCTTAAAGTACTCATATAATGAGTCGTACTGTGCACCGCCAATAGTCTAACTGCGCAGTATAAAAAGTGCCACTAACAATGTCAGCTGTTTGTTTCACTGTTGTTCAATGAATCTATTATATATCATATTTACAAAGTCAGTTGTTAACACGAAAATAACGATTCTGATTATATTTTGCTCGCAGCGAAGCCGCCCAAATGGACTAAGAACAGTTCTTCACCTTCGACTAGAGTTGGACAAATACATATTAGAATTATTTTCCAGCCTTAAAAACAGTGTATGACATTCAAAGGTATTTTCGCAAGTAACATCACTGTAACTTAAGTTCCCTCAGTGATAGCCTTTTACTTTTCTAGGCAGATACCTATAAGTGTGTTAGTGTAATAAGCTAAACGCTTTGCTGTTTTTTTGTCTTCAATTAACCCAATGTGTCATTCATTTTAAACATCTGAAATATATTGGATATGATAATACCATTTCTGTAGCCTTTGTAACATTCCTCAGGTAACATGAACTTTTGACCGTCGATTTCAAACCTCGCCCATGTGACTACTATGCCCTCCAATGATCGTTCGAAGAATATTTCTATTCGATATCCACTGCTTTTATCGGCTGCAAATATGCGGTGCCGATCTTGTCTCTGAAAAACAGATTAAGTTTATGAGCAAGATATACTTGCTAGATTTACGTAATTCAGTGTGTAGGAAGAGATTGCCGGCTCTTCCGAGCATACTGCGCTACTACAACGATTCTGCCTTTCTAAAAGTAGATTATTTGATAACACGAATGGCGCAAGTATTCAGATGAATACCTGCTGTAGAAAATTACCTTGTTGTCTAAGTTTGGGGTCGTTCAGCATCCCATTCATACTAACGAGAGATCGCGTTTAGTGGCGTGAATCGTGGACATCAGCGATATTTTAATAAGAGAAGTAGCGTTTAAGATTCTATACAGCATCCTCTGCCACTCATTTCAGCTTGGATAGTCGCATCATTCTAATTTAAACATGGCGCAAAAACTCTATATTTCTATTTCACTATATTTCTATTTCTAGAAATGATTTTATAGCTAATTCATCTTTCTTATCAAACAGATTTTTTGCAGATAATCTGTAAGTATTAGAGTATTAAAATGTATATAACCACCTGAGAATTCGTTTCGTAGTAGCCTTTTATAAGCGTACTTCTGCGAAAAAAGTAAAAAAACGCAAAGAAAATTGCCCTCAATCCCGAAACTAATGGTGACCGAATCGCATCGTTCTCGTTCCTGTATTTCTATTCTGCAATGTACATTGCAGAATTTGTATGGAAAAACAAGTAACTTATTCTTTGTGTATTCGTGTACAAAATTCATTGGAAGACTTCAAAAATGAAGTAAAGTCAATTACCTTAGTAATTTAGATCCAATTGATAAAATTGAGAGTATTACAAAAAAAATAACGTGCAAATGCTGTGTAAAAGCTGTAATATTGAAATATATGTTCAGGACATGTATTTTTACTTTTTACAATAAACATTTTTCTTTGTATAGCTAACGTTTACTTGATTTGGCCAACCAATTGGATAACTGGTGATCCCTACATACACAGGGTTTTAGATAAACTACTATTCAGAGAAAATGTTCAGATCAGCCACGAAGATTAAAATCGAACGGAAAGCAATTCATCTAAATTCACACAAATATACTCACAATGTGTCTCCTTCTACATAGGGTTGCCAACGTTTAAGGAACAAAGATACAAGATAAAATGGGGACTATATGTTTGCCGCTTTGTGATCTCTATGGCTCTGCATGTCCACTCCATATTTCATTCAGGCAAATAGTAACAGTGTTGCTTCTCAAATTCAACTTATTAGAACACATATTTATCTAATTTAATACAAACTATTCCACTTTAAGATTGCCAATGTAGTCATTTTTCATATTGTTGTTTTGGTCAAGATAGATAAACGAGCATTTATAAAATTGAAGTTTTAGATCACATTGAACACTCTATCTGTAAAACTGATTTAGTATAGCCTGCATTTTTCTATGATTGTTTTAATAATTGATTTTAAAATCGCCGACATACACCATCGTTTTAACAGCAGGTGCAATCGAATTTGTGCATTTGTGAATGCTTTCAATACTTTTTTTTTGTAGATAATTAAGAGTTGCCTTTTGTCTTAAAAAAAAGACCCTTTTTGACCCTGACGCAAAAACTTTGGCGGTAGAGAAAGGCTACAATCGATTAAATGGGATCCGCAGTGCCATTTTCTTTTTGGAGGCAAACTCTTAACTTCGAGTCTATGCCATGTAAGCTTGAACTGCCTAATGCAACGTCCGTGCATTCAGCATCATACGCACTGTCTATTTGGCTAACTACGACTACTATTTTCGCTTAAAAACATTTTCAGTGTATTACGGTTAACAAAAAGCAAGCTAAAATATCTGCACCGAGCTAGCACACAGAAACACGTTAGCGATGATCCGCTCTTTTATATTTGAACAAAAGCTTGCCCATTTGTACTTGAGACTCTTTTCATAATTAGACTTGAAGTACCCCCGCTCCTTGAACCCCTGTATTGACGAGATTTTTGATATAATGATGATTAAAAGGATCTAAAAAGTTCAACTTAGTTATTACGACTACTGTATGGTTAGAGACCACTAAAGAAACCTACAATTTCAACAAATTATTGGATGCCAGCTGCGGATAAAACCCTGCGCTTTTTGTTGTAGTAAATTTTTTGAAGGAAACCAATATGGTAACAGTCAAATGCAGCACTATCGAGTATTAGATACTAATACTACTCAACAGCCAATAGGTATGAACAATCTTAGAAAGATTAAAAATTTGCATTAGAATTTTATGAACATGATTATATGCACAACGGATGGAGCGCGTTGTCACCAAGCTTCTGGTTGGGAACCACTGACACATGAGCTGCACAGATTACCCTTATAATGTAACCCATTTAGCAAGTTCATCTAGTTGACTGCGGGTACGTATTATACAATCCAGAGAATCAATAGTATGAAATGGTAATTGCACAACTGACTGGAAGAAGCGATATGGTTGAGCTACAAACACAGCACGTTACATTGTTACGTTACAATTGCTGATTTAAGTGACCAGTTAAATAAAACAGCTAGTAGGTAATATTAGAGGCGGAATTCTATTTACTTGTCATCTTTTTCAATCAATAAATTATGATAACTATGGATATGTTTGATTGATAATTTTTACCCACTTCTTTAACTTGACTCATTGCTAGTAGTTTAATTTATTCGCTCACTCGATAAAATAGTCTATGGCTGAGTGATCTGACTAGCTTTACCTTGCGTTTTGTGTATTATATGATTATTACTAGTAAAACCAGTCATCGTCGTGTCATGTCTCAGTGAGGCCGTGTGTCTACGTATGTGTGTGTGTGTGTGTCTTTCAGCTTGAGCTGCTACTGACTCCGCAGTAGCCATGGCATTAATGGTGCGCCGACATGGCAATCCATCTACTCGCGAAATCAACACGGCAAAGTCGCTGCTATATTCACGTTAAATCCTCTATTGGCTTTACTATATTACTGCAGTATATATTACAAGATGCAGCACACACGCGCCAGCTGCGGCGGTTTCGTATCCGTCTGTGAATTTGGCTTCGAGTGCTATATATAGACACGTATACACATACAAGCACAGATAGATACGTACGGATATCGTGGTCCCGGCATAAACGAACGAGCACGTCAAAACATGCGTAGTTGCTGAAGCAACTATTTTATAATAGTGAAATAGAACGAATAAAGCAGGAACCCTTAGCGAGGACCAGTTAGTGGCAATGGACATGAACGGCTGAGCGACCGACTGACAAGAATGCTGAGTCCCTTTTTTCTTTAGACGCTTAAGGGCGTTTACCGGATCTTCCTGCCGTTAAAGTCGAGCAAAGATTGCAATTTTATAGAAGCAGGAGTTACTGCTGGTATACCAATGAGCTTTGCGGATGAGATCACGCAAACTAGTAATATTGAAATGTAATATACACAATTAAGTTTTTCTACCTTTTCTATCAATACGGCTTGGGTTTGTTAGATGAGATTCAAGTAGCAGGAGTCGCAGACAACTAATCATCAGATATCGAATACGACTGACTAATTCTATCTGCTAGTTCAATCAATGTAAGCATGCAGTAAAAGAGAACTACTTAATTGCTTCTGAACTGATAGAATGCTTCGACAAGTGGAAGGGAAAAGATACTTAGGCGGCTAAATGTTGGTTCAACTGAAATTCTACTCAACACTTCTGTTCCAAAATTGGAGGGAACATATTAGTGCAACTTTTTCCATAGCGTCTCTTCTGCATGCTTAGTCGTAAAGTAAATACAATAATATGCTTTGCTTGCCTTTTCTATTTTGACTAAGAAAAAGAAAGCACATAGTTAGTTGTTAATAACTGTGAATGTTGCGTGCAGTCTTATTTTCCGTCGACAACGGTGCACTTGAATGCGCATATAAATATATATACAGTGCTGAAGCTTAGATGGACTACTAGTTAAGAGTTCATTATTGGATAGTACTTACTTTCCTAGGAGAGGGAGGTTGGGCAATAACGGCCAACGTTTACTTGATGCTGGCTCATTAAAGTTTATTCTTCCTCGAGAAAATATCAATTAAAACATGTTGTTAGCCCCATGTTGATAGCTCACAAGATGGGGTTACATGAGCCGGAAATGAAGGAAATCAGCCGTTCAACGAAGCCGGGGTTCTTCCCGGAAAAGGCCGAGATCATGCCTAGAAAAAAAAAACTTTATAATCTTTTATTGCCAAGTTAGGCAGGTCCTAGATTATTATTCGTTTGCCATAAGTCTGCATGAGATTCTGTTGTGCGGCGTGCAACTAGGTTTTGAACGGCGTAAGTGTTGGTACATTTATGAGTTGCATTTTGTACGAGAACTGGCAAGTAACAATGTACGTACCGTTCTCAAAAACCAACTTCACTGCTCTTAAGCCTGTATAATTATCGCGTTTACACATGATTTTGATGCAAATAATTACCAATAGTAGATTCTCCATAATGTGGTCCAGATGTCGACAGTATTGTTTTGTCCCAATGATGCGTCATGCCAATAAGTAATTGATATTTTTTTATGGGCGACTACATTCGACGCCTTATTGACAAAACGGCACGTGTTGCAACGAGTGCCAAAATTCAATTTAATATGCATAGGCATTTCTTCTAAGTTGAGTTGTAGTTTGAAGCCGCTTAACCCTTTTAATTGCTCTCTAAAATTAGCATCGACGGAATCCTGCGTTATGTATGCTCGAACTGAAGGGGTACACATTAGCCTCCGGGGTGGCTATATAACAGAATTTAGGATAATAACTATATATAAAAACGTCACTTGCCTTCAATATGATTTTGAAACCATAAATTTGGGGCACGCAAAATTGTAGTTGAAAACTGAGCTGGTTACTTTGCTTTATTATTGTTAAACAAAGTTCGCTAAATGCAAAGTAAACATCACATTGTATCACATAACTTTTAAAATTTGGTTAGAGAGGAATATGAGTAATCCTTAATTCCTTGACATAGTAATAATCCCTTGACCCTTGTGCATCTCAATAAATTCAAAACTTTAGGTTTTTTAACTATTAAAATTCTAAGGTATTGATTTTTAAAATCAATGTTTCGTTGCTGAAAAAAACCGTAGCCGTATAAGCTTTCTTCTATATGCGATGCAGAATAGGATAACCTTAAATCGGTAAACAAAACATGAATATTACAAATATTAAAATTAATGTCTAGCACTTCAAATTTACGAAGTAGTTTATGTGCGTATATGTGGCCAGTACAAACGTGAACATTCCAGCATGTTTCGTACTTTCAAAACACTTGCAAAAAGGCTTCTCTGTGGCTCAAAAGGCTTTTACACACGCTGAATTTTTATCTATCTTAGCAAACGCTCCCTCAGCCAAATTCAGTGTTCATGGTAGTAGAACAAACAAATCATATTGTTAATGTTATATTACGGTGATTAATATACGGGTTAATATACCTATTTGTTAAATTTAGTAAATTCGACGTATACCTAGAAAGCTCCTCCGGAAATCATTACTGATTTACTAAAGTACTACATCAACGGTTCTAAAATATGGCCTGTGTAAAGTAATTCTTATTCATAATAGATGGCCCACAAGAAGTAAACAGTTGACAATGCATCGCACATTTCAAGAAGGCTCGCCTTTCGGTAGGAGCGTGTGCTAGACAGCCAAAACAATGTTTTGTTATTATACAAAACAGACACTATTTATCAACACTAATCAATATAAAATTTATACATCAACAAATCTGCAAGGTAAAAGTTCGCATTTATGTATCTACCTTAAATACGTTTTTACTATAATAAGACACTATTAATTATTCTTGTAAAATAACTATATCAAAGTTAGATTAATAATTTAAGTGTAATTTGGATATTTCTGTATAAATATTGTAATTCTCAAATTACATTTTTTGGGATAATATATTGATTACCATTAACTATGAGCTAGCAACTTCTAATCGGCAAAATCTAAACAGAACTCAATAAACCTTTAAATCAAAGTTCAACTTAAACAATACAGTTATTTAAATTGTCTTAGTATCACAACCGAAGTTACTACTCGGTTTTTGTCGATGATTATTTTTGCAGAATTATTTTCGCCATCGATCTCATAGCGTCGCCTTTACTAAGAACGTTAATATTGATATCCTCTAACATGAAGTGCATCATCGCTATTTTATATGTTTTCCATGCGGGATGTCCAGTGGCATCTATTTTTGTGCTGGAAATGTGTTGCTCCGCTATGTGCGACGCATGCAACTACGATTTTATTAACCGTATTAAAAGCACCCTTCAGTGCCTTCGCGAATCATTTTACTTTAACTATCTGTCGTTCTATGTTCCTCGCATAGTATCCAGGTTTCTGACATCTGTAGCATTAGTACGAACATTTATAGTTATTGAGCTTGGCCGACTCTATACATTGCTAAATCACTTTGAATCAGTACCATTTTGGAAAAACCAAATCGCTGCAGCACTAAATTTTGCAAACCCTCCAGAGAAAAAAGGAACAATCGTTTTGAATTAAACACTCTAGTGTTTGACTCCTCAAAATTATAAGGACCACTCAGTTAATTAAAAACAAACTTCTCTTAAAAAAAATTCCAATAACTCAACAGATTGTGTATTATTAAAGAAACTACTTTACGAAGCACATTTAGGTATGTATGTGTAACTTACCAATTAATTCCAGCCGTTGTCTAAATCGCTTTATTACGATCTTATATAAAGACCAGTTTGTACTTGCAATAAAACAAACCACAAATTATCAAATCTAAGGAAAAACGTTTATTACTTTTTTTTCTCTAGAAGACAATTTTCACACAACAATCTTCGTTTATATACAACATTTAGCTAACGAAGAGTCCTCATCTATCCCTTGTCTTCTTTATTACTCAGTATAATCTTATATAATCATCGCATGGAAGAGCGTAAAATCATTAATGGCAGCAACATGCATAGGGAAACATTCCAATCTTAATTAACACTTTGTTTATTTTATTGCATTTCCTCTACATTGTCATACGGAATCATCGTCTAACTTTAGCAACATCTAAGCATAGAACGTTATCGTTGTTAAGGCTGCGTGAAGCCAGACTTTCTCAAGTGACTACTGCGATTGTTTACCACAGAGCCAAATCGATCTGTAGAACAGTTCATGGAACTAGAATTTCCGCCTAATAGGAACACCAACCTGTAGCTAGTTTATGCAAGAATAGCGATCCCAAACCTTTAGAAATAGATCCTACAAGGGCTCAAACCTGGATGAGGTGGCCGGATCATTAAATCACCGTACGAACTCTCTTGCGCATTTTATGTTAAAAGTCAGCTCATCACGAACTTAGAAGTGTATACAAGTGCAGCGGAAATGAAAATTGTTGCACATGGCGCCGCATCAACTCTTCTTTAGGTACTTTTTGTAGGTTTTTCAGTCACGCCAGCTTTAGTTTTAAAAGAGTGCCTACGAGCGCATTTTATATTTATTTTTTCTTTTTCGCACACAGCTGTTCCAATAACTGTATATTAATGTACTTCATACTAATGGTAATTTTCAAAAGTTACGGTATTTGAAACCTAAGTGAAGCGTGCTTTAATTTAGGGTTCAATCTACAATTCAGCTCGATTCAAAGACCGCACTCTAAGCCGCATAGTCCTTTTTTTGCAAAACTAAAAACAGGAGGAAGCACCCATTAGTACTCTAAAGATCCTGCTGCTTGACCGTATCCCGAGCTTGCTCGGCTCCACCGATCGGTTTTTAACCTATGGTGGTAGTCTTAGCTAACCTTTCACAAATGAAGCTTACAACGGACCAACTAAAGGCTAACATTCTCATGCCACACAATTTGAACCAACAGAGAATTTTTTCTATTATATTCCTAACTGAATCTAAATCATTTGATAAAGCTCTGCAAAAATGTGTGACTTATGATGACACCGCGTAAACAGAGTAATATATTCCTGGCACGCCAGTATTTATTTACTAGAAGAACTGTGCTAATTAACCAAGTTATGGCAGCTTATTTTACTTGTATTATGTACAATTATGATGTTACGACAATACTCTTCATAATATTTTACCTTTTTATGCTTATTCATCTGCTCTTTAGTACCAAATAAGTTGTTTGTTCGTTAGAGGTTATGTGCTTACTTGTTGAATTTAAAACAGTCTGTTGCATCTCCATCTCAATCGCGCAATGGCATTCACAGGATCCGCACTGTTAAAACTTGAAGCTCTCTCAATTTGGCGCGCATTGAAGCCCGCGCCATTCAAATCGATTATTGCTGTTTGGCTCATCAGCTGATTTTTACTATCTGGCAGCGTCTCAATGCCGAAATCACGACAAGTTGTAAGTACAATCTAAGATACGATTGAAATGATTAAGTTTACTGGTCTTTATGGTGTGAGTGTAAGGTTTGTGCGAAGAAAAACGTTTAATCCAAATCACGTCACGCATTTCACATCTCCATGACTACTTATAACTATTACTCGTAGATTTCATCTAGTACTGTGCTTTGAAACTTTATATATAAATGTATAATCTTTAGATGTATAACGACAACATTGATCTAATAGTCTTCTTAAGTAGTTATGTAACATTTTGCTGCTTTTGAACCGCTATATAATGAACGTTTTTTTCTATAAATGATTGTAGCATTTCTACGTTCGAGAAGAATTTTATTTCAATGTATCGTTTTAACCCATCTTTAGCTCTACTTCTGAAGAGTCATAAAACTACCCTAAAAAATAATTAATTGAAGGTCAAAAGTTGATCATTGTTGAAAGAGATGTGCATCCTTCAGTTGCTGGGTTGTTTCTCAGTGCTTCGGCTTGTATCATCAACAGCGTGCCGTGACAGAGCTTTCTCGATGTCTGCGACAGAAATCCAACAAGCGGGCGCATTTTCCGTTTCATACGTCACAGCACCAAGCAAAGATGTCGCCGAAAAGATCGCCAGGTACATATCAAAATACATAAATATTTGACAGCCATAAAAAAAGCATATGCGCACAATATAGATTGTGTTAAGAGTGTTAAAAAGAACGCATTATAACTCTTGAGACGAAACTGTTTATTCAGTTAATGGTGCTTATATTGTTTAGTGAGAATTTCAATGCATTTGCCTCGTAATTGGTTACCGTTTTTAGAACGCCGATCGTAAAATTCTTAACAGCCTTGCAACAGTTTACTAAGCTTGATTCTACATCATCTCCTTTTTGTGCATAGTAAGTCTTCTACGTTTGATCCGACATTTTGTACCAAAATTTTGAATTCTAGAGTTGGCCCGGTTTCTCACTGCTGTATGGCCTTTTTTTAGTGGGCTCGTTGAAAATCGTCTAGCAGCTTGTGTCAACATAATCCCGGGGCTCACCTCAATCTATCGTTGGAAGGGTGCCATCGAAAAGGATAACGAGGTTAGAAGTGTCATTATTTAATATAATTTGTTCTAGTAGCAATGATAATTGCCTAGAGTCACCCAGTAGGTGAAAACAATTAGTGAGCATACATTCTTTATTATGTAAGGACTTTTTGTTTTAACAGGTCTGATGCTTTATAGAAATCGAACCAGCAGCAATTCTTCACGATCAGATCCTTTGGCGCATAAAAAAATTAAGATTTTCTGTAATGTAGCCCGCTGTACTTCATCATAATTGTAGTTTGTGTAGCGCCTATGTAGCTGCTATCAGAACTATACGTGCGCACTATTTTTTTTAAGTTTTTGACTTAAACAGGTAAGATTGCTACGCAGCTGCGAAAAGAGCGAGCTAATGATCCGTACTATTTTCCCCTTAAAGAACTGTTAACCTACCTCTTTTTGCAGTTACGTCGGTATTCGGCCCACGTTGTGGCTTAATGGCGAATGCCAGTATAGACAATGAGCGGTAAAGATATTCAGTATGTTTCGCGCTTCAAGCCTAATTTTCTTTTATCCTTTCTTGCTCGATTGGTGTTCACAGGTTTTACTGATGATCAAGTCACCAAGTGCATCTTTAGCTAATCTAACCACATTTGTCAAATCTTTACATCCATATGAGGTTTGTGAGATTATCTCTTTGCCTATCCAGCAGGGAAATCCCGACTATCTGCAATTCCTGATGGATGCGACTGCAGGAGGAAAGCATTAAACGAAATATCTTTATTTTTTAACTGGATATTACACTGCTGCTATTTTATCGCTCACCTTCAGGTTTTGTACTGAAATAAATGTTCGGTAATTCGTAAGCACTTCTGTGAGTTTTTTTTTTTTTGTTAGTTTGCTATATATTATGCTTTTTCTACAAACTACCAATTTTTAAAATAAATGCTGCTTTCCAATCAGGGAAAACTTTTTCTGATTGTTTGTTGTAACGCGTATGCACTCATTTGCTGGTCTTAGTACAGACAAAAGCCAGTTTTTCTAGAATAAAATACGAAGCTCGTCATATTTAGCAAGAATGCGTTGCTTTCAGAATTCACACGAAAATCAGTTTTTTCAAGTTTTTCACGCTAGGTAAACCCTTCGCAAGATAAAAGAAAAACAAAATGCACGGTAGACGTTCAGTTTTTATGCGGCTTCTGAAAAATCAGAACAAAACTCAATTATTAAATAAAAACAGAATTGATGGTCGACGTTCAGTTTTCATGTGGTTTCTGAAAAATCTCAAGAAAACCTTCATGAGGCAACCAGAAGATCCTAAAAGAAAAACAAAATCGATGGTCGACGTTCAGTTTTCATGCGGTTTCTGAAAAATCTCTAGAAAACGTTTATAAGGCGACCAGAAGATCCTGAATAAGATCGAGATTTAACGGGCTCGAAAGTTCACCAAGAAGGCTTAAAAGTTATTTTTAGTACACCACGGAAATCAATGGCCGTTTTAGAGAAGAAAATATGAATCGTTAATTGAATCATCCGCACAGGCTCCAAAAGCTAGTCTTTTTAAGACCTTTTTGCATCTGTTGAGCTTTTTGGCCGTTCTGTGCCTTTGCGTTTTTCGGGCTCTGGCCTACTATCAGCCCAAAATTTTGTTGAATTTTATTGTATATTGTTTATTTAACGTCTACTAGTATTGTTTGACGCCCGGAAAAGTATTTGCGTATTAAAGGAGAGATGTCTTGAGAATGATTAATGCGTGGTTTAGATCCCTAACTGAAGTTGTAACCGCAGTGGATGGCAATTGTATCAAATAAACATGATTGTTAGAACCGACGTCTCTCGTGCCGAAAATTTTAGGACATTTCGTTCAAACTTGTTTTCAATTAAATACAGCCCTAGACGCAATCATAAAAATAATTCTTAATTTAGGTGCGTTACATTGATGTACATGCCTTAATATATACATCAGTTTCATTTATCAGTCTTATCGCTTGTTTCCCCGTCTAATCGGGCTTCAGCCGAACATACGTGTTGAATGAAATATTTACTGAACATTTTAAGCGAGCTAGAGTACTCTTTGAATAATTGACATGATTTTGTATCGTAAAGAAATATATAAGTAAAATACAAATCACTACAATTCCTAACATACAGTACTTACAATACAGGTTCATTGTAATTTTATTTTTTCAATGGGCCTTTCATCCGAAATGTAATCAAACGAAAGTAACAAAAGATGCATTTGTTAGTCGCTTTCAGACATTTTTGCTTGAACATTTGAACAGCAGTTTTACATCTCGAGTTATGTATTGCAGATGTTATACTGTTTCTAAAAAACCTAATCAATTTTTGGAAATGGTTTATTATTTTCTATATGAGTTAAGCAATAAGCTGTTTGATGACTGTAGTTAAAATCAATGTGGCAGATTAAAGTCAAACATTTTTTTTGCTGATCATAAAAGTGGGACCACAAACCACATCTAGTTTTTAACCTGGATAGGTCTGCAATAATTTAATGAAGTAATAGTTCTATAATTTATTTAAACAGCTATAATTTGCAACTCTATAGCTATTTACTTTACAATAATTATCGTCAGCTTAGAAAATATCATGACTCAATAAAATGTATGCATTGACTGAATGCAAGTGTTGAAACAACTCCGTAGATCCGCATTTTTCGAAACACACTAAAAGTCAGTTTGTTCAATAAAATAGTCAACGCGCGTGTCCGCTTTACTAATCGTAAAGAAATGTTCGAACCTTTAATATACATGCAAGGCATTTCCTCCTATTGCCGTTTTCCATTATTAATTATTTCGCCATTTAGAATTGTATTACTTCTCAAAATTATCGTGACTACAATGAGATGTTATGGCCATTCTTTATCGTTTCTCGATTGATAGGGCACCGATACCTTGTTGAAATGATTCCAACCAGTATAATCAGACATTGTCCACATGGTGTAGTAACAGTGTGTTCACTTACATTCCTAGAAGCAGTATCGGACGTAAAAATAGAAACATATTTTAGGGTCAGCAAAGTTGGTGAAACGTTCAAAATTTTGCGCGTCTAAAAATTGTTGCCAACAATCAGTGCTTCAGCGTGGTGGCGCTACTGTTGCTATCCGCCATTAAAGCGTTTGAGGCGTGTTGTGAGCCTTGTGACGTCTCGACTGGGGTTTCTTCAACACATTTCACCGTATGTATTCTTTCTTCAGTTCACTACCGTACAAATCTTTGTAACTCAAGTATGAAACTATATACACCGTAACTGTGAACGGTCCTAAAACTAAAAGTAGCTTAGTTAGCAGCAAAAATCGTTTTGCCGGTTCATCCCCAGGACCGTTTGTTGGTGCCCGACTCATGCCCGGCGAGACCCGCCGCAGCGCATAATAACTCGAGGGGATTGTACCTTGAATTGCGTGTAAGACATTTCAATTCACTTTGATTTAATGAAGATCATTGATTCGGGCCTATCTGTCAGAATATCGAGTACACTGGAGAACCGCGAACCCGAATCGGGCGAGAGGACCGATCTCTCTCATCTTTATGGGGTTAGGCTTACTGCAAAAGCCGCTGAACGCTTCGACGCCCACTCATAAAATAATCGTGGTCGCAGTTATTGCTTTCAAGCTCGTTGTGCCGTCATCTATATTGATTGAGAAGTCGAGCTGTTGAGAGCGAGTGTAAGAAAATGTAGGTGTTTATTTGGTATACACATCTGTTATATGTATTATGTTCTGAATTGGTGGTGGTAATCGATTGGTGGTAACCGTGCTCATTGATTTTTAACGTTTGTGTTTTGCCTACACAGTTGGCTGGCAAATATAGATGGTACCCCTGTGGTTATTATAGCATTAGGCAGCAATAGCATATACTACGTTTTGTAACTAACGTGTTGCCCACAGTTAAAGCTAATTAATCACTTTATGAAAAATCTTGTTTATAATTCTAGTAGATTTTATTACTAAATGCAAAGTCTACATTTTAAGTTAGTATTTGTGTCTGAAAAGGTATAGTTCTGTTTCTGCGAACCGGTTATATTTGACCACTTAGTGTTATTAAATTATTTGGCATTACAGATGTCCAGCCGCAACTGGGATCTTAGTTGTAAAGTTTACATTGGCAACTTGGCCAACCACACTTCGCGCCACGACATCGAGTCGGTGTTCGCCAAATACGGCAGCCTGCGCGATGTTTGGGTGGCACGTAATCCGCCTGGATTTGCCTTCGTCGAGTTTGACGACTCTCGCGATGCAGAGGACGCCGTACGTGCGCTTGATGGATCCAGGTAAGAAGGGTTAATCATGTGACAGGTTCAACCCATGATGCCTTTGTCATCACATCCAAATACCCTGCACGAAGCTTGTGTGTTTACACGAGTGTTCACTGACTACGCTATCAACAGTGCTTTGTGTAGTTTGAGTGATTCAAACTTAAAAATCGAGTTTGAATCGCCGTTAATCTTATCACCATTAAGCCTTTTTAGTAATTTTACACGCGATGAATTAGTTTTTATACAAGCCTTCAGATTTCGACAAAATGCGGACAAGACTCTGCAAATAGGTAGCATGCTACGCTTTGAAGTAGCTACGATTCCAAAAATTTTAAAGAAGCATGTAACACTCCAATCAACTACTTCTCTACATATTCTTCTTATTATGGTGCATGTCGGTAGATTTAAAAAGGTTGTTTTGTCTATGATTATGTTGGCTTTTGTTTATAAACATCATCGTGAAGCATCTATACAGTAATTAAAGAGCGATTTATAGCATTTAGTAGGGGCCGTGTCCCATTACGAGAAAACTCTTACTTGTAGGTTGACATAACTGTCTCGTCTTCGTGGTGTCGTGTTTTATAATCCCCTCTATCTACTGTTTAAAAATTTGAAGAGCGAAAATTACGTTTGATATTACGCGAGTGTGTGGAGCTGTGAATGTGAGTAAATAGATGTGAGCGTGGTTGTCGATTGCAAATAGCATTGGCTTTATGGGGACTGCTCACAGTTGTGTGTCGATATGACACACTACGAGAATGGGCTGATACTGGTGCTGTCTCTTGTACGTTCAATTATTCCAAGTAACAGCATGCAGTGTTCTCCCTCTTCATGGTTACTCATACAACAATTAAAACTATTTTAACTAAATTTAGCAGCTTAAACTATGGCGTCGAAAATGTACAAGTTGCATAGATTTCACGTTATCTCCCCTGCCCCCGCCACCTTCCGCAATATATAGAGAGACGACTGACTGAGTGGTGGCCGTTTAATGTTTGCCCGGCAAACGAAAAGAAAAAGGTTTTGTCGACTTTCTTCTTCTCGACGGTCTCTAATATAGCCCCTTGTCTTGCTGTTGAGTTGAGCAACCAAACTAAGATTTCCTGTGTGTTGTTATTATTCGTTGTTGTTGATGATGATCGCGATCGCAGTAACATGGCGTCCCTCTGGCGACCGGCCGTCGGCTGAATCTCAGAGTGACGCGACAGCGACGATAATCGGCAACAACACAAACTTCGATTGCGATCCGAACCACTCTCCTCGTGTCGCTCACTCGCGGGTCTGTCCTCGAACCGCCGAATACAAGAATTCGCTGCTGCTACTACACGAATGTCAGCTCCTCCTCGCTCATCCGCGAAAACGCATCTGCCTCTGACTGCTGCCTACACGTGTGTATGTACCTACCGTTTCGCACGTCGAGGTGGCAGCAGCAGCAGCAGCAATAACCCCCATCGTGCGTGGTGGCGGGCGGGCGACTGACGACGGCTCGCTCCTTTTTCACCTCGACAGATAGACAGGCACCCTGCCAGCCCAGCCCTGGTTGATTGACTCTCTCCCTTTCTTCCGAGGGGGTCCGGCTAGCAACAGACATCCTCCACCATCAATCAGCTATCAGCTCGAACGATCAGCTCTCCTCTTCAAACAGCTCTTCTTGTTCCACACAACTTCCACCATAAGCATAACTTCGAACTAGGCCTCCATCACAACTCCAGTCACCAACTACCATATCGAAACAACAACAGCTTCTACTACTGCTACTGCTACAACCATAGTGTCCGCGAATGTGTGTTTGTATTTTACAAAATGTATTTACTACGTTGCGTTTGTTCATTTTATTATCTAAGCTGAATGGTTATCTTAGGTTTAAGTTTATTGTCGTTGTTGTCAACCTTTACACCTAATACGCACACGAGAACCGGTTATTATCTACTAGGGTGATTTCTGCTTTTACTGTGGCTGTGTTATTCTTCTTCGGTACATATATCCAGTCAATAGAAAAACTAGTTATTTTCCTTTCTATATTTCTATCTAATGTTGTGTGATCGTGACGCTTAGCCGCGCCCAGTAATTACTACAAGTATCTATACACAGATTTCCAATCAATCGTCAGTGTTTGTGCCCTTCGTTTTCTCGGGTTTTTTCCGGCCAACATCTTACAACAACAACAACACATTCTCTTCGTCATGTAACAACAACAACAACAACAAAGTGATTTCCTCGCTCATCCCCCTAACTCTTCCTTCACACTTCGGTCAACCGACTTCGCTCGCCTACTCGTTCGTTCGGCTTCTCCGACAATTCTTCTTCTAACGCCACTGCCATCAGCACCTTCCTCCAACGATAATTCTCCTGCTGCTGCAGCTGTTTCTCCATTCTCCACCTCTCCGCCCTCTGCGAACTGTAGCAGTCTCCACAAATAGCAGCAGCAGCATCAATACAACCAACCAACACCACATCTCTACAGTACTACCATCTGTGGCGACGGTTAACGCTGTTCGTAACTTGATGATGGCTCTGTGCCCAGACCGCTTTGCACTCACGAACTATTCTCAGCAGCAACAACAACGATCCAACAAATCAACCCACCAACAATCTTGCCACCACAGCCACGAACCAATCATCCCTCTGCCTGCTGCGGGGCAACCCTTCGAAAAAACCTGTACGTAGCAAGTACCGTGTGTGAGCTAAAGCTACAAAAACTTCGCCCCGTGAACTGACTCATGAGTTTCATAAGTCCACGACGAAAAACCACATTCTTCTTTCTTCGGAGGCGCAATTGACAGGCCTCTTCTAGAGCAGGTACGAAATAGTAAAAGTCTCTGGTCCATTGGTTAGCTCTGGGGTTCGATCGCAGGAAGTGTTTTGTTCACCTCTGAAAAAAGGATACCAACATGAGTATCAGACCAAGACCTATATAAACAGGTAATTCATGACAAGTGGGCTTGGTCTATAGGACAAGTTAATATGAAAGAGCTATGTTGTAGGTGGAAGATGATAAACCAGTACTTCTTGCGTTTCTGCATATCTGGATTTCAACATTACGCTTGGCGCAAAAAAGCTAAAGAAAGCTTAGTTGAGTTCGCTGGAGCTGTCGGTGTTGTGTACTTTGCCAAAAAGACCTACTTTTAGGTTCAATCCTAACTGGTTGAGTACAATATCACATTACGTATGTAATCTAGCTCCCAAATGGTGCTAATTGCAAATGCTTGCTTATTTCATTCACACTTAGTAGTGGATCAGCGGTGGCTCAGGAAACTGTTTAAAATTTAACATCGATTATTGGTGGCGAATAAAGGAGCTGCTTAAAATATCGCCCCTTCCCCCATATGACACTAATACACAAATCTCGCATTAATTGGGGTGATACTACAGTATCATTGCTGCAGCAAAAAAGATGGTAACAATCAGAAGTGGTGGAACTTCATATTTACGATTAACAATTTCGACTAACAAGGAGTTTTCTATTTCATCTGAACGCAGGATTTGTGGAGCACGCGTGAAGGTAGAAATGTCACACGGCAAACGACGTAACGGTGGAGCCCGAGGCGGAAGGGCTCGCAGATCTCGCTCTCGCAGCTACAATCGCAGAAGATCGTACTCGCGCAGCCGTTCAAGGTCAAGGAGCAGGTCGTATGGTCGAGACCGCCGTGATGGGGCTGGTCGCCGGGACAGAAGTTATTCACGAAGTCCCTCAAGGTCTCGCTCCAGAGACAGGCATTAATTAGAACGGTTTGAAGCTTAAAACACTTGCATGAATGTATAAGTCGGCATACCCCTATTTCATCTGGCCGCGTAGGTCCGTCTATTCCAGAACAGAAAATAAACTTTGTTCTTTATTTGTAACCTCTGGTGTTTTTCATATTCTAACTGGAATTTGTTAATTGACAGTTGACTTACTTGATTCTTGAAATAAGTTAACTTGCAGTGTTAGTTTGCAGAGTTTTGCAGTGTTAGTTAACAAATGTAAATTTTAATAGGACCCATAACAGGGTGATGCCTATTCATTTTCTATTATTTAAGTTTAGCTAATAACGGTATTAAAGAAGCTAAACAAAGAAGTTTTTGAGTATAAGATTTTCTTGTTATACTGAGGCTACTCAGCGGGAATAGTCAAACTTTCTCTTGGCGTTTTCAAATTTTTTTTTATTATATAATATGCAAACTGAGTTTGCTTTAGGTTATCAAATACTCATAGGATTTTTCATTTTTGAAACTTAAGAAGCGTGTACAACAAACAACGTGTAAATGGAAGAATCCGCGTATAAAATCAAATTTAGGCCTTATAAGTCTACTACTTTTCCGTTGTAGAAGAAAAGGTGAATGTTTGTTCAGCTAGATTTAACCAAATATCTAAACAAAGCTATTTGGTGCTGTGAGCAATTCTTTGAACTCGTTGTGTATCTTAAAGGTCAACATTTATTCTTGCAGATCAAAAAACTTCGAGGGAACATCTGCGGCTCTATCACTATTTGAGAGTACATTTATTAGTGAATGGTTCGCGATCGTAAATAGGCATCCTAAACCTTGAAATAATCTCAGGAGTTTTTTTTCGATGTACATGTGTCGGAACACGACATATTTAATTTTTTTAATAACTAATTTTAGTGTATTTGCCATAAAATACAAGATACGCCGTTCTTCAAACTGAATAATTCTTGTGATACTAATATTCTAATAATATAGCAATGATCATGCAAGGATGGTAATAGAATTACTTCGCGTAGATCGACCGGTGAATCGAGATAATCCATTGGCGTTATTATTAATGAAACCATGATTGAACTTTATTTCCATTGTAGCAACAAAGAATAAGTTAATATCTTTACATTTAATATTGTTTTTGTGAATATAGCGCGAGGCAACTAGACCAATAAGGCACATCACCGTGGGGTGTGCTGTTTAGTGAGGGTTATTCCGCTAGCAAAGTGACATGTCGAGCGATCACTGCAAAAGTGAGCACTTTTATAGCTGAAAAACAGATCGCGTAGTAAGCCTGTTTGATATATGCGCATGATCAGTTGTTACTTTTAATAATAACTAATAATATATAAAACGTAAGTGTGCTTGTGTTCAGCACTGTTCGGTATCACTCCGTAGATAGGTCGTCGACTATGTATGTACATCTAGTCCATGTAGATTATTCTCAAAAGTATTGACCAACAGGAGCTATAATAGGACATTCCATACTGTTAACTATTTCGCTATCGCAAACACCTTCAATTCGATGGCGTTCGCTTTGACGAGAAAAATTTTCGATTATGCCGCCGTACTGCATGCTCCACTCTTTCGTCATCCCCCCCCCTGCTCCGAGTCGGTGGCGCTGCAATCGCGCGTCGCCATTTTGGACAGTAAGGCGTGCTGTGAATTGTGCGGTGTCGTGTTTCGAAATCCAGCGTGAAATTTTACGGTAAGTATGTTTTTCTTCTATGTTTGTGGCATATAAGTTTGCCAGGCACTTAACTGCATTTGTACTAAATAGTTGATAAGGTTAGGATATCTCAAATGTTTTTTTTACTGTGAGATACCAGATGCCGATTGATCTCTTTATAGTCTGACCAGTTTAGCTTAGCTGTCTTAAGCTGATTGCTAATAGCGCAGGAGTATGGGGATGACTCCGCAGCTGCGAGATTGATTGGCTTATGAATAGAAATGGCTAAGTATCCTTTCTTTGGGGTTAATTTTTTGGAAAGAGGCTAGAAATAGGCTTATAACACTACAAAGCAGCTCTAACTAAAACAGGCAGCGCAAAATATCTCAACCTACGCCCATGATAAACGGCCTTAAGGTCCCAGCAAGATCCTGCAGTTGCCTGGCCGACCTTCATTGTTTTTTGTTACCATCCACATCTATCTTGCAGACAAGGCAGCCCTTCGTACAAAAGATTAGTGTTTAATGTAAAACTTTGTAAATAAAAATGCATCTTACTGAGGAGTTTATTCTAATATTTGTCTACGGAAATCACTTGCGCATTGGCTACGTCTGAGCTGTCAAACCCAGTGTGCTACTGCAGTGGAACATTTCAATTTAGCATATATAATATCGAATAGCTCAACATTGACAGGTAAAAATAGAAATTCTATATTTTGATCATTATTGCAATGTATTCTTATTGTTCACTGTGGAGAATTCATGTAGGCGCTTATTGATGATCGTTCTATTAGTTAGTCAAGCTCACTTGAAGAAGACTGAAGAAGTTCATACGTATTGATTTACATCTTGTAAGTTGGATAATTGTCATTGAATTGAAAATGGTCTACTGGTAAACAAAAGATAATGAACGTTTACTGTTATTCTGTCAACAATATCTAAAGTATTGTTGTTAATGCTTCTGTATTTATATGTATTAAAATATGTATATATGTATGTACATCTCTATGTTATAAGCTTCTTCAAGTGTTAATGTTTCAATAAATAATTAGTTTAACGCAACGGCAAACTATACAAGCCTATCTTTTATTATGGATTTAGATATAATTACAAAGTACGTGTCTGTGCGGTGTTCCATTCTCGTATTAATTACAGATGTCTAGCCGCGACTGGGACCTCACTTGTAAAGTATACATTGGCAACCTTGCTAATCACACCTCGCGTCATGACATAGAATCCGCATTTTCGAAGTATGGCAGCTTGCGTAACGTTTGGGTAGCGCGCAATCCACCTGGATTCGCGTTCGTCGAATTTGATGATTCGCGCGATGCTGAAGATGCTGTACGCGCTTTAGATGGATCAAGGTGGGTTCAGAATTTTTGAGCATTCCAGGTCGGGGTGGGGAGATTACACTCTATTTGAAATCTATTTGAATGGGTTCACAAGACTGTGGTTATCGCAATAAATTGCTTGTTAAAGTTTTCAAGCTAAATACATATATGACATAACAGCGAAACATAAGCCGTTGTGTGGATTTTCAGATAACGTTGTGAAACATATGGTATTTATAAACGAGGACCTAATTAATTACGACTTTTGTTGAATAGAGATTTTTATATGAGACATCTGCTTCGTTTTTCTATACGAGCATGTTTTTAGAAGAAACGAATTGTAGCGGTTCGTAATATTGCTATGTATCATTTCAAAGATCTATCTTGGCCATCACGCCATGCTTATTTAGAGCCAGCGGACAAAATTTAGTAGAGATCCGTTCGAATCCTTTTGCCATATTTTCCAAGCCATAGCCACCTCCTTTCCACATTTATTCTACAACTAAAACAGATCCTGATGAGCAGGCGGCTACGTTTATTGTGTTCTTAGTTTAAATGTCCCATAGCCATAACGAAACAATGGCTGATTTTACATGCAAGTTTTTATGCGCATTGTTCGCCAGCGTTTGCTTGTTGACCCGGCATGCAAAGCTGCTGAACAATTCACTCTTTATGCGCCTGTTGTTGGTAATGGGAGCTATATGCTGTTGATGATCTAAAGGGCTGCCGGGTTTCTAGATTCCGCCTTCCTGCAGAATGAAAAGCGAAAAAAAAATAAACTATTGTCTATAGAATTCAAGGTGACAGCTGTTTTGCTAACACACACTATGGTCTAGCTGTTGTTCTTGATGTTGTGGTGGTTTGCTGCAAAATTGGTCAATTAGTCACTTTGTACCTATCTGTCTATGTTGAAGTAGTAGTGTCTTGTTTTTAGTCTCATTAGCATTGAGTTGAGCAACCAAACTAAGATATACTGTGTGTTGTTATTATTCGTTGTTGTTGTTGTTGTTGATGGTGTCGCAATCGCAGTATCATGACGTCCCTCTGGCGACCGGCCGTCGGCTGATCCTCGGAGTGAGGCGACAATCTGCAGGCGCCCATCTCAGGCACAGACAGCTGCTTCCGTAGCGAGCATCCGAGCTCCTCGCCGGGCCTCGGGTTCTCGTACACGCCGATACAAGAGCCGCAAGATCAGCTCCTCGCTCATCCGCGATCAGCCTCCTGTCGGTCTCTCTCTCTGTCTACGTAGAAATCTACCTCCTGCGCTCGAAACCTTGTCGGCGTCTGTTTCGCACGTCGAGGTGCAACAAACAACAGTCCCAACATGAGGAGCACAAGGGCATCTGACAGCTTGATGCTTTCCTCGCCCCGATCGGCCGACACCAACCTACCTAGCCATCCAGCCAGCCGGCCGATCGGCCGGCCAGCTCGCCCATATGTACTCCCTTGATTCTTGGTCTAGGGAGTCCGGCTAGTGCTAGCGTCTCCACCACCACCACCATGAAGCAGTCAGCTTTAATCGGCTCGATCGATCTGCTTCCACTGCTGCTGCTTTGTCCTTCTACCACACCACTGTTTACCATCTCTCCAAGCATGGTCTCGAATGATGCCAACGAATGATACGACTTCTACAACTGCTACTACTCTACCATGTCGAAACACCTTTAATCTACCTCTCTACTTATCTTCTACTATTTGTCAACCGCAAACAACAGCATCAACTATCGGTTGTGTTAAGTAACCACCACCTTGAGCTCAACAACAACAGCAACAGCCACCACAACCACAACAGCCATGATTCATCATCCATTGTATTCAACCAATCAACCAACTATCCACCCAATCAGTCAACCAATCAGCCCTCTCCTCTTCAGCCAACTCGTTACTACTATCACCAACACCATCAATAACACCATTCAGGTCCCCTTCAATCGCTATGGCAACAGCTTCTGGGTGGTCAACTTCTTGCTGCCAACTCTCCAACTTCACAGCTCTATCGTGTTCCCTCGCATCTGCAGCAACAATGTTACGGCAATATCTTCACAGTGACAGCACCACTACAACTAGCGAGAGGGAGACAATTGGTGCTCCGATGATGAGCCTGCCTTGTGGCCATCAATCGATTTCGACAATAATCCACCACAACATCTATTCACCACAAGCACCAACAATTCACCACTACCAACTCTACTGTAATAGCTAGGTACAAAAGATACAAACAAAACGACAAAGGTACAAAAAGAACTACGAGATGAGCTTCTATCCCCGAACCTGCTATTTTTGCCGAGCAACTCGCCCTGTGGACTCTACCTGGAGCGGACGCTTTCGGCCAAGTGAGGCCATGGGTCGTCTAGCAACAGTTAGCGGTACTGTGTTCGCCTCGGCAGTTGTAAATGACTTATTGCGGGTGACGATGCAATTGTTTCACGTCACTATTGTATTATGATATTATATGGTGCATCAATGGTGTGCAATTGCTTGATTATTTCCAGTAAATATTTAACTACATACCAGGAAAGTGGTTGACTTAAACGAATGCTTGTGGTGGTTCGGGTGTTTTAAGTGTAGCTTAAGTTTCATCTTATTGATGGTGAATAGCTTTAGCACAGGCCGAAAAGAACCTTTTCAAGGAGATCTTGAGTTTTTTACGTTTAACGTATCTCAAATGATCTCAATTTACGTAATACAACTGAAACATGTCAGATATTATGAGCAAGAGGAAAAAATGGGCAAGATAATACATTGGCTTTTAGATTAACACAAATATTTTGTTGCGACTGTATATAGGATCTGCGGTGCGCGAGTGAAAGTTGAGATGTCGCACGGAAAGAGGCGTAATGGAGGTATTCGTGGAGGTCGTGGGCGCCGATCCCGCTCTCGTAGCTACGACCGCAGGAAATCATATTCACGCAGTCGTTCAAGATCTAGGAGCAGGTCATACGGCAGGGACCGCGGAGCTCCGCGTCGTGAGCGAAGCTACTCAAGGAGTCCTTCAAGGTCGCGCTCCAGAGATAGGCACTAAGCTGCCAGCGTAGTGAATTGCACGAGAACATGTGTCGATACGTAGATTGGAAGCTATTAACAAGGTGAACAGCAGCTCAACAACTGAGGCAAGGGGCCTGATCAGCTAGGATAACGCCTCATAATGTCCGTAGGGGAGGTCGGAGGCTGAAGAAAAAGCGCTAGAAACTGATATATATAAGGCGAACGGTAGATGAAGACCGATCGATTTATAAAAGCTATAAGTTCTAAAACATCGCTATGTTGTAATGTAAGAAAGGACACGTTGGCGAATAAGCCATCTTCGAGAGGTCTATGGTGTGGTTTCACTGCTTGGGTTCGGTGATTATAGTAGAAGAGGAGATGCTGAGACGGCGTTTTCCAATTGTAAACTTGGTAATGAAGAATGACAAAATAATCATAAATTATTATTAGTACTTGTGATGGTAATTATGATTATTTTCAATTGTGTATATTGTTTAAATAACTATCCGCACAGTTCGGTTATTTATGTGAAAAGGACAATACCATAATACTAGCTAATTATGTGCTACGAGGCTAATAATAATTATGATAGAGGAAAGTGTATTATGATCTTTCCTCCAGTGTTTGCGTAAAAGTAATTTTTGGCAAACAAATAAATGCACTGGGAAAATGAATGCACTGAAGCGCCATTTCTGTTAACATTATTTAGTTTAACAAGCATCGGATAAGCTAAAATGTCATTCGTAAATATTGAGAGGATAAGTTGTTGATGAAATTGCAGACATTTAATATCTTTTCAGCCTTTTGAAATATAACTTCCTAAATATTAAGGTTTCTTGGTACTACATTATTATATTGAGGGCTTTGTGCGGTTGTGAATTACAACGCGATGCAATAGACTCACAACAGAACAGGCATTTTTATGTAATGATTATTATAAAGATCCTTTAGACTGAATTGTCGGAAAAAATGAGTCATGTTGGTTTTATGATTTGATTACCAATTTCTTAATTAGTTACCAAACTCATTTTATATACGTATTCTGGAGATACTCGGACAACTAGCAACTGCATATTTTAAATCAAATACGTTTCTTGATATGATCAGCAACAAATCAACTGTGTCGTTCAGCTGTGTTTAATACTGAGTCGACCATTTACAAAAAAAAACGTGTAAAAAGGAAATACCGTTGAAATTCAGAGTTTTTCATACCCTAACAATTGAATTATTGACTAGGGTAGCTGAAACCCTTTTAGATTAAGTCATAGGTAGTTTATGTTATCCGTGGTACCAGAAGTTTTTAAGAAGTAAAGATTTCCATGCACTAAAAAAATTAAATGTGTACATTTGTGAGGTCTCGGCACCATGTGTAACCAAAAGAGCAGTTATTTTCCTTTAATGTTAATTTTGTGTTCTTACTGTGTTAAATGGTTCAAAAAGTTCCAGCGGTTTTTTTTAATTTGTTTTACTTTTACTTATGTTTGACTGGTTCTGGCCAATTGTAATATATCCTTCGAATCGCTTCCTCTTCTCTGCAAAACTATTGCAATTGTATTCTACAATGAACAACAGCATTTTACCTTGTGCATGAGATAAAATTTACTTCACTGCAGAACGCAACCACAGCGTATGAAAGATATAGCAGGCGCTTTCGAATGACGTATAACATTTGGAAATATGCAGGCGAATAATAAAGCAAAAACGAAAATTTGAAACAATCGAATGAACTTCTTTGACCTTATTTGGCCTAATCAATAGTGATGATAATTTATAAGTTTTATATATTTTATAAGCCAAAGAACTGACGAATTATACATTCCGCTACCCTGCACGGCGTATCTAGCTCTGCGCATTTTTTTTGTCAGTGTTAGCTATTATATTATTACGCATATCAGATACACGTTCCGTTCATAGCATCCTTAATTCGCAATAAGTCCTCTGTATAGCTAAATAGAGTAACCTTACTAACCTAGAGAACTAAAAATAATGAAAAGCAAAAATAGAGAATTGTAGTATGGTTCTCTCAAAAAATGTTCCAGAGTCGGAAGCTAAGACACACTCCAAGCCGAGGGTAGGCGTAATATTAAAAATCACTTAAATGCTCACGAGCACCACGATTTAGGAGATCGTATTCAGAATGAACACCGAGTTTCAAAGTTTCATGGCACCATCACATCAAGATAATATCGTTTATCTGTCCAACGTTACGCCATATACGCCATTGGGAATAAGTTACTGATCAATAAAGTCGCCTAGAAATGACGTGATTTAGGCATTAATATTATTAGAGTTATTTTTGCATTCTGGGATGTATCTTTTCTATATTTTCAACTTCTAATAGGATTTTTTCCACTGCTTAGATATATTGCTGTTTTTGAAAGGCACTACTAAATACCTTATTTTCTAGGCTTATTTATTCATTCGTACATTTTTATTTGTTCTCAATGTAAATAAAATTATGAAACCAAAATAATAGCCCCGCAACATAAATTCATTCACATTTATTTATTCACAAATATTCCAATTCGTGGAAAACTACCTGCAGGGTGTTTTTCTAGCTGTAAATATATATCATACTTTGGAATTTTGCTTTCACTTTCTTAAGTAAAATTACTTGGAAAATATGCCTTAGAATGAATTGATTATCACGCTGGCGTCCAATAGCCGTTGGCAGTATGACTCTACGCGTTACGCTTTTATGACCTTCACTATTATACGTTATTGTGAAGCCATTGCTGCGCATCGCGTGGCTTGTACCTTAGGTCCTGATGGTACCGTAACCGAGATTATACGCTGGCGCTGGCATGACATGAGTATCCACGAATATGATGAAGGGGCACTATTCCGTGAAGGAGGTGAAATACTGTCGGTTTTCTGCTACGCGGAACCAAATGCCACTGATGGATTGAACGACCGAAAAATCACAGGGAATAATGCAACATAAGAGCATCTTTATTGATTACCCTAAGGAGGAACACTCATTAAAATCATATAACGTAACATGAAACATATTAGCTAGTAATTACTTCTTGAAATTTTAGTCATTTCAATAATCGGGTTAACCTTCAGGTTAAAATCTTATCAATGTTCTTGGAAGTTGCGGCTTATAGAGTATCTGTGATGTTTTGATCATTACGTCGATGATTATTATTACAAATGACTAGCGATTGATCTACCGATATTTATGTTAACTTACCTATTGAACATTTAAACGTTGACAGCCTTATGGAGTTGGGTTATAGGTTTGATAACAAGATTACTTGCAAAAATTTTGCATTGACGCTACGTAATGTGGCACAGTTAAAAGCGTCAAAATGCTTTTTCGGATAACTGTGTCATATTTCCAAACAATACATATATTTTTTTGGAACTACAAGGTTGCATCAGGCATGTTATGAGCTATTTCACGTTTGATTTGGTATGCGCCAACTTGATTAATGGGTTAGGAGAAGCTAGGTGATTCACTGCTTTTTACACTTAGATTTGATGAGTATGAAAGCTTATCTAACTGTTTTTATTATATAACAGTTTGATTTGTGAATTTCAGAAAATAAGACTTAGTTATCTTTTCACTAAACTACGGTGACTCGTACATGCGGTAACTATATTTTACTTTATTCTAGCCATATTATTCTAACCATACTCATCGTTGTTTTAGTATTTAAAATAAAAAGAAGAAATCAACTTTTTCCTATTTATATGCTTAACAAGATGTTTTATTTCTTGTTCCTTTGTTGGTACTGGATAACCTTTAAAAAATACAGGTCAAGGGTCAGTTATACCGCCTACTAAATTAAAATGTATGATTATTTCTTTTATAGCTTCATTTCTAATAACAACACATCATTGGCCTGTTTTAAATGTTGCTCTATCATATATTTTGCGATTTTATTATCGAGAAAACCCACTGTCGAAGTATTTTTGTCTAACTATGTCAGCTGTTGTTGGCCCCCTGAAAAGAGTTTATAACTCCTCGGGTTTAAGCTCGATTAGAGCAGAGATTTGGCATTTACAGTGAGCTTTACTAAGAAGCTAACAGCTTAAAAAGGCAAATTAATCATAGCATTTTATTTCAATTTCATTGACTTAATTAAACTGGGCACAGCATTGCATGAGTGAGATTACAATTTCGATTTTATGGAATATGGGTACTGCATTACACCCAAAAGGATACAAAATATAATGGATGGCACTGTATTATACAAAACAGGCGTTCCATAAGCTATAGGCCAATTTCCGCCTAGCTTGTACGGTTTAGAATGGTCAAGTAAATCTCCAATAGTAGTGATATAAACTATGCCTTACAGTAGATAATATGCATTAGTTGTTGCAGCATACGATTAGGACTTTCGATGGGTCTTTTTATGGTAAGGTAGGGCAGTAAGAGGATATCATTTTTTTAAAAAAACGTTTATGTATGCAGAAAATCTTACCTTAATAGATTGGTAATCAGCTCTAGCTTGTAGGAAGGTAGTCATTTTTAGTCTTCGTGGATATGGTATAAATTTTTCTTATGTTCTGACACGCGGTAGTAATAGAGACAACAGCAAACCGATATCAATCTGAAAGCTGCGCCACTTAACCCAGTGCCACGCAAAAAATCCTGTACAATCAATAAGTAGAAGATTAGAGGGCATTAACGAGTTCGAACGGTTATTGGATGTCCTCTCCAAAAAAAAGAAAAACATACATTGTAAATAATGCAAGCAGTTAACCGCAGTATAATTCGTCACTTCACTCTCCGCAGTTGTTATGAGCACCACAGTGGAACCCCTTCCAAATATAATTATCACTATCGCATTGCCATTGTTAATCGGCAGTGTTGCACTGTCCTTCAGCCAAAGTTGAAATTGTTAAGAAATCAACAATGATATCTCCGAAAGTCCCATTCATTTATGTTGTGTCTCTATGCCCACGAACTACTAATCGTAACGTTATTATCATTCACGTCAACAACTATATAATAATGATTTAGAGAAATATTTTCCAGCAAAATCTTTCTATTGTTCTTGATTAGTTCTGTAGTACTGCATCAACAGCCGTGACTATCATACATATCTTTGTCTTGTAGTTGTTATTAATATGGTACAGTGTCTACTAGTGAACCATGGAAACAAATCTGCGGCATCTTTTGTAACGGCATCTTTATTTCCTGGGATTCGACAGCGTTGTTCGAATTGAGTACGTACTCCACTTCAACTTGTTCGGAATGAGTGTCGTTTAATTCCGTAAATAAAACCCAATTTTTCCTCCAAATCATGAATTTACGAGCGTGTGGAAAGTATTTTGTTGGTTACCTTAATAATCCGATATTAAGACAATATTCATCTGCTGGGTCAAAATCATTATTCAGTATTTTTTTATTAGGGAAAAATACAACAGGTAATTAATTAGATCTAGCTAAATCATGTGGTCACAGACTTAAAGTAAGAGCGTTATGTTCATTAAAATCCACTAACTGTTTAAGTCGGCCCAAGGTTATTTAGCGACACTTTCGTAACAATACAATGAGGGGGCATAAGGAAATAGAAAAATAATACACGTATACTAGCTTAGATACAACTATATTGTATTAACAAGTAGAACGTATTTAAGGAAATTCACATTGCTTCAATAATAATAAATAATATATAGAAATCTCTGTGTTTTGAGATTCACGTCCGGCACCGCCATTAGGCACTTAATCAAGGGTTCGCTCTCAGCACGAAATGAAGTGTGTCTATGCTCGGATTCGAACTTAGACTATTATGTGACACTAATACTATGTGACGTAAATGGTTACATAACTGCTCATTTAAGAGAATCAGAATGTTTTTTATTCAGTTCTCGTAAATATCGAGACAAGATATACTTTAAATATCTATTGTATCGCATGATTTTGAATTTTGTGAATGATGTGCAATTTAAACTTTTTGTACCACCATCATGGCATCGTTATATGACCTAACCCCGAAACATTTCACACACGCGGCCAAGTTCCATAAAAATCTTATCCAGCTGTATGACGAATTTACTGGAGTCAACCGTCTTCGCTGTGATGTAGCATTTGATCAAATACTGAACCACCGGACTCAATGATACGAAGCCCCGTATTATAAGGGCGCTCTTTCTTCAGGTGGAATTCACATCGATCGTATGTTCGAAGAGTCCCATTTTGTAGTGTTTCCTAGACCACAGAAGTCCTCAAGATATTCTGCACCATTTTGAATCAGAATGGATATAGCTGAATGTTAGTAATAACAAAACGTATTTAATAATAAAAAAAAAAGCATACTTCCTTTACACACTCTAAATTGCAAAAAGCGAAAAATAGTCTATAGGTTAGAGACACTTACAGAATCTAGCCTTGGGAAAATATCGTATTTATAATGTCTAATATAATGTATAATATAGCATTTATAATGTCCGTAGAAAAACAATAGTCACAAGAGCTCCCAATATGGCCCTACAAAGCGAAAAATGTGCATTTGCTATTCTTGCCGGAATATCATAGTGAAATTAGGCTCAACGTAAGAGCCATCCCTTGTAAAAATTGCTTGTCAGGGATACATGTACCCCCAAGCACATGGCACAGAAACTACATGAGAGGTCTATAGCGAAACTTACATTTCTGATAGGGATGTTTCTTGTAATTCCAAAAGTACTAGTCAATGTCTGTGCTGGTGTTCTCAATAAATTCGGATAAGAAGGTCAACGCAAGGAAATACGTTGTAACTGTAGTAATTTCGTGCATCTCATCTTTGGAAACGACCTTGGCTAATAGTGGAGGTCCACTAGCTAGAAAGTTTACAATATTATATCGTACATGTATTTAATTTTAGTTAGCACATATGCAAAGAAGATAGCTAGAAAGCATCAGAAACTGATGGTTAGAAAGCTAGAATAAAGCTAAATCACTGGAATTATCATGGAAGCTTTGTATTATTACCTGAATATGATAAACATTACGAGCTTCTCTCAAATGTATTATTATTTACCAAAGTTCACTACTAAACGTACTCTTAATAATTTAAAGTAAAAACGAAACTGCAAATATTTGCATTGCCTTCGAGCAATGCGACCAGTGCTTTTTTGTCACTTCAAGCACTGCTTATTGACACATGACGAAAAAATTCAAAATGTGTAATGCAAGGTGATATTAGGAACACAGGAATTGTCATGTTATGGCACACGCTGACCATTTGTGCCCTCCTCCAGATAGATTATTTATTTACTAATTCGTCTCAGTGAATGTCATGCGTTATTTCCGCCGGTATACGAGATGTCGCGGGTCAATACCGCTTGTGGATTTAGACGCGCCAATTTTTTTTATCATATAAGTGAGACTATGTAGTCAAAAAGGGTCAGAACAAACACTTACTGATATGATCAGCATATTATAGAAACAAATATATAAAATCAATCGCAGTGCATCTCGATTGGTGATCACTGCACGGTTTTAAAAGCCAAAGTTTATGTATATGATTTCTTTCATTGGCCCTGTATTCAACAAGTGATGGTTTATATATACCATTTGCACCGTCAAATCAAATACAGATACAAATCAGACCAAATATAGGTATTTATAAATAAAACTTTTGCTGCATTTGTTTTAACTAAAAATATGTTCGTCCTTATTTGCAATGTGTTCCATTTGAGTTGAACGCTCTTCGATTTATGATTAAAAAAGCATATAAGAATATTTTTAGCGCATATATTGTCCGCACAGTAGTCAAAATTCGTAATTTTTAGAGAAATTTCATAGAATCGATCACCGAATGTATGTTTACACTGAATGTATCGATCCCATCACGTAAGCTTACAAATCCACTTTACAGCCGTTTTCTGATCTACCAACATCGTCTACAGTTTTTTCTTTGTCTCTATGTCAATAGTAAAGCCAAACAACGTAGTCAAAAGATTACAAACTGATACAAAGTATAAACGCACGTATTTAGATCATGACCAATTACTAAGAAAGCAAAAAAGGTTTTGTCTATTGATCAACAATTATTACATTGTCTTACTATTGATGAAGAAATGATAATAACAAATAAATTTTGACCTGCAGATCCAAATCGATTTTTAGTCTCCAAGATCATTTAAGTAATTTTCGCGTTTATTGTACTATTGTGATTGAAGCAGCAATTTTTAAAATGTATATCAAAGGTTTTATTGAACAAATTTTCCGCGCTAAATATTTAAAGACTAGAGCTGATGGCTTCCGTAATGGTGCAGTAGACAGCGTATTTTGTCCGCCAAACTTAAGGACATCTAGTAGTCTAGCTCCGAACCCAAACGTACACATGCCTCGTCTCGCATTGGAGTCCATCCGTTGAACGCTCTGTGAATCTCCATTGTGAGCAAAACCAGAAATCTAATAAAACCTTAGCGCACCTAGAGCAATAAATTTCGTCGTAGAGTTACGTAATGGTATGCAAGTCAAGTTGTCCGATTAGGAGCTCTACTCTAGATCTAGATCAATTTAATGAATAAAATATTTTACATGGGAATGGATCCTCATACACCAAGAACAAATTAAAACGTAAGGAGCCTATTCTTCAAAAACATGCAAAATCTTTTAAAACCGACACGATCCTATGACAAACTAAAGTAATTTTGCCGTCTTCTAGGGCAACTTTTAGTAAACCTTGCAGTTGTGGTTTTATATATATATATATATATATATAAACCAATGAAATTACTTTTTCCATGAAGTATCGTGAACACTAAGATCGTCTCTGACTAATATGAAATAATATTAACCATCTAAATTTGCTGTCCTTTAGACAGCATTGGACTGATGATAAATGATCCATCTCACAACATTGGTTGCACCCTTAAACATGCAATTTATCAATTACACTTAATATCTATTTTTCTTAAATTAAAGTGTTCTATAGTACAATATAAACACATATGTATTAAGTAACTTTACCAGTACACTTGATGTGTTACATTATGCGGCAATGATTAGCAAATGTAATTTATTAATTTCTTTGTATTACTAACCTTTGAGATGGGTTTGCGCGACTCGTAACACAGGGCAAACACGATTTCATTAAATGACAAGAGGAATTTTCAGGTACGAAGGTCATACGAACTTTATAGGTGATTAGACCGACTTACAGCGTCAGTTGTTTTTCATATATGTGTGTAGCATAGTATTGCGTGGCCATAGATTTGACAATCATTTCGGAAATCCGCAAAAACGACAAGAACGTAACTTCAGTAGATTAACGCCAGTCATAAAACTTTTATTTACATAGTGCATTTTTTTGTTGTTTAATTGTCACATTATTCAAAAGATAAAATCATCTTGTCTTCGGCTGGTTAATTGTATCGTTTCAGAATTTGAAGGATCAGAAGTTCATCTTCGATGCATTAAATACTATGGTGTATATATTTAAATACGCTCGCGAGTGGGTTGCTCTATATGATTTCTGATAGACTAAATCACGCTATATCAATGATAAAAATATATTAAACTACAATTACAGTCTACTTAGTACTACAAAGAGTAGACAATATCTGTAATGCGTTACTTATGGACATAAATTCCGCGCTTATTAAATAAGGCAAAATTATAAAAGCACAAAGGTACGTAATTTTTAACTTCAACTTTCACATTGCTAGAAAGTAATACTATTTATTAGTTAATGTATGGAAATATTTACAATAACTTGAATTATCAAAACCGTATCACATATATTTAACAACAATTTTTGACCTTTCAATAACATCATCTCTGAAACAATCAATCTGAAGGACATGAGCACACCCTTTAGAGTCGTACCATACGCTTAATTTGACGTTATCGAGAGTTAGAAAGTGTATTCTATCAGAGCACTTCGACTTACGATATACGGATCGCAAATCCGATTTCAGCAGTTCTTCTATGGCTGGTAGCAAAGTGTCTTCATCGCTAAATCGTAGGCATCGCGGACACATCTCTTGGCTACACCTTTTATGAAAACTGTTTAAGGACTCACGTGCTTCCGCAGTGAGTACAACGTTGTTTAATTGTTTACTCTGCTCAGCGCGAGTAACCCATGTATCATAAGAGATAGGATGGTGCAGTAGGTCTGAAGGGCTATCATACGATTCAATAAAAGGCTTTACATCAAGCACTGGTGTACCATCAACAAGGTCAACTCCTGTTAGAGTTAAGGTATCACCACTCACTTCCTCCAGGTACGCTAAGGTAAGCCCAACGGGATTTGGTCGGTGGGGTGACCTTGTAGAAAAAACCCCTGTTGAACGGCCACCCATACGCGGCGGCCGTATCTTGGCCTTTGCTGATGATACCTGATTGAGGTGAAACCAAAAAATCAGCCATACATATCGAAATTCCTTAAGGCCCTGGAGGGAATGAGATGGATTGGAGAAGATGTCTCGAGAAATACGGAGTTCAGCACGCACCTGAGGACAAACTACTCCCTGACGTGGTGTGCCATTTTTGGTAGCATAGGCAGTGCGAATGTAACCTACCGGCCGACAAAACAGTAGCAAGTTCGATGAAACATTCATGTCAAGAACGGCATATGTTTTCGACTCTAGTGATGTCAGTTGACGGGACAGATCCGAAATACGTTTTAGAAGACAACGCCCCTCTGTAGGCGGTAACATATCAGATGGTACGGCATAGACTCTAGTGGAACTCAGCCCTCAAAATCCTTAAATAGTTGCAGAAAAATAAAGAATAACAAGAAAGCATATGGCGGAGAGTTAATTTACCTTTTTCACATTACTATTTATACGCTAACGTCCATGCAGGGCGGATTAATATTTAATGAAGGCTGGCACTACCCCAAAATAGGCGTTCAATAGTTTTTGGATTGTATTCAACTAAGAGCAAAATGCATGTAAACGAGAATTGATATATTTTAACCCTAAAATGTTCATATATTTATTAACAGTATGTTGGCACGTTATATGAGAATATTTATCATGCAAGTAATTTAGGTTGTTTCTAATCTCAAAAAATATGCATACATCTTTGAAAGATTGTACTGTTCTCCTTGACTGATAGAGATTCATGTTCGGTAAGGATGATATCGTTCTTTCTACTGTTTCATCATAAGACGCGGCAAGCTCTTCCAATAAAGTTGCAACGTTTTGGGAAATTTTCGCCTTGAATTTAAGCTTATTCAAATCACAACCTACCGGTTGCCGGTTATCGATGAAAGAAATCCACAACGAACACTTTAGTTGACTTTGTCGTCTGCTCGATACGTGATGCCACTGATAGCATAGTGAAGGTTTCCTCAGTCTTCATGAGATTTCATAACAGGCAATAAAAGCTCCCAATATTTAAAGCAATGACGACGATGCCGAATCGCAGAACACCGACTGCACTTGTTGATAAAGCTGACGCATAAGCTAGATCACAGATTCTAATTCATATAGTTATACAGACACAGAACTGTAGAATATAAGGTCTTCGTTTTGCTAGGTCGCTAATTGAGCTCTTTGAAGGTACAGATAAGGCAAACGAAGTGAAAAAAAAAAGAAACAATGTTGTCATAATTAATTAACTAGATTCGGAATCCAGGTGTATTTAGACTAAACAAACATTTTAGTCCTTCAACATGTAAGGTATTTGGGCCATATAGCAAGAGTGTATGTTAGGATTAAGAAAAAATCATGAAGCTCGGCTGTTTATTTCGATAGCAGTCCTCATTCCTGTTTAATAGATGACTTTATTATATTATCTTTTTATGCAGATCACCAAATACTCCTTCTCGCCATCACTCGTTCAGCCAAGATGGCGGCTGCCATGGTTTGTTCGCCAGCTGATGCGAATCAGCCTGGGAAAGCGAGTCTAGACGCTGTAGTAACCCTAAATTGATTAAGGAGATATCGAGGACTTGCTTTGTGCTATCAAACGAACAAGTGAGTTTGAGAATATGTAAAATAATGTGAAACATGTGTACTAGCTAATACTATCTGTAAAGTTTTGTAATATCAACGCGCTTAAATAGAGACAGTTCAGATTGTGATTTTAAAGAAAAAGTCCGACACCCAAACAACTTTTTAAAAGCAGCTGATCGTATGTTCGGATGCTGAGAAGGTGCCACTGACCCACTTTAGAGGGCTACGGGGATCATCGTCTGTTAGAAGGGCATAATAGTTTTCCCAGTTAGAATTGCAAATAAAAACCTATATTATCGGTTCTTAAAGGACTTTCTCCTTCCTTTTTAGTCTGTAGGCTAGAGTTACAATTTAAACACGTTAAAGACAATGCAAAGAAATCCTACAGTCGTTGTACATAGGTAGCCTTGAATCATGTTTACATTAACCATAGCTTTACGACAAAGTGCGCAGATGACATATCATCGTGTTGTTGAAGATAATACAGCTGCCGTATAAACAAATGCTTTACCAGAATTGTTCGGCTACAAAGTTAAGCGTGGATAGTAATCATGCACACACAGATACTCCTTTTTCTGAACGTTAACAATTATAACTTGTGGAGGTGTTTACGGTACAAGTTTTAACAAATTAGCTGGTAAAATGTATTTACTTTTAGTACCCAACTACCATGCGCATACGCTTTAATATGTATATTAGATAGCCGCAGGAAAACCGTACAGGGTAAAATCACGCATGCTAAGTCTCCCTTATGGGGTCAGTCATCATGTGTAATAGAGTCGAATACAAGCAGTTGATGATGACTGGGCCATGTTTGGCACCCGTAGCGGTAAAAATGGTAGCCATTATGTTTTCTGGGTACTGTGTTTGGCCTCCAAACTGAACCAAGTAAGTGCATATGGGATACTTTGATTAATTTATGACAATCTGTGTTACAGACCAATGTGCTCATCAAAAGGTTACTGCAATCCTACTGAACTGATTAACGTAAATCTTCAATCTCTTAACAAGAACTGACTTTAGTAGATGTGTTTTTATTCTGCACCCCAGAGCTAGCCATATGAGAAGAATGTAATGCGTTTAGAACTTGGATAAACTTATGTGTACCGTTAAGAACAAGCTATATATTTCAAATGAAAGGTTTTTGCGCGGCCTGAGTTCACAAAACAAATCAGCTACTATACAGAGCAAGGGAACACGGCACTCACAGTGCTTCCGACTTATGTTTCCTTGAAAGTTTTTGTAAACTAATAATTATTAGGAGTTAATTGATTTTATTCGCCTATGTGTAAATACTATTTATAAACTTGTGCTCTAGTTGTAGTCTTTGTTGCCAGAGCATTATTGATTTAATTCATGATCCAATTAAACATAGCTTCGAGCAGATGGTTTTTTCTTACACAAACGCAGCCTATAGCCGATGGCTTATTCCTACTCTTGGGATCATTTATGTACAACAACCTTTCAAAGTAGGCAGCTGACATCCTTCAATTAAACCCAGTAGAATAGTTCTGTTGTGAATACCTAATGTTAGGCTTATCATGTCTTGATGAATAATCGTTGCCGTACAACTAATAACTCTTGACGGCAGTAGCGAAACATTGATGTTGCTAAAATAACGTTATTGAAATCGTTAGTGTCATTAGTACTAGGTTAGCTTAGAAAATGGCGTGATATATTTTTTTTTATCGTGGATGATATACCAATAAAAATATGTTCTTCCATAGTGTGCACATTTACTCTGCAATTTTCACAACTGCCCAGCCGCTTGACAATTGGGTAGTATAGCTCAAATGTGTAAATGATATATAATTAGCCATTTGTGGGGCTTAGATGTAATATCTATACTGAGTAGAGTAAGTGCCAACAGATTTCTCTCATAATCAGTAATCTCTCATAATCATCAGTAAAGTTCATATATATATATAAAATGCTACATTTTTAATTATGTTAATTATAATACGGTAATTATGCTTTTACGTTATACTAAATATAGAATAATTACAAACTAACAGGCATTTGAATACACACATGCGTTTTTTGTGACCTGCTTGTCGTATCCCGCAAAACTGAATGGTTTTCGAGATAAGAACTTTTTTTTTTGTTATTTTCCAGCATCAGAACTAAAAGACATCGGATACAGGCCTATTACCCGGAAAGCGTTCTGTCATCAGCTGATACCAAATGGCATCTTCGAACTGCTCCCTGGAATCTCTACCTAATGAAATCCTTTGGCATATTTTATCGTTTTTAAAGCCAGGCTTTATTGCGGAAGTATTACCGCAAGTTTCTCCTAGTTTTCGTGCACTCGTGGAAGATCAGTCTCTCTGGCGGCGCAGATTATATTCTCGTTGGCCGGCACAGCATCCAACACCACCGGACGATTGGGTTGAATGTTGCCGCCAAAGAGAAGAACACTGGGATGCATTTCGAGGATGGGAAGACGAGGGCGCTCTGAAACATATTCGAAAGGACGATGCCCATATTGCGGCTGTAGACGCACTGAAATTTATTCAGGTGGATAATAATAATTTTTTTTTTTTTATATTCACAGTTATTATTGGTATGGCACAATAGGTAGACAATTAGGATTGAGAAGACAGAGATATGTCGGTTGTTCGAAAAAGTAAATAAAGGGTCCAAGTAAATATGAAAACCACTTTATAGTTGAAATAGCTTCTATTTTAATTGAGAGCCGCTTACTTTCTCTAACTCTCTTTCCCACCATATGTTTAGAGTACTTCATCTTAGGTTTATTACAAAATCCACTTGTTTTCCACTCAATGTCATTTCTTAGATTAAATTATAATGGATGAAAATATAAGAAAAATGGGAATGGCGTGATTGCAGAATGGTTCCCTGTGTGTATCCGGAGGTCGAGATCACCAGCTGCGAGTATGGAAAATCGATGAAGAAGAGGTATCTCTTCACAAAAACTTCTCATGTGCTCACGAAGCGTGGATATGGTCCGTCGAGCAGTTAAATGATAACACACTTGTGTCTGGCTCGTTTGATCAAACCGTGAAGACATGGGACCTAGAGAAGCAGGATCCTGTAGACACGTTTAAGCTACCTGCAGCGGTGCTTTCAGTTGCTATTCAAGAGAGTCTATTGGCTTGTGGAACCATTGGTCATAAGGTGCACCTTAGGGATGTTCGAACCAAAGACGACGCCAAAGTCTTTGAGTATCATAAACATTTTGTGCTTACTTTGGCCATGGATGATAAAGTAAGTCATCGTCAATGAATCTTTATCATAAACTGAACTGGTGTATTGAATCTATGTCAATTAGGATCATGTCTACGGAAGTAATGAAGTATCACGTCTGATGTTGTGAGGAGACCTGGAACTATTGAATTAAATATTAAGCGAACGCATATTCTTAATAATGATTTTGTACATGATGGCGTAAGTGCATTCTGTTTTGGCAACAGTCTCGGACGAATAGCGCCGAAATTATCAGCTGATGTTTAGTGTATGCCAAAATCTTTTACCTGTGGTCATTTTCTCATGACTTTAGGCGATTATTTCTGGAAGCAAGGACGGCACGATGGCGATTTTCGACATCCGAGCGGAAAAGGTTTCGCAAGTTATTAAGGTAGTGTGTCTTCAGCTGTATGTATGAAGGAAGATGACTTTTTAATCGTTCTGTGCCGATGGACAATATGAAGCAGGACTAAAATAAAACTATTCTCAATATGCAGACAATAAATTGCATTGCATAGTTCTACTGCGTGTAATATAGTCAGTTCTCTAATTTATCAACTTGCAAACAAAATATAATTAACACTTCATTCACTTGATGGTTACCATCATCATGCTGAGTATTTCGATTCCAGATGAAGGGATACCCGACTGCGATATCACACGGCGACGGCCAAACTTGGGTGGGAACCTCGCGCGGCTACGTTGCATGTATTGACACACGATCATTGCCTGAATCTGCCCAATTAGCAATGCAACGACGAGTTAGCGATAAAAGTGTTAGAAGTGTGGCGCATTCGTGGGGTAGTATTCTTTTGGCAGCTGGAGATGATCGACTTTTGCTGCTCGAACCGACCAAGGCTGCAGCATCAATTACACGGCAAACCATTAAAGGAGGTATTACAAAGGTGTGTTGCGATTTGCAACATAGGCAATATGATGTCTTTAAACAAGATTTTTGCCTATTTTAGGTAAAGCATTGTTCGTATGCATCATCCTGTGTAGATCATCTATTTTTCTTTTATTTGTAATTTTTAAAGTTTTCACTAAATACTGTATTATTGACTTTGAATACTAAATTCAACATGCAGAGAAGTTAGAAATACTAACTCTATTCGTAAATGATCTCACAATTATTTTATATGAACATTTACTGCATTTCAGGCTTCAATGCATAACCGAACTATCTGCGCGGCTGGAGCCTCTGGAGAACTGCTAGTGTGGGTCCCTCAGAAGGCTTAATCTTAAATTTACTAATTTTTCCATGTGCAATCGTTGCAGTATCGGATAGCTAATTACTTTGTTTTTATGCGAAGGTTTATTTGGGAGGGGTGCAGCTATAGCTGCGAAAACACCCGGTGTAAATAATGTGCATATCGTTCCACATCAAAGCACGATATAGCTTTCTAGAAATGCATTAACTGACTTGTACAAAAATATCCAAGACTCGCGTAGTTATAGCGCTTGTATTTTTAATACGTTATTATTGGAAGGCAATAAAGAACAAATCTAAGTTATTTCAAAATAACGTTATAGTTTTTATTATAACACTTAGGTTTGTTGTCTACCAGACGGGTAAACTGCTGACAAATGTATCGCATCATCATCAATAACAACATGCTTGACATAGCATTTACTATGTAATGTCACCGTATCATAATTTTTATCAATCGTATCATTATAGTATTTACTTTTTTTTTATCTTCCGTTTCCAGTCTTCTTCTTTGCGTGCCCTCGGTAGGCTAGCTCTGGATTTACTGTTTTTACTCGGTCTCTATTACGATTCTTTACATTTGCTGTTTTGTAGTAATGTATACCGATTCTTCTAATTTTCTCGGCATTATACTGCGCTCTTTTGGCTTTGCCTGTCAATTTTGGTACCGGTCGGCCTGCTTCGTTGTTTGATTCTTCCTCGGACTCTGTAGTAGCCCGTTCCTGACGCCTCTTCTTCTTTGCAACTGCGGTTTCACGTTCCAGCTTATTCATTATCATCTCTGTGACAGCGAAACCTCGAGTTCTGCGATTGACCGCCTGCTTCTGTCGGCCGCTCCGTTTGCCGTCAGCACTAACAATGCCATCTGCTGGCATTTTTTCCACTTTCCAATTTTTCACCGGATCCTCTTTTTGCCCATAATCAAAGTTGTCCTCGCTTTCGCCCTCGTCAAGCATCCACTTATGTTTTTCGTATGTTCTTTTGATTTTTTTCATGGCATGCTCACTAGAAGTAGATGCGAGATTTGGGCAAGTAGAGTCAAGCTGCTTATTATCCATAGTAGATTCCTGGAAAACTGTTTGTCTTTCTAATGCAACATCTGCTATGCTTCTTTGCGATGTAGGAGACGACCTTTTTAATTTTCTGTTTGGCAAATTGTCAATCTGTAATAGTTAAAGTAAGCGCAACATTACTCTTAATTAGCAATCCCATCCAACTAATTTAGCACTTTTGTAATGAGTAAATCAGAGGCTAGTATGAAAACGCAAAGAGATTATAGAAGCCGCAAACTACGCTTATACTTGAAATTAAAAAAATACTTATAACAATTATTAGTTGCCTTAAGTGGTCCAAAGGACTTGGTTTTGGAGGTTGGCCTTTTAAAAAAAGCTTTAGCAAAAATATGGATTGTCAACCACGCAATCGGAGACTTACAGTCACAAATTCAGCACCGAGGTCGTGCTTTGCTGTCCTTTTCAAACTCTCAGGTGCCTGTTGCTCTTGTCGTTCGAACGGCTCCCAGGAATTGTGTGCTTTTGCACAGTCTCGTTTCTTCAGTGCTTCTTCCTTCTCGAGCTTTTCTTCAGCTGACAACAGGGTTTTGGTGATTTCCATTGGTGTCATTCTAAGGCCCATTTTTTTCGCCAGCCAACGAGCCTGATACACAGATACCTTTTTGTTAGCCCCCGGAGGCTTCTTGGTGCCAGTAACCCCGATAGTACGTTTCACTTTCTCCTTATCCAGTGTATTTTGAGATGTGACGTGTGCGTGATCATTTTCAATGACATGGGCATTCGTCATACTATCGTCCACATCACCGTTCTCCTCGTTCTCGTCATCAGTTTCGCCTTCAATTGGCTTTAAAGTCTCGATATCTTCCTCGGCAAATTCATTCGCTACTTCGATTTTGTTGAAATCCTGGTTAACTGCTGGCTTTAACTTGTTTTTTTGCTCAGCTTTCTCCTTCTTCTTGATGATGTGAGCATTTTCTAACATGGGATATTGTTCTAGGGTTGGAGGTCTTACGAAGTATGGTAGCTTTCCTCGCTGGAAATCGTTCAGTACCATTTTGGCAACCGTATTTATATCTGGTTCGCCCTTCTTCAGAAGCTTACCGTAACGACGTGCTACCTTTTCCAGGAAATCGACAGGGTTTGACCAGTCTTCTATCTGGTAGGTCTTCTTCAAATAATCGTATTTCACACGATTGAGCACCTCGGGAATGTGATCCTCGGGGTCCTTAATGTTCTCTACTCGCACAACTCCTTTGAGAACAACTTGAGTGTCCGTATCACCTTGAGGATAAACTACACCAGGGCAATCAATGAGATATATTCTCCTCATTAAAGTTACATACTGCCACACTTTCGTCTCCCCTGCGATTGGCGCCGTATTGCACACCTTCTTTGCTTTTAGAGCGTTGATAATCGAACTCTTTCCAACGTTTGGATAGCCAATTAATCCGACAGATATCTGTTTCTTATCTATGTGAAGCTTGCTGAATTGCCGCAGCAAGTTAATGAGAGCTCCCTTACCAAATGGATTTCGCATTGATGCATGGAAAGCCATCGTAGGAAACTCTGCGCTAAGAATAGTAACCCAACGTTGTGTCAGCCAAACTGGAATAAGATCACATTTATTAAGAACAAACACAAGATGCTTGTGTGCTTTTTCTTTGCGAATGAAATTCTCAATAAATTTAGATCTAGTCCCCATAGGATCTCGGGCATCGAGCACCTGTATAACAACATCTGACGAATCAATTACTTTATATAGCTCGTTCCAGATCCTTTTGGACTGGCCTTTAAGCATTATACTTTCTTTGGCTTCATTTCGTACGCCACCATCATCTAAGCAAAGATCCTTGTCGTCTTCTGCTTTGTATTTTTCCTCACGATTTTCTGCCAATTTTCTAAGTTCGTTGAGATCGACTACATTAAGGAAAGGTTTTTTTCGTTGAGCTTTGGGTCCAAACGTCTGGTCAAAAGGCGCAGTGTCAAGAATATGAACCTTTTTGTTTTTTGCACTCTCATTAAGGAGGGTTACCGGTAACTTAGTCTGTTTCATAACAACCTGGTACGGGTCTTTCATTACCCTACCTAGCGCGTCTTGGAATTTTTGTAGTGCCGTTTGCGTAATGACTTTAGTATTGCCGAACCATTTCTGATTGGGAGCAATCCTAGACACAGTCCCGCTACTAACCCAACCCTGATACGGGGCTGCTTTGACAATTTTTCCTTTGCGAGTTCGAATCGGTTTTTGGTTCTTGTACATTAGCAAACGACGAATAGTAGCTCTGTCTCTCATATTCAAGTTCTTGCGTTCGCGGTCGGGGTTCATCGAATGACTGGATTTGTCAATGCCCCTCCGGCGGACAACCTTGTGATCTTTTCCCATGTTAGCGATTACACTGTACAGTCGCAAACACTACACTAATAAAGTCATTAATAATACTATCAACATATAATTCATGCAGAACACCACATTGACGAAACTTGTTCCGATTGCTTGCAAGCTTCGAATCCCTCAGTTCCACGTGCCGCCAGATCAAAATATGCTTAAGGGCCTTCCCATGATAACTCTTTGGAAAAATGCATGGCATTGTTTTCTGTATATCAAAGTTTTCCCCACCAAAATATACAACATAGATAATATATGCCAGAGAGCTAACTGCTTTCTTCGAGAAAGACACCAGTAATACCATTATACGATATATTGCCGTACGAGCTGAGGAATCCCTGGTGTTATGCAATCGTTCAATCCGACATGGCCGCCCCCAGTATTTGCGGGACCCATCTCTCACGCCTCCTAGTGATGATGGTGCCGCCTTTGGCGTGAGTGTAGTGTGGCATTGTGAAATGAGCGTGAATAACGCATATATGAACAGAATGAGCTTTACATGAAAGTGTATAGGAATAATAAGTCAGGTGTGGAGTCTTGACACCCCAAATTGTGCTTTGAGCTGCTTTATGATGGATGAACAGTTTGCGGACGACGTAAACATTGCTACCTTGTGCTCGATGGGATTCTGTGATGTGACGGCAATAAAGAACGCGCTGAAAAAGGCAAACAATGATGTGAGCGAAGCAGTATCGATTCTCACCGCAGAACCCCCAAGATTTCCCGAAATCAGTTATGATTATGGACAGTCCTCACAGCAGCAACAACAGCAGCAGGTTTGTGTACAGTAAAACCAGTGCTACCCACAGACACCGCTATCATAATAGTACCACTAGAACAAAACACACCGGGTGGTTCATTTGGCTTTACTCCCCACTTTACTGTTAGACATTTATTTATGCCATTCTGATAGTCGAATCAGTTATAGTATAACCTGGAAGGCGCTTGTAATCATTTTTTGGAAGGCGTAGGTGTCCATCCGGCGGAACCCGGTTAACCGGCTATAAATAATCCACAGAAGAGCAAGCATGCACGAGCGTACAGAATCCGTCTTTGGGCGGCGCTAGTCTTTCTTTAAGGCGCAATTTCTCAGGATGGTTGTCATATGAACCGTTCTGTTATATACTACCTTTTTGGTGATCGAAACCAGTGGTTTTTTGCAATGCCATAAGACATGAGACTTTAGGTCCATATACGAACGCGGGCTGCACTATTCTTCGTTGCTGGAATGTTAGGCCGCCTGTTATCTGCCTCACAGCCTTATCAAGGTAACGGTCACTCGTTGTCAGTTGGCGGCCGGTCATATATGGGCGCGAATGCACGCGGTAGGCAAGCAGTAGTTAAATCGATGAGATCTACCGTGTGCGGTGGGTGCCCGTAGCCGCCCTTGTAAGAGAGCCATTAGCAAATTTGAGAAACCAATGCTCTGTGTTCTATAATATTAATGCTATTGATATGGTGATATAATTTGTTTACCGACTACTGGGGATTACGGATTTTTGGGTTTCGTTTCAATCCATCGAACCACACGCAGGACGAAGCAATATGTACTTACGCAATTGTTAATGAAGTCCTAATTATTATTCTATGAGGTTCTAATTGTTTTTTCCAAAATGGCGACTTTACTGTATAAAACTAACGAACGCTTCGTAATTGACACATAAGCCGCCATTGAACAGCGAAATCAAAGCTAGTCGCTATTCGCCAACTGCTTACTAGATAGAGGTTTGACTGTGTCATGTAAACGAAACTGACATTCGACTAAAATGAAGCCATATAATTTATTGAGCATATTTAGAAACCTGCAATCAGAAATTGCTGGTTTTGTAGTAGTTTTAAATACCCTATCAGTTTTAGCTACTCAAGGGCCCACGTAGATTGTTTTTGGGTCATATCGGTATGTGATCATACCACTGTAAAGCGTAACTGTTGGAACTGATCGCGGTTTTGTATCTCGTTACTTGTTACGTAAGGCGCTCATTAAGTGGATTGAGCAACTTCTGGTATTCGCTAGGCACAAGGCTGATATTGTCACAGTTGGACGAAATTCGCGCCTGCCGGCCGTTTACTAGGAGGAGGAAACGCCAGTTAGAGATCACTTAAGTCCACTGCCGATTGTGCCCTAATTAAATTAGAAGGAGTAATATGAGTAATTGTCATGCATCAATTCAGTCCCTTTTTTTTTTCATTTCAAAATTTAATCTCTTATACGACAGCGCATACGGAAGGGTTTAGCGAATGTCGCAAGTGGTGTGCACAAATTTGTTACTCTTCTTGTGAAAAAAAGTGAATAAATCATGTAAATAAAAATAACAGCAATTGTGAACCACAAAACACAATGACACAGCTTATAATGACAAAGGAAATTGCAAAAAGCGAAACAGAGCTATTTCTTAAATATTTTACATTTATTTCAAGCACACGTCAATAAGTGAATTTATATTTAATGGACTATAACTCCATCTATAAGTACGTGCAGTATGTGCATAGGCAAGCTTTTGCTCACAAGATAAGTTAATTGTCACATATTGTACTTTTGTATCGTTGTGCCTTTACCTACTTTACTTACACATTATCAGAAGTTCGATCGTTGTTTAGCTAGTTTTCTTCCTTAGTGTCAATAAAAAAGCGTAATAAAAACCCGTTAGGGCGACATTATTGTGGAAAGAGTATTAATTTGTAAGCGCATTTAAAATCAAGAAGAGAAGCCTTGAAGTGGAGAAGAGTGTTACTGATTATACAGATATGTAAAAAAAACAACTGATAACTAATGAACATTTTTTAGTTTTTTAGGTCTTAAAACAGGAGTGATATTAACATTGTGAAACTGGAGTGAACTTAACCATTACTACTAATGAATGTCACTTGAATGTATGTTTGAAAATTATGATGCTGTGTTCTTCAACTGGTCGTGCATGGGATACGACCCCCAACTATTTAGGCATGATAAGTAGTAGTAAGAGTCGCTTAAATGTGATAATACATAAACCTGTATTGGTTAATTCGCATTTCGTTTGTACTTTTTTGTTGTTTGCGGTTTGATTGGTCTGTTTTCTTGTGCAGTCTGCTGCATCAACGTCACCCATGGAGCCCAACGATCCGCTCGAGTTTCCATCTTCGTATCTGCAAGACTTGCAGAGTCGCGTTTTCGTGCAGGACTGGTCTATCCCCTACAAAGAAGATGAAGCTTTAGCGCGTTGCATGCACGCTACAATTCGCCTTGTTGAAGCCGGTTTGTTGAAAATAATTTATTTCACCATAATATTTCAAATTATGGAAAATTCGATGATAGACGACTCAGATCATAATAATCTGTTTAAGCGGTACATAAAGCCATTTATAACCATCTGCAGCTACAGTACATTATGCAACAACTGTTATTAATGTCCATCTTAGAATTGTGCTATATACTTGTGTTTACCTTTATAGTCACTGTTTTCGAAGAAAACGAGAGTCAAATTAAAATATTAAAAATATTACGTTAAAGTGTAGCATAAGTCCATAATGAAAAATAGGTTCATAGCAACAAAAAACGCTCTGACTTGCAAAAGCATGGATGTTAACTGTAAACATGATTCCTACATGTGGCCTATTTTTCCTAACGATCGATTTCTGTTATACCTAAGAGTAGGTCTTTCAGTAACTTTCTCCCCTAATATTTTAGGATATTCACGATATTTTGATCAAAATAATGACTGTTTTGCAATCGGAAATCCAGAACAGCTCTTTAACAGCGGCACTTCGATTGTCATGTCCTCCTTGAGACGTCTACAAAATTGAATGCTTTCGATATTAAAACCGCGTCTCTGTATTGTTTCAGCTTTGAGATGAGCAAGCACTAGCAACTAAAATCGTATGAGGCTGCTTTGTTTTGGGGTCGAAGGCTTTTTTGTGTTATCAACTCCGAATTGTTTTATACCAGTACAAATTCCAGTCGTGGTCCAAAATAAATAACACCGACAAACACGAGCACGATGCAAAACTTCAAATTTTGCAAATTTGTAAGTTCAGACAGATTTCTCAGAACCACCTGGTTTTTGCTTTCAGCCGTCAGAGAAGTCCACCGTCTGCCAGATTCTACAGTCAGGTGGCCTACTTGCTCCTCACGCGCCGTATTCCGTGATGGACGTTTCCCTCAGTATAGTCTGTCTACGCTTGTACGTGTTGTCGGCATATTTCAACACGATCCATATTTGATAGGGACTACTTACATTCATCTAGAATTTTGCGGTCTGTTTAGGTGATTTTCATGAAGGGGTGCGCTTCACGACCCTTCTCTCTTAAATACACGGTTGTGCAAAATCGTGAAGATAGTAATGCACTTCTATTGCCAAACACCATGAATTTCAACTCAAGTGATACTAATTGTTTCGCTTACCACCGCACTGACTTCTTTTTTTGGATTAAAAAAAAGCCCGAGATTGAGAGAGCTATACACGCTACAAACATCGTCGAGGCTGATCTTGTACGCCGAGTATAACCTGCTTTGCATGAAAATAGTAAATCTGCAATTTTTTATAACGAAATGGATAATTTATATATATATAGCATACATTTTGATAATATAGTGTATGTATTACTTTATTTGCATCATGCTACTTCCTTAATATTCCTTACTTTTTCAGGTTAAAATACGCGCAATTTAATTTTTTTTCCACATATAGAATCTTAACATTATCCTAACTTGTAGAACCGAACTTCAAAAGTGTATATCTTCCATTGATATATGTTACACGATTGATCTCTATAAAACTGATTCAGAGTAGTTCAGATATCTCCAGTGTATTCACGATAACCTAATACGCATATATTAGTGAAGGCGAAAGCTTTTCGATGTCGTTCATAATTTAGAAAAATTAAACGAGTTTCACTCAACCTACTATAATAAATATTGTGGTTCTAATTTATTATGTATCTGTTCAGGAACGGCGGATTCAGACGAAAGCTGTCGGCAGTTTGTGGAACATGTGATGCCGGAGTGCTTTCGCAAATTGTGTGCTTCGTTTCCTGTTTCTTCCTGGACTCAGGACGTCCAAGAAGGTGTTAAGCACATGGCGCTTATTTTCGTTGATGTATGCACAGCCTACTTTAGGGTTGGCTTGGCCCCTGACAGCGTCCTTAGTATTTTATCAATTGTAAGTTCTATGGGATGCTACGGAATGAAGTTAATGAAAATGTTAATGAGCCTAAGATTCTCGTTACCTTTCTTAATCATTTGTTCCTCATGGTTAAGTTAGACTTGCCTCAAACCAACGTAAAAAAATGTAGATGGTTATTTAACATGACTTTATCCAACAAACCAATTATAAACTATTTTATAATACAACCACCTTTTTTTCATCATTAGATCCTAGATCCCGAATGTGAATTTCACGTAAGAAATCGAAATGCCCGTTACGAGGAGCCGTCCGAGATTACTGACCCTTCACTGGAGTTTGGTTGGCTACAGGAGATTATCAATAAACTGGCGAATACGGGCTGTACCCAGTTAATGGTTCAACTGTTTCTGCGGGACGAATTATCGGGACCTGCAATGGCTGCGATTCTGCAGCCACTCTCAAAGCCTGCCCAACTGTACAGACCAGACTCAATGAAGCGGTTACTGGATCCATGTGTGCATAAGGCACTTGATTTTGTCAATGGTGAGTAATTTTAAAGTCTGTAAATTGGTACTATTATACTTATAGATATTATTGATTTATGATTTTTGTTATGGACGTTAATGGTCAATTTAATGTTTGAGGTTGAAAATCTACCCGTCAGTAAGCTGCATTCGAGTTGGCTAATGGAAAGTTCCGTAAAAAAATTTACCAAAATATAATCTAGCAATGTATTGATCTAGCCATTTAGAAATCAGGATTTACCTTTTAAACGTTAAACGGCTCTTCCTTTACAGGATTGACAGATGTCGATCTTCGAACTAAGAACATTTCCTACCTCCCTGAGCTTGTGAATGCTCTTAGGCAATTATCTGCGTTTCTATGGCCGGATCAATTGCAGGATTTTACTGGAACATCCATGAAAGTAATCCTACGGCTTCTCAGAAGTTCACACTTTGCTGCACGAACATGTGGATTCAAAGAGGTCTGTTATTGTGACGTACTTCTCATATATTTACCACTCCCCTATATTGTCATAACTATTACTTTCTTTTATAATCGAAGGAAAAAAGGAAAAGGACAAAATATATAATATATAATGACAATGTCGATAGTTTTGTACGACCGGCTTGTTGAAGGTCAACATACATATTTAGTCCCCGTTATGGCGTATTGGATGGCATGTTTGCCGGCTAAACTGAAAGGGCATGTGGTGGTTTGTAATTGAATATGAGCATAAACATACTTACTTTCGTCTGATTGAATGCTTAACTGCGATACCAGATGTAAAACATTTAACGTAAATCTCTAATGAAACAGTGAATTCTATCCTATTCAGATAATTCAGTTAATCGAAGAAAGCGCATCAACGAAGCAGACTCGTGTTGGCATCGCAAGGAGCTACCTTGTCACATGGTTCACTGAGAACTCAGTTCTCCTCCTCGTACTTGAAAGTACGTATTCTATGAGATTATTATTTATGTACTCTTACTTTCACTGACCAAATACTTTATATTTTATCTTTGTCACCCGCACTCAGTATTTTCTCTCCCATTTTCACAAAGGTGTTTATCAATGTTTTGAAATATGCTAACGACATAGGTTTGCCATTGTAATCTAAGTTTTTTTTACTTTTATAACTATTCCAGACAACATTGAACAATCTCACTACAATGACAAACTGAAGTTGGTTATCGAGTTCGTTGCATCAACACTAAGCGAGACTGATTTAGAGCGTATATGGGCGATGCAGGATCGACAGAATTGTACAACGGCCGATAATGTTCACCACTGCGTTGCAGCGGCCGCTTGCCACTTTAGTGAACCTCTTTTGAGATTGCTGTTACAGCTGGTAGAGACTTCGTGGCAACGTCATTGTTCCGAAGAAGCGAAAAAACGCCTTATGACTTTTCTTGGAAAAATGGGCAGAGATCTTATTGCCGAAAGTGCACCCGTTGATAACCCTCTGTTGGTACGTAGCCTAGATAGCGACGCGAGTTCAGCATAGGTAATATAACTTTCACACGAGTGCTTGGGTGTGCTCCAGAAACAGCAATAGTAATTTTCGGTGAATTACTACATTGTTAAAACCACGTAACTTAATATCGCATCTAAAAATGAAAGGCGTCACTAAGGAGTTATTTTTTAATTTACATTGTAAGTTGTAAGACATATTCTGCCATAAATACTCTATTTCTAGACCCTTGAACTCATTTGGAGGTTGGTCAAGACACCGCACATCAGCCGTCACCTTGTAGAGCACTCACTTGAACAGCTACTGGCCATCCTCGCAGCTTTAAATTCGATACACAAACATAAGGCGAAGAAGAAGTTTGCGGATGCTTGCGTGTTTGATATCACTTCTGGGACGCTGGTGTTATCTTCTTTGCGGTTTCTTAAATGGATTCTTTGCGGAACTTCAATGACGCGCAGCGCGCCCAACACAAAGCAAGATAAGGCAAGTCTCAGATGTTCAAGGGGGAAGGCAAGCAAGCTCCTCACGTATGGGAGGTGCAATGAAGTCGGTGTAAAAGATTAACTACTGCTTTGTTTAATTTTGACCTAAGCACGATTTTGCCTATTTTAGATTTAAACATGTATGGTGCTAATCGCTCTGTTTTATGCGCTTTTTGTTATAGAATTTTCTCGACGAATTCAAGGCTAGCGTCAAGCTTGTATCATTGGCAACAAAGAGTCTCTCCGAGTGTCACAAGAGATCGGTTGAGGCGTACATTGCATGTCGAAAGGCGGACAGACACGCGGCACTCTTTACGAAGCATTCTCCACCTACGCCATTAAAGATGCTCAAGGATACAACTCCCCTAGAAACATCAACCCTTCTGGACAATCTGTACACTCACGAAGAGTATATTCTGGAACACCTAAATTTTCTTGAGTTCGCACTTAACCAGTGCAACGAGTACTTGTCACTGCAGGAAGCTGTCCAGATCTGGAAAACACTTTCCAAAGAAAACATGAACTCGTGTATATCTGATCAAGAAATGTGCTTCGATTTTTTTGTTCGTTGCATGAGTGACCTTGACGAAGAAACGCGTCTCAAACTATTTGAGCAAAAGCTTATGCAAATCGACCCTTGCAGCATTGGCCAAAAGGCGTTTTTATGCTTCAAAGCGTTTTTCGAGGCCGTAAACCGCGACGCGAAAAATTTACGCAAAAATGCCTTTACCGTTGAGAAGCCAGTGCTCATTGGAGCCGACTACCTTTGGATGCTTGTCCTCAACAACGAAGTAGATGAAATTGCTGAATTAAGTATTGATTTTATACTTGACATATGTTACCGACAGCTGTCACCGGTACTTAAAAAAGATCCGGTCAAACTGCACACACAGTTTGCCCAACAGTGCTACGTGAGACTGCAGCAAGTGGCCGATAGCTGCAATGATCCACAGCTTGTAGTTGCCATCTCCAGTGCGGCAGCTGGAGGAGCAGGTGACAGCGCCGCTCCGGATAGGTTTCCAATGCCGTCGTCAAACCAAGCGATCTGCCGCCTACTACATTTAGTTGAGCGATATATCTCATCTATTGAGTCAACTCATAATAGCGTTCGCGTTCGAGCACCTCATGGAGCATCGTGTTTTGGCTATCCAATTAGTTTAAGGTGCACAACCGACGGAACAAACTTTCAGCTTCTACGTTGTCACTCCAATGCCACGATTTTGGCAACTAAAAAAAAAGTTAACCAACTGTTGGGTACATCAGCACAGACAACTCTGTGCTATCTGAATGGCGAGGTGTTGTTATCAACAGCAGATGACACACGACGCCTTTGTGATGTCCCTCAGCTAATGGAAACTGAGGACTGTTGTGTATACGTGAAGGTACAGGGTGGCTCATCGCGGGACAAGGAGGCAGCAGGGGGAAGTAGTTCACCTGTTGGTTATTCTTCACACCTTAAACCTTCTGCTGCCTTTTCCCCGTCTAATTATTCGGAACAAGAGAAAGAGCTACCTAGCGTGGTCATCGCGAGCAATATTGCCGTATTCAACATGCTTTATCAGCTAGTTGCTGCGCTTGATAGTCCAAAAATCGTACGCCAGGTGCAGACGCTACTTGATCTGATGCCTTCTGATCCACAAGTTATCGCTGCACTTGATTCAATCCGCAGTGGTACCAAGGTCGATCCCATGGTTCCGGCATCAACTCAACGCAAGCTTGCCTTCGACGGACCTGCACGGCCGTCGGTAGTACTGCCACTCCAGCGGCAGTTGTCGCAGCCGATCAGCCAGAAGGAGGTGCTACACAAACTTTTTGGATTTACGGGTCAGCCTTTCAAATTGCTGTATAACCTTCAAGTGAGTTGATGTTTAATTTACTGAAATATACAGAAATCTAATCTACTGTTCAATTGTTGTTTATTACCCTTATGATTTCCGTCTAGTAATTATACTCATATTGATATTTTTATATGGGAAGGAGGAAGACAGGCGGCAGTTATTTGCTACCATATCGAATTCTATTTTGGTTTCAGGTTTTAAGTGCTAAACTTATGCCAGTGAATCAAGACAACTTCTCTCAAGCTTTCTGTGAAGCATTTGTGCGCGCTGGTGGCGTGGGTATGGTACTCAGCGTGCTTCACCAGGACGCCTTCTCCGCGGAAATTGACTACAATATTCAACGCGGCTGCTACTTTTCAGCGCTGCAGGTTCTTCGTTTTCTGTCTTGCGGGAAAAGTGTCCTGGATTCAGCGATCCAACCCCCCGCAGACACTAACCAACCCACTGATCCGTGCCGCACTCCTCTTGCTTCGCCAGCAAAATGGCCCTCGCAAGCTTCTTCGGGCAAGAAAACCACGGTCGATTTTATGCTTCCTTCATCATCGAAGACGGGCTTAACACCCCGCAAGGTTGATCTACAGCTTCTCATTCTGCAGATGACCGTAGAGGAGTTGCACACACTGCTTGATGCGATCATACGGGTAGCGTGGGCTTCGGCTGTTGGGTGTCTATCCGCTGTCAACAACAATTTACCCCCGAAAGGCGGTTACATATCGGAGACTCGTAGACAGGCACAAGGTCGTGTCGATAGCGGTAGCTCGGCGGGAAGCAATGGGAGTAACGATATCGACATGCAAAGTCTATCAGCCAAGCTTGTCGATAATGGTTTCCAACGATTAGATTCATTACTAGCAATTGAAGCACTAGAGTTCCTTGTTGAGTGTCTCGAGCAAAGAAAAATGCACGGATTAAGCTACTTCAAGGCACTTCCGTGCGTTGATTCATTCATCATTGATCTTCTCGTGAATGCCACAAGCACAAGTGTACGCAAAACAGCATCACAAGGTTTCTACCACCTCAGCCAGTTGCAGCAGGACTCTGCTAGCTTCTTTCTGCAAGTTTTACTGAAGTCGCGACTACCCTTCTGGGTGACGTCAAGTCGGGCTCGGGGTCCCTCGCGCCAGGTGTTGTCCCAGTGTCTCGAATACTTCGATCTCGTGTATCGACTGCTCTGCGACACAAAGGCTAACCACACACAGTATGACGTAGATACCGGTCAGATGCTTCTAGAAGAAATTAATTGGTTGCAGGCCTTCACCACGACGAAATCCTTAGAAGAGACCGATGGGCAGCTAATGGCTGGCCACTTCAGTCTGATAAAGGCATTGTTGCTATGTAATGAGGAGAAAAAGAGCACTCTAGATATTAATCTTATCGAACACCTACTAGAACAGTACCTATTTCCAGCATCATCTTTCATTAACAAAAAGACGACCAGGGTACCGTTTGAGAGTTTTCAGCCAAAATGTACGACAAACGAGAGCCGTCGGGCAGCTTACCAGATTCTCGTTGAACTTTCGCGGGGTTGTTTGACAAATATGATGCATATTACTCACTGGCTCCTTAAGCGGCACCACCGACTGAATAACGAACTGGCCAAGGAATTTGAATATGAGCCACTGATTAGTGGTCGCAGTAGTTCCGGTCTAGTTGGTTTAAAGAATGCTGGAGCAACTTGCTATATGAACGCTGTACTCCAACAAATGTTTATGCAACCCCAGCTACGAGAAGCTGTACTAAGCGTTGAATGTGAAAAAAACGTCGATCTCGATACCATTCTCCACCAACTTCAAAACGTGTTTGCACATCTCAATGATTCGCAGCTCGAATACTACATTCCCGAACAATTTTGGAACTCCTTCCGATTATGGGGAACACCGGTCAACGTGCGCGAGCAGCACGACGCGTTCGAGTTCTTCACGCATCTCGTTGACCAGGTGGATGAATATCTTGAGAAAAAGCTAAGTACTGACGCACTATTTAAGCCATTCTACGAAGGAATTTTCTCAGATCAAAAAATTTGCCAGGGCTGTCCGCATCGCTACGTACGTGATGAGTCATTTATGGCCCTAAATCTACCGGTAAAGAGCCAAAGTCTCGTTGAAAGCCTCGAGCAATTTGTCAAAGGAGAATTACTTAGCGGTGACAATGCGTACTTCTGCGAACGCTGCGGTCACAAACGAGATACAGTTAAGCGGCTCTGCATCAAGAAACTCCCTCCGGTGCTCACCATTCAGTTAAAACGATTTGGTTTCGATTTTGAGGCTAATCGCGCCGTTAAGTTTGACTACTACTTCAAGTTTCCGTGGGTGCTCGATATGGCACCGTACACTGTGGAGTACCTGGACAAAAAGGAAATGGGTAGCGGCAGGGGTGGAGAGCTATTTGATGCCAACTGCTATCAACTTGTAGGCGCAGTGGTCCATAGTGGACAGGCTAATGCCGGTCACTACTATTCGTTTATTAAAGATCGTCGTGAAAAGCACGATCCTAATACGTGGTTTAAGTTCAACGATACTACGGTTGAAAAAATTGATTTAACCGACGCGACGCTCGAGATTGAGTGCTTCGGTGGGAATTATAAGGCCAAAGTGTCTGATACGTCATCCTTCTATCCGGAAGATCGCGTTCGACACTGGAACGCCTACATGCTCTTTTATGAGCGAAAAGATTTGTTCTTGAGGAATCCCACGTCAACAAAAACACCTAAAAGTGGTAAAAATCGTTTCTCCTTCTATATAGAAAAAGAGAAGCCACTGCATGTAGCTTCTAAAAGCGCTTGCCTGGCATCCGCCAAAGCCGACAGTCTAAGCCAGTTAACAACGCTTGTAGACCACGGGGAACGCAGAGGATTATTTCCTTCACGCGTACCACCGCACATTCAGCAACAGGTGCACGAAGAAAACCTCGAATTTATGCACAATAAGGAGATATATAACAAGGACTACATGAAGTTTATACTGCAGCTGTGCTCCATCAACGCAGAGTGTGTGCAAGCCAGTGACAAAGATTTCGAACAACTCATGGTAGAGAGCATCAAGTTAGGCACCCACTTCCTTCTCAATACCTACTTGAAATACAAGCACAAAGACAGGTCTGTTCGTGCATAAATCTTGCGGAAGGAAAGAGGCAAATAACTATTGTTAGAAGTTTTAAATATGCTGCTTTTCATATGAACTTATGCCAAATTATTTGCAATTACGTAAGAAATAGCTTTCAGCCCTCAAAAAAACGACAGCCTTATTAAAATACCTGAAATGAATAACGATACAAACTAAAGTACTATTTTTACAGCGGATTTATTGAGGAATGGATTGCGGTTTTGGAAAAACTACTGCTGCTTAGTCCATCGGCCGCTTTGTGGCTACTGCGTTTTTTCGCACAACAGGGTGCCAGTCTTCTCAAGTACGTTTACATTATTCTATACTTAATGATCTACTAAAAACTCAGTGAACAGTTAATAATTTATATCGTAGACATCATAAACATCGATAAAAAGTTTTAAAAACCTAGAGCGCCGATACTTATAATGCTTTAAAATCTCATGGCGAAAAATGCTGTTTTCATAATGCTAGCAACTGACATAAGGTACTTGGTGTATTTCGTATAATTACAGACTATACTTGTTAGATTGTCCTCTACGGAACATTCGGGCATTCTTTGGTCAAATCTTGAATAAGTGTCTTCAGGCGACCAAATCATCCGAGGTAGAAACTGTCATTGACAAATTACTCGTTCTGCTTGATAAAGAGGTTGAGGAGAGCTGCAGACAGTGCAACGAGTACCTAACAGTATTGTCGTCGTACGCTCAAATGGGCACGTTGTCCTGCCAGCAGATGTTACGCCTCCAAGCGTACAAGCGTTTAGTTGTTTTTCTGCTTGGCGAACGTGCCTGTGAATTTGAAAATGATGTAAGTTCACTGTTGCTCTTAAAAATGTGAACACAAAGTTTGAGTTATCATCATGGAGCCCATCAAAACCCAAAAAATACAAGTGCGGATACGAATCTAAATTTGTAGTTTTATTTAAGGCAATTAATTATTAATTGTCACTATTTTTCCGATATAGGAACAGGTTCCTCGTCGCTGGAGCGCTAGTCAAGCGGCCGAATTGATCTTCTTGCACCGTACATTGGCTAGTCTGATCCAGGCGTGCGATCTTTCACCACTGTATTCTCATCCACCAGAGATCGACCATGTGATTCCAGTGTCCGTGGAACAGCCGTTACCGTTACCGGACGACGTACGTCATTCTCTTACCGCACCAGGCGTCTTTAGACTCATTCATGAACTTGTGTGCGCCTGTGCCGAATCTTCATTGACCCACGCACGAGCCTTGTTCAGCGTACTGGCCCAACTAAGCTTCTGCAATCGAGAACTATCACGAGTGATTATCCGGCAAGCTATGGTGCTATTTGCAAATCTACCATCGAATGAGCTGCGCAACTTATCGCAGCTGCTAATGAAATTGCTACAGGTACAAGATGGTTTACGCGCGGAACGTGTAGAACTAATTATCAATGGTGCGCTACCCCCTGATCATGATGGTATCCTTGCAATTGTCGCTGCTAGCCAGGACAACGATAGTCGACGAGCCTATCAGGGCATCAAATTCCTTGTCACATTGGCTACTAAGACTGAAACAGCCAAGGAATACCTCCTCAAAAGTGTACAGAGTTGGCAATGGGCCGTCGAGTGGCTCCAGAACCAAATGGAGCGGTTGGTCAGTAGTTCAGACGGACAAGCTAAGGACGACGGCGGGGTTGAAATGAGCAATGAGGACTCAAACACAAAAACGTTTCAGAGAACTGTATCTGCACAGGACACATTAGCCGAAGCAACAGCGCTATTATCTGAACTCAGTTCCCCTGAAACGGGGGAAGTACCAATGGAGACAGATGGCTGACAGCTTTATCCAGGCCTATCGAATTTCATCGGTCCTACTCTAAATCTCCCATTCGTGTCTGTCACTGTAGGACGTGTCTGTCAGGATTTTGTCACTGTAGCTGCTGGCGATTTTTATATATAGCTTAGGTAAAAAAAAAAATTGGGAACATCTATTATTGACTCCAACAAAGGATGTACTTATGGCCTCTTCTTAGATACGGAATCTGAATAATACAAAGGTAGATTTGGTATGTGGGTGGTTGTCGTATGCAAGCAAATGTATTTTTGATAATGAGTAATAAAATTAACAGTAATACTAAAAATTAACTAATAATTAAGGCTTTATGGCAGCAAACAGTGCAGCCAGGAGTGTATAATATTCTAGTTGTTACACAAGAATGAGCGACTGAAGTCTGGAATGTACAGCCTTTTCTGTCCATATGTTGTATAATAATAAATATAATAAAGATATATAAAAAAAAAAGACTATCTTCTGAGGATTGTAATCGACAACGATCGAAAAATAATTGTACTTGTTAATAAACCTGTTTTCATTATCACTCGTATTTTCTTTTGCTTTTTTGATATCTACCGACTCTGCTTTTAAAGGTATTTGCATAGATCAATGTATCTCTGAAGTTTTAACCTGCTCACTGAGCGTGTCCGTTCTGAATTGCAATGGAAATACGTATATAATATTTATATAATATATTTGTATATATAGTATTTTATAGATAGAATTGGTCATTTTGATATTTTTCTTGCCTACTATAGATCAAGACTAGATTTGTCCCCTCTTTGAGCAGAATCTCATAATCATGCTTAAGCATTCCGTTTACACGGCAGCATGAAACAATCAGAATTAATTCTCTATTGCGATATTGCTGGCCAATTTAGTATAAGTGGGGTGCTTCATACGTTCTCTATCTTCCTGCTGGGCTTTCTCAGGCCAATTGTTTAGATATGTGGTGCGTAAGTTGACTGTCAATAGAGAATTGATGTATTCGTCCTCCTTTGACGAGCTCTTCGTTTGCATATAAATTACTTTATCATTAGTTGACACTATGATATTACAGCGTTGCTTAAAAAGTTAAGCCGTAATTTCTAATCTAAGGACGTATTATATGTCACTTAAAGTAAAAAACACCAACTTGCATGCAGTCCAGTCCTGTTCAATGCACATCGACTTAATATGAATTAATATATTATGATGTCACCTTGCAAAATATGAAGTTGGAAAACTCTGCAACCAAGAATAAATTTAACGGTACTTCGTATCACATCTTGGCATGATTGATTAATTTCAGATTCATGACACGAGCACTCAATGCACAAGCAGTTTAATAGATCACTATGTAGTGTATACACACCCGCATTTAGTTTTAATCAGACAATGTACTTTTACAATACTTGCAGTTACAAGAATTAGGCTACCTGCTATTTTTATGTCATATTGCCATACTTGCGGTGAAGCTACTATATCCTAATCGGTTTATGACTCCCTGCTAACATTTACAATTCGTGGCCATAAAAAAGCTTCTTAAACAAGATTTTGTTTATTCAAATAAATAGTCCAACTGTGATAATACTGATGTTCACAAGATATTAACATAAGCAACAGGTTAGTAGCGTTATGCGAGTAAAGGCTATAATTTCGCGTTATTTGGAATTACTCCTTTTAAGAACAACTGGAGTCGTGGGCACCGTGAGCTCTTTAGCAGAAGGTAGCACTCGATACGGTTCACCCCTGTACACACCAGGCAAAGGACGGGCCTTAAATTCAAGACGTTGTCGATACGTTTTCAGCGCTTCCTTTTCCGCTTCTTCACGACGAATTCGTTCCTTCTTTTAACGTTTTTGGAAAGAAACAGAAAAGGTAACGCTTGCGTTAGCTGGTTAGTGTTTTTAAGAAAGAGAAAAACAGTCTATGAACAATACATTGTATATCCATATATTTAACTGATTAAGTTTTTTGATTGGATGTCAGTCTATATCACAGCTTATAATAATGGACTGAGATAACCTACCTCAGCCACTTTAATTTTTTCTCTGTTTTTCTCATCCAAAAGTTCATCAAACTTCCTCCGCTCTTCAGCTCGTGCTGTCGAATGCAGAACAACATGATCCGGGGTTGTAAAATTGTGGAACAACACAGGCTGAAACGGTTTTCGTCGAGTCACCTCACATTCTCGCGCATGAAACTTCCGCCTCCCTTGAGCATACACCTCGTTTTGTTCTAGCTGAAATACAGTCATTATCAAGTAATGTGGTATGCCACAGCTGCTATTACCAAAGGCGTTCCTAATAATATTGTTACTAGAAAGTTATATTATTATTATCAGATATACGAACCTATACTTGTTATACGGATTGCTTAGGTGTTTGGAAATTACAATTCATAGAAAGCACAATGTATAGTTTAAAAGTGTGCTACTCGTATAACGGATTATAGCTAAAAAACGACAAACTTAAGAGAGAAAATAAAGCAGCCATGCAAATTTAAAAGTCAGAGGGTCCTGGGTTTACTCGGAGCCAGTATATATAGGACCTTCCAAACCTTTTGCTCGAATCTTCTCCGGGCTATTTCTGATCGTGCGAGTACTGCAGGCACTTGTTCACTAGATGCCATTATGTAAATCAGTTCTTTTTCAGTGTAGATGGATATACATTTGTTAAAAGAGTAGGTGCATGGCACAAAGCTCCCGGGTAGCCAACAGACGTTTTCGAATGTATAACGGTAGATCGCGACGTTGAGCTATAATTACCTTTTCCGCGCCAAAATTCAAAAAGCATGTAAGAAATAAAGCGGTTGGCGTTATTTTCCCATGGAGTACTGCTATACGAAACTAAGTATAATGAGCTCTTTGTGCATCCTGCTAATTGTCTTGCTTGGGCTATATCTTCCGAGGAAAATATTTAGTAATGGATTTGCATTTATGTGACGTGTTGAAATATTTCAAATATTTCTCAGAGCTTTAAAATCTAATGATATCCACATGTAACCGAATAATGTATTAAGTTCAACAAATCTAACTTTATTTCGAGAAAGAAGTGTTGTATTACGGAAAACCATCTAAAGGCAATAAAGGATCGAACTTGTTTGCGGATGCTTAGTGTCTTATATGAAAATGTTGTTTGTATTATGGACAGATAAGAATATAATGGAATATGTATTTGTGGGTTGGCGATTACTAGGCAAGAGAAATTATAAGAAACATTAAAATAAACCCTTAAAATAGATGCACCATGCAAGTAAAATGCACTCAACTAAGTGCACAGTTCGAAATTGGATCCCAAGATCGATTAACTTTCTTATACTTACGTTTTTCTATTGTCGATTGCGACAAGCAAACTACGATACTTTTTAAAACCGGGGTGTGAATTCAGTCTTTATTTACACATAATCAAATCTAAGTTGCAAAAGAATCTATGTGAAATATAAACTTTTCCTCGTTGCACAAAATTATTATCGTTCTGGTAAATACATTGATAATAATTATTGTTATTAATATTAATTGCTGATTTACAATCTTTAGGAGACATTTAATCTGGTGTTGTGGCATATTTTTGGTCAATTGCTGCTTTTAAATTTTCCTATGTTGTCAATATTTTGACTCAGACCTTCTTTAAAATATCTTCACAAGAAAACGTCTATGAACGTCAGGTCAGAGAAACCAGCGAGGTATTCCATGAAACTCTTTCGTCTCATTCACGTATTCCAAAGATTCTCATCAAGATATGCTTTTACATCACAATAATAGTGTGTAAATGCTCCGCTATGCCGAAAATAAAATTCACATTTTCCCCAAACTTCCTCTGAGTCCGTAATAAAGCAAATGTTGTCAGCAGAAACAAGTAATAAATATCAACCATAGTATCGTTAAAGAGAACGGTTTAATCCTTCGCCTAAAACGAAAATAATAGCAAATGTACGTGGTGTTTCTGGGTCACATGTGAACTTGTGAATGTGTGTGGGACTAAGTGTGCCGTTTACTTTGAATATTGAACGTTCCAAATAATCGTTCCGGAAAACTGTGTGCCCTGCTCACATTTTTTTAGGCTATATTCCCAAAATTGTTTTCTTCAGGTCGGCTCATCTCCAGTGAAAATTTGTACCATTGTTGGAATGAAACTTTTTCATTTAGAGCGTAGATCCAATGGACGTTTAATTTTCTTGTCAAGTTCACGACTTAATTGTCTTCCAGATTTTTGGGATGTTTTGACTGAAGTTCCTGGTACTAAAACTTGCCTGGTAAAGTCTATTGATGTTCTCGGTTTTCTTGAATTTTGCCTATAAGCGCCCTGAACAATGCGGTCCGTTTGAAACGCACGTTTTATCCGATTAATCGGTAATTCCGTAGATGAATTGACCTGAAACTCGCTGCGATATTGTCTTTACACATCTGCTATGTTAAGAACAACCAAAAAGTTGTAAATGTCGAACTTTCCTGATTCTAAATGATGATAAAAGAAGGTTATAGCTTCTATCTATCATGAATACATATGACTATAAACAAATGCTGAAAAATTATCGTTTGAAAATATAATAATAATAAATAACACAAATTCTTTAGTTATGTTCATGACAAGGATTAAGATAGCAATATAGATACGACAAACAACATAATGAAAATACTAAAATAATCTGATATGCATCTAAAGTTGTCGATAGAACACCTCAAAATTTTACATCACTGTGGATGATTATGTAGTACAATTTAGCCTGGGTGGCTTTATAAGACTAATTAAGAATAATTACCAACATTAGTCCTATTTTTGATATCCACAGGGCTTTCCTTTTATACCAGATGTATTAATGTAAATCTTAGATATTTGGGAATGTGTGCAAAGTCATTAGAACTATAACGGTTAGCCATGTTGCGCCAAACTTATGTAATGTGCGCTTCCGAGGCTTTTCTACCTCAATTTGATACCCACGGCTCACCACTTCGGGACCATCTCTGTATTTCTGGAAAGAAAGGTATCCTTTATGGAGTACTTCTGTGAAACATAAAGAACAAGGTATTACAGCTTAGTAGATGAACCAAGGTTCACTAAATGCGTTAGAGCTTTTAGAGCTGTACAGTAGCAATGTACATGATCACAAATCGATGGGCACACTGGATACCGCTCGATTGATCTAGCCGGTATCGAGTTGTTTCAGAATAAGAGCTAAAAAGACGAAGAACTAATTATTATTAGAGTATACCTGCGTAACGCATTATATTTTTTTGCTTGCCTTCCGTGGTCTATTGGTAGTAATCTATAAGGTAATTAAGTTTGGATTAAGTCTTAAATCATGTCTTCGCCTCAGCGAAGTTATCTATAGTTGGAGTACAGTCTGCAATAGCGCAAACCGAAGAACCATTACGCCGTCTCAATAAGGTTATGCCTCAGTTTAATAAACGAAGTTCGTTATACACTTTCCATTATATGCGTAAAACTTCAGCTCCCAGAGTTCTGAGTGCTTTTCAGATAAAATCAGATCACCCTATTTTTGTTGTGTTTAAAAAGCCTAATTTTGATATGCGTATAACAAAATTATAATACGTAAGGTATATGATACTTCTTTTTTCATCAACTAACACCTTGATAAACTAAAATAACTATATTTGAATCCCACAAGATTCTGAACGATTTCGTAAAAAGTAATACTTAAAAAGAACCAGGAAAACGTTTAACAACAGAAAAAGCATAGAGCGGAAGGTACAAGGGAAAGAAAAAGCTTTTCTTCACCAAAGTTTATCACTGATCCCAAAAATATATAACTGCTCATTGGTTACATAAAGTAAACGCTCAATTTTGCCGCTTTTTTGGTGACTAAAAATGCCATGATAGGTGATGCTTTTAGCGCATATTTTATAAACATAAGCGTTCGCATTGTGACATGGTAAATTAACTTCAATAACAAATATAACACATTGATAAAACTCTGTGCCAAGTGTATGCCATTTAAATCTATAGAACCGATCAACTTAATAAGTTTGGCTTTGAACTCAACCGGAAGTAATACTGCTTACTTCAAGACCCTCGCTCTAATTTTTTTTTAAACTCCTTGAATATTACAAATGACTTCTCAGATGCATAATTGACTTTCGGTAGTCAACAAAGTGGAGACTGCGGCTTGTTATAGTTTATCTTCAGTGCAGATGGTTATGGTGCGGAACGTGGTGTGTCAATGTGTTCTTTAATATAGACAAAATTTTCGACTTTGCATTGCTCCTTTTCTTATACAAATATTTCAATAAGCTCACTTTTGATGCTGTCGTATATAATTAGTTACAACCTTATCGTTCTGACAGAAAAACTAGAGTCTGCGTTTGTCTTGGCTTCATCGTTTTTTAAGGAAATACCCTAGGCTTCCTTTTTTCTTTCACCCTTGGACATCCTTTAGTCATTATTTACATAAATATGACTCTCGAATACATATCACTAAAACTAGTCTTCTTCCGAGCTGTTACATTGATGATTTAATTACATTATATTAGGCAGATAAAGACTGATTACAATGACATCAATTTCTCCAGTTGTATTTAAAAGGTTAGAGCGATAAAGCAAGTTTATAGTTTATCGAAGTTAATGCAGAAGAGATGATGAGCATTCTGCGAGAATCTAGATCGGTGAAAAATATTCCTCTCCAACAAGATAAATGTTATGGATGTACTGCTTCTTTGACTAGACTAAGATCATTGATTCTTCTTCTTCTGAACTTCTCAACCAAGGTGTTGCTTCGTTAGCGCCCGTTTCTCCTCATCGAGCGGCACAGGAAAACCATTCCTTGTCCCCTACTTGAATTATTTTATGTTGTATTATTTTATGTTATATTTATTTATGTTTTACGTCATGACTATAATTTTCACTGCAAGGATGCATAGTTTCTTGTGAGAAAGATCTCTGGGAAGATTTTATTCAAGTAATGACTGAATGTCAGCCGTTACGTAGGAAAAATTTCAATTTCGATAGTTGAATTTCGCGCATTTGATTCATGCTAGCTTTCATCAGACACGTATAAAACATATTGTGAAAGAAACGAAAGATATCGTATTTTCTAAGCACTGTAAGACGATATGCTCAGTCTATAAAGCAAGCACATACTGTCCTGATTTAAGTACGGGGTAATTATAAATTCAATTGGAAGTTCGCAGAAGCATGTAACGTATAATTATGGGGGAAATAGTAGCGAAGAGAATACTAACATTGGCTATCTAAGTAGTGTTAGAGCATTAAAAGAAAAGCCGTGAAAATCGCCACAATGAAATAACAGCACAGTGCGACACGGTCATACAGAGTTGCTTGGCGTTTTCCAAGCGGCCGAGAATAGAAGTGATCCAGCGTACTAACCTCTCTACCATTACTTCACCTGCAGGCCTAACCAGCAACACCTCTATCAACGAGGAAAAGTTCGTTATACCTCCAGCTGATAAATATAATATTGGCAAAAATGAGTATTTGTAGCTTGTATTGGCTAGTATAGGGTGTCCTTAGCTTTTATTAGGATTGACATACATATTAGATTTTTAACTTCTGCCACTACCATCCCTTTGAATATCGTCAGTGTGCAAAACGTTTTCGGTATTCACTTGGCGTAGGCGCAATACGTCAGCCAGCGAGCACTGCACCAATGTGAGATATGCCATATAAAGAAGTAATCAGCTGAGTTCAGACTCCTAAGCTCCGACGAGATTGTTACAGAGTTTATAACTGCTCTTGATTGAAGTGGTCGAAAGGGCTATCATTCTTTTGTCCGATAGGCCATGGCAAGCGCAGGTGTAAGGGTTCGCTTTAAACGAGAGGACATTGATAAAATAGTAAGGCGTCAATACAACTTCAGCATGAAGAAGTTGACCTCAGAATTGTGCTCTTTGAAAAAAAAGGGGCTGTCTGCAGTATTATGACGGGCGAGCGCTTTCTTTAAAAGCGGCTGTATTTGGGCTTGAATCCGCACCACTTGAACGGTCCATCTCAATCGAATATGAATCCGACGAAACCATTAAGAATCTTGTGACGGCGGTAATCACACTTTTGTAAGTCTTTAAGTTAATCATCGAAAGTTATTCCGGTATTCCCACCGACGGATTATCAGAGGTGAATTTGGAACGGAATTTGCTAAAATGTCGAACAAGCAGTTCTGTATAGCTTTAGCATGACGCGTGCTACCCAACTTGCTGCGAACAAATATCATCTAGGCAAAACCTCAGAACGGACACCTGACGACGAAGCTTTTTAGCTTTCTAATGATAAACGAAAAATACAGATTCGTCTTTAAATGTGTCTCTAAAAGGTGTGCCAGTGAGTTTTGACGGTGAATACGGCAGACTGTTACCAAGTGTGTTATTCGTTTTTGAAAAGAAAATCCGCTGCAGTTAATAACAAGCTCTTGAGAATTTAATAGAAACCAAAAAAGGGATCTTCATTTTTATTAGCTTCCACCGCCATGTAAAATGGCCACCTGAGACCTCTTAAAAGATTTGATTAGCCGTTTGAATCTTTGCAAAAATTAATTAGAAGGCATCAGTACGAGTTTGTTTTTTTTCGAAGCCAACCGCGACCCGATTAAAGAGCACGCAGTCGTTTTAGGTTTCATGCGTGTTTGCGGCAAATTCTGTCAGCATGAAGAATACATTCTGGAAGAGATCGACAGAAACGTGGAGTAGCACCCTACGCTTCCAAAGAAAGGTACTGATACGTCGTATTTTCGTAAGACCATGCTTTAGAAAGCAGAGTGGCCGAAAGCCAGACGTTCATAGAAAATTTACCTCATTTCATTTTCCTGTGTTTTCCGCACATCTTTTAAGGAAGTTCTATCTTATCATCCGGAATGGAAAATCTTAAAAGCGACGAGAAAAGTATCAATGTATTATCCTATGCAAAGAGCACAAGCCCCGTTATGACTGCGATTAGTTAACTGCAGCCATCTACAAACTGAACTAGTTTGAACTTTCCACATGCTACTCGCCGACGAATCGTTGCTTTTCGGAATAATCTAGAGGCAGCCACGTTCTCCATTAATGAGAATGAATCGTGAACTCATATCCCATATAAAAACGGTGACCTGCACGACTTGCTCCGTTGTGTTCCACAATGAAAAAGGTACCAAAGTCGGCCGTTAGATAAAGTATTTTAAAAGCAAGTGTTTTTAAGGTACAATATATGTATGAGAGTGAGTTTAAATAAATAAACTTTTCGCGACATTTCCTCGTAGATTCTGTAATTTGAATTAGTCAATCTTTGCACAATTCCGTGACACATTGTTCTTATATATATGGATAAGCAATGTACGAATGAGTCTAAATTTAAAAAAAAAACGTTTAAAAAAATGAGTAAATTAACCTACGAGAAAAATTTGCATAAAGCTTTGTCATCATAAAGATCGTGTCAAATAAATTATTTGATTATTTATTATTATTATTTTCATTAAAATTTTCGTTTAATAAAATCATACTATCGTAGTAGATAAAGCTGTAGGTTCGTTAGATAAAAATCTTTTGGAAATTACATTACAGAATATTTGTACATATAAAGTATACCCTAAACTGTCGATAAAAAGGAATTACAAAGCAACCACCTAAGTAAATGCGTTAAATATTAGCGCTACGCATTGATTTAGGCGGCTGGTCCTTTTCGGCACGGATCGAAACCATACAGCCAAACAATTCGGCTTTCAAAGCATGTAAGAATCGAAACTTAACACAGGTCTTTTGTTGTATGCGTATATGTAGTTAACAATTAAGACATTCGATCTATTACGCATGTCGTGTTCCGTCGATATTCGAGCCTGCATTTTTATTGTAAACTGAAATGATGCGACGTTATAATAAATGGTTTAGGATACTGGAAAAATGTGGATTAGTACCCCTTTTGTGTAGCTTTCGTGACAGCTATATGAATACAGTAAAATCAGTTACAGCGTTATAGAAATACAATGTATCTTTAGAAACACCCTATAACCTTCGCATAGTCTGCTTGTGCACTTCTATGTTCACTTTTTTGATATTATAGAAAACCCTTTTTACATATTTTACCTTTTACAGTTAGGTTTATTAATTATTTTCAGTCGTTATTTCTAGCAACATATTTTTTCCTTAATATCGCTTGAAATATTAAACAATTCATCAAAGGTATTGAAACATTTTGTTGTCTTGTATGCCATTATTGCGTATAATTTTTCTTTGCATATCTATTCTCGACCACATCTAGAAATTATGGTTCCAAAATTTCGTTTTTCTTTCTCACTAATGTGCTTCCATAAGTTTGTACAAATGTGCTCGGTGTTTTCACAATGTCTCCCTTACCAGTCCAGTAGACGCCAGTATGGCTTAAGCGCGCGAAATTTGAAGTCCATTACTAATTAGGTAGCAGCCCACGATTTACCATCACTAGCGAGGTAACGTGCAGCTCGTCCTCCCGCGACCGCGAACGCCTATGTCCAGTCGTTAGTGTCTGTTATTGATTTACCGATGCCAACATATAAGCCGAATCGCAGAGTATATATCCAGAAGGGCCGTGAACAGTATTCGCTCTGCCTTTTCATACCCCAAGGTCTACACAAAATTAAAAAAAAAAAGACCTCCACAATTCATTTACTTTTGTTCACTGACGCGCGAAAACAATTTCAGGAACCTTTGCGTTTTTTATAATGATATCCTGACGATTATCGGATAGGGGAGAGCTTGGTTCCATTGAGTTACAGTAGTACAGCAGTTACACCTTGATCCAGTAGCGCGTAACGTGTTTACCGACTAAACTTACACGCAGTGGTCCAGGTTCGAATCCGAGCGTAGACACAATTTGTTTCGTATTGGAAACTAGCCGCCAGAAGTAATGGCTTATGATTTATATACCGGACGTATAACACGAAAAACATAGTATCACAGCTACTGTAACCGTTGTTCTAGACCGCGCTTGCGCTTCGTCTAGAACAACGAAATGCGGAGGTTTGCAATCTGAATCTGCTGAATGAAACCAAAATCTAGAGGTGTACGTAGCTCTAAATAGTGAAAAGAAAGGTGCGTAAAGATATATAGCGACGCGTGCATCATAACAGCGTGCGCAAAAAGGCGTTCGCATGCCGAGGGGACGCGATCGAGGTAAGTTCTGTGGTACCTCGTGCAACCTCTGTTGAGTATATATTTTGAAGAAGCTGGAACCTTCGCAAAGAATCTGGCCACGGTTCTGAGTTTGTGAAGTACCTTAAGTTATGTAGTAGTATGTAATAGTAGGTGCCTGGCTGTAAATAAAATCCTGGTACTAGCATAGTAAATTAAAGCTCCTGTAACCAGCGGTGCAAAATACTGTATTATGTAATCATGATCGATAACTTTGAAAGGTGACGAGTGATAGAACCAGAAAAATCATTACGTTAATGGGGTAAGGCACCTTACTTTTTGTATGATTTTGTCCAGAATAGAACCTGCTATAGTGCGGTATTTTTATTTACTATTTCCATTTTCTTGTAAGTTAAGGTAGTGGCTACAGAATTACTGTGGGAAAGCAAACATGTTTTTGGCGTCCACATAACCCGCAAAGTGACTGTCTAATTTTTACCAGTCTAATTAGTAGGTTACTGTTGATGGAAACTGGAGAAAATCGCTTGACTCGATTCGACTAAGTTATAAAAGCTTGTAATATCATAGCGTACTCATATATAAGGGTTCTATGAAAATGGCGGTATTCCATAATATATTTGGAACATCTGTTGTATTTGCATGTTTGCAGAAAAGAGAGGATACCAGTCGTAATAGAGAAAGAATAATAGAGACCAGCTATTTCTTCTGTTTACGAAATTAATAGTGGATTACTATTTTTTTTATTTCTAACAACAAAGGGGTTATTATATGAAAACAGTCTAGATCTATAACGGGGAAGTGCAGTTTTGTTGTCGGTATGGTCTAAAACAGGACCATTCAAATAAATGGTAAAACAATGTTTAGCTATATTCATGTAGGTTTTTATAAAAAAAAAAAAAAGTTTTAAGAAATGTATGTCTTACCTTAAAGACTAAAACCTAAAATTTGTTTACGTTTTGCTTCACGTGCGATTAGTCTCTACAAACATTTCTTACTGTATCGGGATAAAACTTGTAAAATGGTATAGAGAAAAGTATGTGGTTCTATTTGGTCGTAAATCGTAAATTTAAAATATTACGATCTCCAAGAGTGTGCTTTCAGGGATCAACCCATTACAGTCAGCTTAAGCTCTATTAATGGTCCCCAGAGCCAATTAGATGTACGCTATAAAGTATTTCTAAACGTGTGCTACTTAACTCTCCTAATAAGTATAAGCGCTTTAAGACCGTTATCATAACCAAAGATTTTCAACAATATCAAAAAATGATAACAAATAACAACAAAAGAAAATATTAATTCCATTTTATGTAATCCTCTAAGCTTTCGTTATTCATTTTTGTACACTGAATTTAAAAGAAAGGCGCAAACAAAACACTGCAAGGAACACATTTTTACACGCTGTGGACTTTTTCACTTAGACAGCACAGATGACCAGTACACGATGATTGCAAAGGTTTTAATCACACAAGTAGCTACAGACATCATGTAGATGGGACTTTACGACAGATATAACGGATGATGCAACATCGAATGACCCGGAGATACAAGATAAAGCTACAATAATTTCAAAAATATATCAATATACGAAGCGCGCCAACATCCTGTATGTAGATCGATTTCAGCTGGAACTTCCCCGTATAATAAAACACCGAAGACTTCTAGCGGAGGGAGCTAAACAAAGCCTGCGTGATTGCCAATGAAGTCATAAAATTTTCGTTGGTAAGATCAGTCGTGTTCTGACCTTAAGAAAGCAACCGTACTCGAAAGCCTCTACGCCTAGCCTACTGTATACGAATCTGTAGGTTCCTTTGGTTACACACAATTAAAAGTGCCCTCGGTTGCTATGCGGGTTCAGGTACGTGAAAGAGTCATCAGAAACAAACGTTTCTGTGATTTCGGTGTTCAGACACGTCAGATACGAAGAAACGTAGGCAGGTGCTTTCTGAAGATGCTAAAGCAGAGTTTCAGTAGCACTATTGTTTTCTACTTATTGTTTAACCACGAAGCGTCTAGTCAATTATTCATCACCGGAAAAATCTTTACCGTTAACGCAAAAGATAATGAGAGGAATAATCGCTAAGTTAGTTGCGACCCCGGATATGCTCTAATTGTACCTGGTACAAAATTTTGTGAAACAAATACTGATACAAAATACTTGTGAGGCTGATGTCATATGACCACGCCCGTTACGAAACAGTATGACGAAGCCGTTGGAAAGCAAATACGGGTTCTACATCGCGATAACACCGTGGATCGACACAATGGCAGAAAAAGGATGATTTTTAATGACCAGTGGAATGGCTGAGTGGCTAAATGGTTGCTATCCGCTTGTAAATCATTGTTAGAACTGGCTTTCTAATAATTTCATCTTATCTTTGAAAAGACCGCCGAACTCCTCAGATATCATACAGACTTTTTGTATGAAATCAAGCGTACACGCGCGATACTCAACTTTCAACATAGCAATGCTCAAACAAATTATGCTCACCATAATAGCTACTCCACTCCAGAAAATTTTTTCGGGGACGAAACAGAGGGAAAGCATCAAGGTCATAAAGAGAGGCGAATTGTATTGACATACAGCTTTGTCAATATAATTACACAATTATCATGTTGTAATAATATTTTCAAAGTGATTTTGCCTTCCAAACTTCGTTAACGCATTCTAAACTGCTCTATGAAATCCACAACGAACTGATAACAAAAAAATGAATGAAAACAGACTTACAATCAAAAAAATATTTACAACATAAGTCGTAGACTGGATTGTGCTGACACCGCTTTACCTTATTAAAGGGTTGCACTGCAAGCATTGCTGTAACCCATATTACAAAAGGATTATTTCACTCGATCGAAGTCCATTTAAAGTCTTCTAAATATATTTGTGATAGGCGAATCGCTTCCCAGGCCGCTTCCACAATCGGAAAATGTCGCGAGCGCCAGGTTAAGGAACAAAAACCTGAGTGGCAAGGATAAGGAAGAGACAGTTGGCTATTTGAGTAGTTCTGATAAGGACGAACAAAATTTCAGGTAAAGTAGGCTTAATAGAAAGTTCTTTTATGGCTCACCTTGCAAGCGTTTGTTAAAATCAATGAAAGTCTATGTAAGTTGTCAGAACTATAAAAAGACGCACTGTTCATCGCATCTTGGAAATCTGTTTCGTTAATTATTATGCACACCGTCCGTCTCTCGATGCCTGTCCTTCATTCGCTGACTTCAAAATGAACTACAAATAGGAGGTTAATGTACTATTTTCAACAATCACCGCTCGAGTTATACAGCAAAATTCAAACTTTTAGCGCAGCAGAACTTTGCTGTCTAAACCTCAATGATTGCGAGAAACCGTACAACAGTTCAATAACGACTAAGACACACTAATTCATTCAAAGGGGTTCTTTCGGTGTTTGCAGTCACTTCGCCTGACTGCGAACTTTAGCAAGCTAGAAAACGGCCCGTGAAAGACGTGTTAAAAGACCAACTATCTAAACAGTGCAGCATAGTTCCTAGCAATTTAGAACCACAAAAGAAGATAAGAAAGTAAATAGCCCCATGGTTTCTGTCACAGGGTAACACGATATGAATAACTTCTATCCAGGGAGAAGAGGATCCCTCTCACCAGAGGTACCGGAAGCACGAATTCCGGCCACCACAAGAAACCAGACGATAAAAGCTCTACTTCATCAAAAAAGGTGTCTAAGGATGATTCTTCTCGAGGTAAAGGACTTCCTCAAACCGCCTTATCTGGACGACATAGGCCCCCTCTTTGGAGACGTTTTGCTAGCCGTAAGCAGGCACCTATGCGTAAGAAAGATCCTTCTAGTTCTTCTGATGAAAGAAGTCTATCCGACCAGAAAAGTTCATCCCGCAAGAAGACTACTTCGGTAAGGGATATGGCTTTCTCAGAAAGAGATTCAATTGATTTAAGCTTTTCTAGAGAACAAGAATCATCGACATCTTCAAAGATATTTTCTGGCAAAGGAGTGGATGGCCGCGAAACGCTTGATCCTAGAGCTGCCACTGGTGAGCCCATATTTGTTTTAAACTACAATTTTGGGTTTAATCTAACATGGTGATATAATCTAATATATAGTCTTAGTCTTCCAACCCAAAAGATTAATCCGTACACTACCAATTTAAAATTAAACCATAACTGTGTGTAAAAATACTGGCCTGCTTCACAACAGACGTGAATCAGAAGATTTGGCTCGTCGGGTTTTTTGTCCAAGCTAACGTTCTCTAAATAACATGCTGGGACCATAACATTTGCCCTACTAAATGTTCCGCGCTTACTTCGTTGATGCAACGTAGCCGATTCTGTCTGCCAGATCGATATGTTTCGTTTGATTATCTAGAAAGCAAGAGGAAGCATCATGATTGACGATGTATAGGAGAATATCTCATAACCTATCTAGGCAGTACGTTTTGTGTTAAAAAGGGTAGCCAAACATTCCTTCTGTTGATTATGATATCTGAGTAGTCTTAGTCACGGCAGGGTTTTTATAGTATGAGTATTGTATTGTATATGGTGTCGAAGTTGTACTTCTATACCTATATGAAATAATAATCGCGGGTGGAAGACAGAGTATCATCTGAAAGCGATACATTCTGTAATAATAAAAGGCGTGTATAAAGCATACAATTCAGGACAATGCAGGACTCATTAGAGGAGGGTAGAGTAAAAATAAAAGTGTAAATTGTAGTTTCAACTACAATTCTACCGTTCTATGTTGTCATCACTTGTAAAGAAGGTGCGCCACAAGACGACGGGACTAGTGAGAATGGCATTCCACCACTACCGGCTCCAACAAACCAAATGTCTGCTGCAACTCCTGCTCAGACGGGGTCGTCGAGTCAACTAGGATCGAGAAGCCCTTCAGTGAGAAAAGAAAATGACGAAATTAGAAAGACCCGCAAAGTGACCAAGATGAAATATAAGGGTAAAGATTTGGAGACAAGTAGTACTTTCACTACTGATGCAGCTGAAAACAATGCATTGGTATCTCGAAACTACAAGTCGCTTATCAGTACCTCTCGAGCCCCTCAACAGCATCAAATAATGGCCACACCAAAGCACGATGACTGCGAAGCTGGTCTTTTACAAAGGATTCTGTAAGCAGTACCTACTAATTGAGTTCATTTGTTCAGGCTAAAATATGATAACATATATTTTGCGAGATATACGTAGTGATAATTCGCCATTTAGAAAATAACATAAATTTTCAGTTTATTTTTTTACTATTATATATTCATTACGCATAAATAGGACCACATCAACGGCAGATAGAATAATACTGTTCTAGTAAATCCTTGCATATACTGCGAGTTTTACAAGCTGTTTGCTACGGCGCCTATATGAAATAGCGTAGTTTTGTCTTGTCTAATCTTAATCTAGAAACCGTAACCGCTATTTTTGTTACACATGCACACTAAGTGTCACGAATGCGTACATCTTCTCTAATTTAAAGCCTATGTATTCTGCACTGGCCTATCCCTATCTGTCTAATCAATTCACTGTTAACAGAGTTGTTCATTCCTTACCATTGCTAACTCTAATGTTCTACCGTATAACGCCCCTTAAAGTAATATTTGGTGGGCCTGTCAGCTTATGCATTTCCCATGCATAGGCTAGGGTCCACTAAAGCAGCCTATCAGGCATTGCAAGACATAAGCACTTACTACAAAAGCATCTGATTTGAGAGATTGACTGCCCAAATAGATTTAGAACCACATGCCAGCGGAACTCAGTGATCACAAGCCGATTGATCGATTGACTAGTTTCGCTTGACCAGTGCTTTCCGCATAGAAACTGGCTCCTTAGCTAATAAATCGTTGTACTTTACAATGTCAACTATAATTTTCTGACTTTACTTACTTGATACATACAGCTGACGTATCGAACTCGGAATCTCTGTCGGTGAATTATCGGTGAAATAATAGATGAAATGAGGAGGTACCGAACGTGCAAACTGTTCGTAGGCACAACATTTTGGTCCCTCGTTTATAATTATGAGGCATATGTTTCCAAGATTGTGTGCCATCCGTACCAGATAGGTTTAAAATCTGCAGAATCTGCGTTTATTGCCGGCTATATTCGAAGCTATGCTGACATTGAATTAGACTGGTGATTTTTGGGACAAAACCATTGGGTCCACTTCAAAATTCGAATTCGCTTTAAGTTTAATATTAGTAAACATATAAATACACCAGCATGGTAAAGTATACCTCCAAAAACTTTCAGGCGCACGCTGTCAGCCTTGTAACCCATTTGAGTTCATTCAACATTGTTTAAATACCGAAATCGTCACTCCGTTCATCCGCAGGCGTCATAACCATTACCTTTGTGTGTAAGCTTATATCCTCCATATCATTCGCGCTTAACATTTTGGTGAACTTAGGCTACTTGGTGAAATACCGCGTGGTCTGCATTGCTAGCACACATTTTCACGCATTGCCATAGTAACCAAGAAGAGTAAACGCAAAGCATAGCGTCCTACATTGGTGCTTCGGATCTAAATGTTGGCAGATCGTGAGGAAATATTTTGAGAAGTATGTCGGGAGGTAATAGATACGGGAAGTGCCTATGTGATTGCCCTGCTGCCTCATAAGTTTGTTAGATAAACGCCAAGTAAATCCAGCCTGATTCAGAGGAATATTTCTATAAAGTGTCGATTGGCGTCACTGCAGTATTAGTTCGCAACAGCTATGCTTAAAAGATCTTGAGACAGGTCATGCTCAGAAGGTTTCAAGGCATCTTATCGCCTTGAGCAATACAGAAAGCGAATCTTGCTGGCCTAAAAATTGCTCACCAGTTTGGAGTACGTAATCGACTATCGAAAACACTTCTAAAGTGCACATATCCCTCTGTAGACATATAGAAAGAAAGGACACTATAAACCTTCCATCTTCAAGAATTTTGCAATCGTTTGTTTTATTGCTGAATGGTTCAGAGAACTGGAAGTTCCTTGACAGATAATATTGCGAAGATATCTTTTTTTGTTTTTGTTTAACCTTTAAGATCTTGAGGCAATTTCAACTGTCTGAAAAAAGATTCTACTTGCAAGAACATGCGTATCGCCTTAAAAACATCTTCTTCTGAACCTTGTAAATATACAAAATTTTTTTAACCAAGAGGTATGAGTCAAGCTCTAACGAAATAGATTGGAGGCTACAGAAGGCTGGAGTTCTGTAGTGACACTTCTTCACTGAGCTTACTCGGATGAGTTTTAAGCTCTACCAGATTGATCTTATTCTGATTACCCGTTTACGGTTAACAGGTACAATTTCTTACTGGACATCCCATCAGGTCCCAACCAATGCTCGGCGTAAGCTGCAAAAAACAACGCCGCGTAAAGTAACCATAAATATATAGTAAGTCGAAACTAGTCTGTTGAGTAAAAGGTGAGTGTGGAACTATTCTTAATCACAGGTATTCAGTGTCTCACCCTGTCATATTTCAGGCATGCTCTTTCTGGACCGGCACCGATCTTGAGTAGTCCGTTCCCCCGATCAAGTAAGAAACGTGCACGCCGTGTGCTTATTGTTGTAGTGTTCACATAGATCGTACTTTGATTTTATAGAAATTGTTCAAATACGTTGATAGCTTTATTTCTTAGTCGCAACCATATACTCCAGCTGGCAAAGCACATCGTTTTTTTTGAGGAATAAACGAATTTGCAATAGTTCAACTGAAAGATTTATCCCCATCACCCAAAGAATGCGTTGCATGCTATAAAAGCACAAAAATACGATTTTAATAAAAACGAGCTTGTTTTTTCGACATCTTAACAAATCTCCTGAATTTTCTTCACAAACAAAGGCTTTGTTCATTTTTTTAGTATCGCAGGCACTGTCACCCCGACCCCTCCCAGAACTACTTTACCGAAGACATGAAACAGTCGAGGATGACAATGCGAGACAGCCGGGAAGTTCCTTCCTAGGAGCTAGAAAAATTCTCCGGTAGGTATAGAGGCAATTAACTCTCGTCTTTGAAGCAAGCTTGTCTGGGTAAACTGCACTGAATGTTTTCACTTGTCTTTGGATTTTCTACTGTTAAGCAATTTTAATTTTCAATTCTGCTTGATCATTGACGACGGCTCCAAAACAATTTATGAACTGCTTCGAAATTTTCCAAGAAATCTGTAATTTTAATTTCATATTTTTCTTACATATTAATTAAAATCTCATTTAGAAATGATTTCTGTCAATGTTGCAACGTTGTGAAGCAACTAGAGTACAAAACATTCGATTGTTTCGTTAAATTAGTGATATTAATTAGTTATCAAATACTAAGTGTCTATTACAAGCCGTGAGAACGGATGCGATCACAGACGTTCTAAATAAGGGCTTAGCGTGGCTCATGTTAGAGAACCATTCGTTCATTAGTCGGTCATATCGATACATTACTATTGATGAATGTACTTACCCTAACGATAAGTTATAAAGATAAAAAGATAAAAGATAAAAAAAATTCGGACTAACATATTATGGCTTCACTGTTGACTATTTTTGAGTTTATACACCTTTATTAAATATATATGCCGCTTCTCAACAACGAGCTTACTATAAAGCATCGCCCGTCATCGAACTCATCATTGATACGTTTAGATACTTCATCATAAGTTATTTGGCAGTACCAGTAAATGCTTATGCTCTTCAACTGTGTTTGAGTAAACATTTTATTTGCTACAATTCTATTCCATGACTATTATTGTACCTTTTCCCGCATACAGAAAATCTGAACCCACTTAATTGAATCTTTTATTATCGAATTTATCGATTATAGAATTATATTAACGGTATTTTAGATTGAATTATCTTAGTTCTGGCTTGCTTCCTTTATAAATAAATGAAGTGAAAATTTCAAGTTATTTTATTTGCTCTATGCCTTAGATCTGAATCTCATCAGGTTTAAAATAGTCTCGTTGTTTAGTAATAGTAATAATGAAAATTCTAATTCCGCGAAAAAGTAACTAAATGTTGCTGGTATTGAACTGATATTAAGTGTAATTAGTTTTGAAGTAATTCCTTGTGTAACCAACTTTGAATGGCCACAGAAAATCTTGTCGCTATAAAAGGACCTCAAGACCAGTGTCACGGGATAAGTCGAAAAGGATCAGATTTCGGACAAAGGTGAGTTAAGCGAATTATTGGCCTATAAACCTGTACATGACGAATTTATTGCACCCTACACATGGTAAAGATGGAGGTAAATGTTTGAAGTTTATATTGTTTATTGATAAATATTTCCTTAAAATCTACGAAGCTAATTTTCATTTTATCACATAAACTCATCGCCGGTTTATCACTTGAAGACTTCCATTTTTTAACACACATGTAATGTAAGTACGTACTTAAGTAAATGAAAAGCGAGCGGCAGCTATAGCTTTGCAGTAGTATGCACAGAAGACCTGATTATGCGATTCAAGTCGCTTAATTTTTACCATAAGATGAGGACCATAGGTGGTCGAAGATAAATACGCTCCAGTATCCTTTTAGTAATTTTCTATTCTTCCTGTCAGAGCAACTCCTTTTGCCCCTAGTTCACCAGTGGCCGCCGAGTGTCCTTGGTACGATGTGCAACAGCTTTTGCGGATGATGCAGGTGGCAGTGTAGTTTAGTATAGAGGCGATTTAGCAGAATAATTGCATCTCGCAATTAAGATAAGTCTCTAGCCTTTGAAGATCAACAAGACTGCGTTAAATGCCAGATACGGACGAAGTCAATTTTTTCGAATATTCAATGAAAGCGAGCAGCAGATGACTAAGGGCATCCTGAGCATGAGTAATCAAACTTAAGTCATTCTCTTGGAAAATATTTTTTAGTTGGAGCTTTGAATCCTTCACTTCGAGTTAGTGGGTATAAGTTGTTCAAGCAAGGTTGCCAATAAATTATTTTAAAAATTAAAACACGCCATAGACATCATTTCGCTGAAAGTGCTCGAACAGCGTATAAATGGATTACTGTTTCAACACAGGAGTCATAATACATATTCGATAAAGCTAATAGTATGCCAAATGAATTTGACTTAATTCTTCCTTGAAAAATAAAACAACCCCTAGTAAACAGTATTCCGTTTAGCTGATATTATTGCATGCCTTTGATGGTCTCGATATGTTTTGCATCCCACGTATCAACTGGTCTGGTAGATTCGCCACCAACCAGTTAAGGTTGAAATTATGCTTCGACGGTAAACATATAACATTGGTTAACAGAAAATATATTTATCAACATTAATGTCTTAATAATGCCCTTGTCGTATACAAACAGGCGTACAAGATTTTTAATTTGTATAGTAATTATTGCAGCAAAGGTTTATTACTCCCGCGTAGAAGGGGTATTTGATTATAAAAAAAGTACTTTCTCTTCTCAAAAAGGTCCTTCATTGCATGGATAAATGGGAATAATCTTCTAATAAGCATGAAGATAACCAATAGGTAAATTTGCCGGACAAGTGCATAAGTGCACTCTACAGCTTCTTAATAAAAACAAAAAACTGCCTTCCTTAGTCAGGCACATACATCTGTTTGATCTTGCGTATATAAACTAAAGAGGATGCTAAGTTTCAAAGGAATTAGAATAATACAGCAATACACAAATGACCCTAGAATACGTCTTGGATCGATGTGTAAGTAATAGATGTTTGTTTATTACTTATAAATGTAAAAAAAACGGTTATAAAAGTGCGATTAACTAAAATCGTTGACATTAGGCGGATCTGGTGCGCGTAATTTCTCGTTCGCCTTCTCCCAAAGCGCAATCTGAACCTCCACGAGAAAATCGGCGAAAATTACTGAGAATGATGAGAGAAAGTCAGGCTGTTTACGAGGCATCCCAATCAGCCTCTACTGAGGTTAGAGCTTTTCTAAATATTCGCAATTGCAACGTATTGGTTATGAGTTAAACTTTCACGCGTAAGTCCTTGCAGGTATGCAATACACCATATACTTTGCAGTAGCAATTTAGTATTCGAATAGCCAAAGAAATTCAGTAGAAAACTGGATTACCGTGTGCATAAATAGAATCTATCTTGTAAAAATGAAGGCTGTGCATCGCTTTTTGTTAGCCTGCCTGAAAGGCATTGAAAAATGAAACTAGGCAATGTAAATTGTTATAGGACTATGATGAGATGTGCAATAATTTGCAGGATGTCGCGTTGCGTCATCCGTATCGCACCTTAAAGGAACATTGTACGAGACAATTATGATACTTTCCAATTTTTTATTGTTAGGAATTACTTAAAATGATTTTTCTGACAGGATGCCTTAAAAAAATAAGTAAAAGAATAACTTTATTCTTTCAGAAGAATGCGTGTAGAAACGGTTTTATAGTATTTTTGAACAATAAGTGGTTATCTACCTACCTTATACAGATAATTAGCAAATTGACTTTTCTCTTTGAACAACTTACATGGGCGTCTCCGTACGCATCGATTAGGAACGTCGTAAGGAAGTGCAAAGGAAGGCTAATGAATATACGAAGCATCGGGTGGCTTCACCATTACTGGATAGAGCGGATGAAACTGTTGATCTTCACAGGCCAGATTCAGGAGCGCTTCAGATGGTTAAAGAGAAAAAGAAACATACGCACGCTCCACGAAAACACGATTAAATCTAGAGGTGAGCATTGTAATTTTATTTAGTCTCGAGTGTAGTAGAACGTTTTTTCTTCAATGACCTTGCTCTTGCACAGAAACATCGTTTGATGTGAGATAAAAACCAGTTTGTTTGCTCAAGGGTGAAACAAGTTCCTAAAGCAGAATCGAAAGTCTGACACATTTAAATGTGTTAGCCAAAACAATCATTTTTAATTTTTATATATTCGTAGAACTTGTGTATGGAGATCTATTTCTATCACATAAGGCCAAATAAACGTATTGTACAGTTAAGTGTACACTTCAAGAAGCTCTTATTTGATTCGCTGAAGTTCTTACGATATGGCAGAACGGGACGCTGGGATAACTTGTGGAAGCTTCTAATCTATGCAGACGCTATTGATGCCCAACTATCTCGATTGGTTGCGTTTTAGTCAACGCTGGAACGTGAAAATAAACATACACTTGATTGCGTAAGACGCAGAAACAGAATTTCCAGAAACAGTGAGTATACATTTATCTTTATAGTTATATATCTAAATGTATACCCACAATTAGATAGCTGGTTTTAAAGGTCAGCGTACAAGCTAAAAACATCTCTTTAAAGCATTAAAAAAAAGCATTTTGTTTTGGTTTTGGCTGTTCAGTTTTGGTAATATCTGGTTGACTTGAAATTCTTTAGTCTAGATCACGTAGTCAGATTACCGATACTTGTGTGAATCATCCATATACTTATCCTCCTCCATCGATAGTTACTTGACGTTGAAGTCAGTTCATCACTTAACACATGAGAAACGTCTGGGCGTTTTTTAGTGATTCCATTACATTTACGGAGAATCTGTTCTTGTTAGTGTAATCGACGGCAATCGTGGTATTACGAAGTGTGCCATATATATAATATATATATATATACGTATATAATATACGGAGGTACGATCTCATCCTTAGCATTGCCAACACCAGCTACGTTCTAAAGTTGGAGATCGGGCGGCGCGCATAAGGCTACAAGCGAAATGTCTTGCGACGTTTTGGTCACATGGAGGTAACTCCTGCAGGCCGCGCTCTGTGCCACGGTGATCTTATCGGTTTTATCAGCATCACATTTATCTTGGAAGAGCATTACCGTTTTCTACGGGCTGTTGGCAAACACTCATGTTGAACTGAAATGCACTTTGTCTTATGCTAGTCAATAGAAATCACTTTATTCCAGTCAAGTGATTTCTATGAACTAGCAATTCTAAAAATCACTTTACTGGAATAATCTTCTAATGAATTAAATTAGCTAGGGATTTGACAATACAAATACATTTTACATAAAGCCGTGTTAACTCAACAAATTGAATAACGCCGACTTGGAACCGAAAGGCTGCGTGGAGCAATAGTAGAGATAGCTGGTGCTTGGGTTCGTCTCCTTCGAAAACTACGTGTAAATGTGCCCTTTTTTTTGTAGCCTTACATGTCATATAAATTAACTTTAGGCTTACTTTTCATTTGATGTCGCAGGACTCCTTTTTATTAAATATTTTGCTTATTCAGTTGACATGAAAGCGCCGACCAGTTACGCCGACGTACATATATGTACGCGTGATATATACACGTAATAAGCATGTTCATGCACGCATAGCGTTACCGTAGCTGCGTCATAATATACAGTGTGATCTCTGGCCTAATTGCTATATTTTCAAATATTTTTTAAATGCCTTTATGAATATGTAAAATCATATTGTGGTCGTCGTCTCTTCTACTTATGCATAGGTACGTCTCTAATTATGCCAGTATGACGTGTTTATATAAAAAAAAAAACAGTAGCTTTTAAGCTACTGTTTCATATAAACACCTCAGAAAGGTGCAACATATCGCGGGTTTGTTTACGGTTTGTGAACTTAACTAGCTAAGCTTTACCAGGAATATAGGTATGTAATATCTTAGTCGTTTCGCTTGAGAAAATTGTTACATTAGGTGCTTAATAATTTTTGTCGGTATACTCGTTACAGTTACCCTTGAAGCCTATCATTAGGGATTTCGTCGGTAAATCGCCTGAGCAGATTGGTTGAGGACCATGACATCGCCAACAGGTACGTCTACGTAGATCTAATCAAACGGTTATAGCTAGGGCGGCCCAACAAAGAGCATCGAATGTGCTAATGGAATACCGTGGTGGTGAGCCCGAAGCGAAAGTGGCTATATTTCTTTAATGCATTTTCACTGAAGATGAGGTTCCTTTAGCGTTGAGTGAGCGTGCGAGTTATTAAGTCGTCATTCTGGGTGCGGTTTTGTGTCGAAATTATTTGAGTATCTTCTTTCTTCTTCAAAACAAATTGTGCATCAAAGGGACAATTATTCCACAATTATTATTATTCAAAACCAAGATACTTTTTAAAAAATAATTTACGTCCAGTCTAAATTTTAGATCATCGTATCTATACTTAAGCGTGTTCTGTTTTCAAACACATATGTATTCTTAGCTTCTTTTTCTAATTTGAGCATTCATTTTAATCGAGTGCTTCTTAATTTTGTAGGGGTCGCAGTCGTTTTTATAAAAGGATGGACTTGCAATTTTTTCTAATGGCAACCGCAACACTAACGTTGAACCTGAAGTTGGTCGTCGCTTCGTAATTGGATATCTGAAACGTTCAAACAAGGACGCCTTGCGAACCGAAAGCCTTGGCTATATTTTTGCCAATAAATGATCCTAATTGTAAGTGAGCTGTGGCGTGGTCTGTGTAAGCCGAGCAATAGACGAACAAATTCTGTAGGTTGTAAGTAAGTGTGCAACCTAGTCTGGCGGATAGTTACTGCGACGGTTTGTTAACCGGTGTTGCAAAAATAAATGAGAGCTTAAATAGGATACCGAGCGCATGTGTTTTTGATAATTGTGTCGTCAAAGCTATCTCTCCATATGGATTCGAATCACTTAATGAAATGTGATAAAAAAAAATTAAAAAAATGTAATAAAAAAAATTTAATAATTTCACATCATTGTTTTTATCAACAATGATGTGAAATTATTAAATTTCACATCATTGTTTATTCGAATAAATGAAAAAAAAACAGCGTTTCTAACATATCGTTTACCAATAAACCAAATAAAACAGAAAAATAACTTTTTTTTTTTACTGCGTAGGGTCTTGTTCCTTAGACAAATAGGCAACTTAAAAAAGCAACTGTATACTATGCGGTAAGCTAATGGTTAAGTTAGGTGAAAGCGATTAATATAATGGCGGCATTATTCTGTGCACGTAGCCACGGCTGCCATCCTCACGAATTTAACGTTGCGTATGGACACATGAGATGCACAAAATTAGGAGCAAAGGAAGATGCACTCGACGATGAACCGACGGTAGCTTGATTAGCCCGGGCTGGGTTTTTAACGATGCTCATCTATAACTCAAACTAAATATGAATCCGGCCTAAAGACAACAATCGATACAGTTTAAAAGTGATAAACATATTTAGTCAGTTTTCTTGTTTTTTTTTTAAATTTAATTTAATTATTTTAACTTATTTTAAATAAATAAATGAATAAATAAATATATACTATGTAATTAGATATTTTGTTAGTTTTAAAGCTTTGTTATAAAGCATACAGACGCTAGCAGATTCCCTATAGTGTCATCCGGTTTTTAATACGGCGGTCTACCGCTTTCTGCAAAGGGAAAGCGCTGCCCGATGTACTGCATTGCTTAGCATGATCGTCACTGCCTAGGTCGAATGTCATGACGCCTGTAAAATATTTAAATATAGAGATATCTTACTTGTCTCATCAGAAATGATGATTCTCTGATGAGAGAAGGTTTCATCAGATAATACTGTCCTAATAAAAATTGTTTTGTTATAGTATGTGCCATTGCAATATGATGTTATACTGACAGTTACGCCTGAACGAAAATAGATCACGTATTGAAACAAACCTCGTACTGCGTATAAGGTATTTTCGGGAAGAGAAAACTAGGGGGCTCAAATTGTCTTCTAAGGCATAACGTTTTACACAAATCTGAACAACACATTGCCATTATCTTTAAGAAATGAGCGAAGTGGAAGGGTTTTTTGGTATAACTTAACGATCTGTGGCACTAAATAACCATACGCTTCTTCCAAGCTTCTCAGTGGCTCTGTTTAATATTTAGTGTTAACATACTGAATTTAGCTGTGCTTCTTTCTGATGTAAATTGCCACTTAGCACATCTTAGATAACAGATACATATAATACATGGCACAGAAGCAATCGTAGATACATGACGTAGTGCGAAGAGTACGATATCCTGGTGGTCCGAGTCAGGGCCGTAATTGCAGGATTTCGACAAGATTTCGCATAATGGAATTAGGTCATCACATAAGATGCTGTTGATTGCTTTAACAGAGGACGTTGAACACAGTGTATTTTTCTTCTTGATCATATCGAAGTGTGGCACAATCTAGATTTCTTTTGAACTAATTATGCCATCCGTCTGCTGTGCAAAAAAACTATTAACAAGGTCGAGTATGACGATTTCTGGGACACGAAGAATGCACCGGAGACTATTTGTACTAGTCACTCCGTTTAGCTAGTGTTTTGGTTGATTGTTGAAAAAAGTAGCTATTAAAAAATTAGTTCTCGAGGCAATGTAAGCAAATTCGTGGGTCGTTTTCTTGCTACAAAATATAGCGCTACACAACGCAATAGCTTTCGCGGCGCGCACTACATATATTCTATGCTATACGATTTAGAAAGCGAGCCCGCACAGTTGAACATAACGTAAGTTCTATGCAGCAATTTTCGTCAGATCGGTGTATCGTTGTAAACCGATTTTGATGCTAATAAAAACAAATTCTATCCCCCCTTACAGGAGAAACACTGCCTGTGAGTATGGTTTAAATGGGAGAGTGGCATTTCGGCGTTGATGGTACCATTCTGTCTTGCTATGGTCAGTAAGCAGCAAAATCAATCAGTTTTTGTTCTGCTAATCTCAAAATAATTTCGTGGGTGTAGACATTTCACATTTAACAGGATGCTATCAAATCACGTTTCGAACCTTGGCAAATATTACGCGAAGTAATAAGTTTAGGCAAAAAGCTGGCGAAAATCAAGAGCTGGCCCGGCAATGAGGACCTAGTCTTGCTGAATGAACTTCACTGGATATCCTCTTACCTTCAACAAGTGATGCCTTATATTAATCAATAACCCTGGAACTGATGCATAGGGAGGACGTCCTATAGATGACTGAATCTAAATCTTCTCGGTCGAAAATATAGGAAAAATTGTGAAGATGCTTTAGAGAGCATGATGACAGTTTGTGTTAAATGTCCAGTCGAATACAATACCCAGTGGTTGGGCGCATGTTGGCCTCCTTTTGGTGAAACCATGCTAACTTGGATCTAGATGATCCAATGACACAAGCAGTGGAGTATGGTACCCATCAAGATGTTTTCAATAGTGATAAAAGCTATGGACTTTTAGGCGATAGCTCTCGGGTGCTCTGCGCAATTTCTACTTGTGTGGAGCTATTGACACTTTTACTCAAGATATCCAGGTAAAGTTTCACCATCTTGAAAAATCGTGGCAAAAATAAGAGTTAGGCCTTAGGCTTCACTTCCAGTCGAGGCGTGCTTTTGAGCACTTAATAGTACCATTAAAACCTGTGCAGTTGTGAACGCGAATGTTGGGCATCGGCCCGTAAGGCGCGGCATGTTGAGATTTAAGATAAATGATTAAGAATTAAGGTTCTAGTATTATCAGCTACCAGAGAATCACCGGTATGAAGAAAAGCAGTGCCATCACCACTCAGATTCAGTCGGCTACCACGAAGCATAAAGAGCTCTTTAGGCGTTTGATATCCATTTCATATGAAGTCGAGAACGAACTTGGAGTAAGTATCTGGAGTACACAGCAGTTGAAGTGGAAGAGATATTCGTATATATATATATATATATATATATATATATAAGCGGTTAACTATGACATACGTGAGGAGCATGCATGCGTGTAAAAATCGGAAACTGATGCACTTTTACTGTACCAGCTAGTACCACTTAGTGTGACTCCGACACCTAGAAATCATTGTTAAATTTGGTGAGTGGTGTGATCAAAATTAAACACAATTTGTAAGAAGAAGGCTTGAATTACTTTTACCTCCAGTATCTGTCATTTAAGAAGCTCGTGAAGATATTCTCTGAAACCTGCGTAGTTGTTCTATCCGGCTCAAGTGCTCTGAAGAGTTGTAGCGATGAACGTATCATCACTTGTCAGTAATCACGTTGCCACTTCGAGTTTTAGTTAGATCTGTCACCTTTTTCCTATGTCCTCAAGACACATTAGATGCTACTTGAACGAGAGTTTGGAGAACAATAAAGTTCGCTCAAGTTTCTCGCGTAAGAACTATAAGAATTATATGAACAATTTGATTCCCATAATACGGACGTAAATAGAATGAACTACATCAGAGACAGTAGTGTCTTTTAATAGACGCGCGTTTATATTTCAGCGATTCATTTTGTGGTCCATTAACGCACATATTTTTTAATTATGTATATTGAAGTTATTACGCATGATTTTAATGGCGTTAGGTTAGAAAATTCAGATTTCTAGAAATGTTTCGAACGCTATTTTACATATAATGTTTTTAAAATCCAAGAAAAGCCTTTCATTTGCCCAAACAGCCTCATTAATCGATTCTCGAGTCATATGCGGTTGAAGATTAGTTCGTTGCATAACGTGGCCATATTATGCGCATATTAATGAGTGCATATAGGTTTACCAATTTAGGAGATAATTTTCTTTGACCTAGTTAAAAACGTGCAACGGGGAGAGTGCTTTGTATGGATTCTTTGCCCATATTGGTAGTGTTAAGTGAACGTATCCAATCGTTCTGAAGATATAGAGTGTAACGATTGTCACTTCATGCAGATGGCTTAGCTGGCTAACCTAGAGTCGAATACACGGAAAAGTCGCGCAACTGATCCGTTGGCCCATAATCGATACTAAGCACGAGTAGAGCGAGAACCGCTAGTGGACATGCTACGGCTTGCAGATACATTAGCGCGATCGAGATATCGGCCCCCATATCATGCCTATTTTAATGTTTAGTGATTTTAATCGTCAGCTCGATCACCTGTTCTTCGAGACATTCGTCGATTCCCCCAAGAAAAATGCATAAATAATGCTATCATAAGCTGACGTGCCTGACTGATCAGTCCTCTTGCCCCCTTAACTCCGATCTCCGAATCAGACTCAAAAGGATGATAGTCTATTATAGAGCCTTTAAGAGTAAGTTTTATGTTTACCATGATTTCTATTTGAAACGGTGCATACGAAACGTAGAGACAGAAGCACCGTAAATAATCTCAAGAAGTAATCGCAATAAATTGCAAATCTAAATAAATTGCGACGAGTAACACGGTCTTCCTTTATGGACGCATAGTACGAAATATATTTACCAAAAAATAGATTTAACTATTAATAATTATTGTATTAACTTATTACAATATTAGTAAGATTACGACCGTAACCTTAACTTCTACACAAAACCTTTTCCCTCACGATTACGTCCACTCATCTTCTCAGTGTATCTAGAGAGGTTTCCTGTGAAACGCAATCGGTGAATCTTCGTGCCTTTTTGCAGTCCGTGTGCTCAGCTATCCACTTAACTTGCGCTGTGCCGGAAGTACGACACGATGGCTCTTCATAATACTATTGACGTGACAAAGCAAGAATTTTTTTATAAGGCCACCGAGGTGTGATTAAGTAACCTCTTATTGAGGGCAAGTAATTGTCGGTTAAAACTGAGATAAGGAGGATGATAGTCATATCCTTGGGTAGTATCTTGTCACAAAAAATAATTTGTTTCATGTATTAATCAGCATAATTAGTTTGGTCCCTATCTAGCACTAGCAATGAATATTTTACTATGTCAAGACCGTAATTCAGCAAACATTCCTCTTAGATATAAGGTCGTTAGGGAAACGCACGAACTTTAGTAACGACATGTAAAGTGCGCTTTCTTAATTTAGATGTTCATTCAAAAATGAAAAAACGAAAAAATCGCTTATTAATTTTGATTCGTTAGGTTCTGTGCCATAAAAATCCTGTTACCAAGGAGAGCAAAATTGCAGTAAAGAGAATAACACATATATAACATGAGAAAGCTACGGTAGTCAAAAGAGAGAAAAGTTGCCATTCTAACTGACGAAACTGGCGCTGCCTATGACTAAATGAACAGATAGCCTTTTCAACACCGAAGAGTTTACGAGTGACCATTCTATCACGCTATATAATAAACAGATGTAGTCGAGATCGATACTACAAAAATGTGCGTATATTACGAAATAGAAGCCAAGCAATTACAAAGGACTTTGAACTAAACAATCTAAATTAAACAAACTGGCCTTTCAGCTTGCTGTGATAAAAACATTGCTTGGACCACTACTGTATTGCAACACGTTCATATTTGCTGATGAACTGTATAGCTAACGATGTTAGCTTCAAGATATCAGATTGTTATAGGTTACTCTCTTATTTTTTTCATACCTTTCCCAACGCTCTGGACAGCACGTAACTACTATTAGAATTCTTGTGTTTAATTTCTCTATCGCGGGAAATTCATAGTCAAATACGCTTGTGCACCGGTTGCCCTTTTTTAGGGCACAAGAAGCCACGTAATCATATGAATTTAGATTGGGGGAATAAGGAGGTCAAGCCAACGTTGGATATTTTTGGCCGAATTCAGAAAGTAACCGAGGCATGGCTATTAGGTCTGGCGTTGTCATCAAGTATTTAAACTGCGTGCTTTCGGTTGCAGTGCCAGCAATCCAGCTTGAGATAGAAAACTGTATTCGTTGTTGCATTTTCGGCGAATGTCTTATAGGTTCATTGCAAGCAATAATTTCCAAAGCTACTATGTACTGCCACCAAACTCGATTTCTTCCGAGAACGATGCCATTCTTTTTTCTTGTCCCCATCCCGCTGGCGGTAGAGGGTGAACCTTGTCGCGTCTATTGCAATCGTATTCTCCAAACAGGGTCTCCGTTTTGCAAATTGCGCGTGTAAGACACCATACGCATTTCTAACTAACCTGAAGTCAATTCCTTTGAATCCCGATCTCTCATCACCTTTTCGATAACCCTCAATGCTCTGATCTCCGTTCTTGAACCGTTCGCACGATTCACGTTCTGTGCTTTCATTCAAAGTCTCTTTGCCTAATACTTACACAATCTTTCAGTGAATTGAACAGAACCTTCGAGTACCAAAAAGGTGACTACTGGGGGTCGATTTCCGAGAATAAAACATATTTATACAACTGATCCTTACTCACATGTTTCCAAAGGACTGAAATATTTACCAGCCAGATTTAGAAGGCTAGCGGAGCGAAGTTAAAAAATTATTCAAGTCCGCTAGATTCACTAATAAAAATAAAACATTGACAATGACGCATATTTCTTCAACCAATTGACAAATAACGCGGTCAGCAACCGTTATTTCCGGACCGAGCACAATCGATTATAACGTTGTGGCTGTCTAATGATCTAGCCCTTAATTAATACAATACCCCAACAAATTTTCACAACCTAACTTTGGAAACATTTTTTTCTTCTACCGTGATACATTATGGTAGCGGGTTACTAGCGAACAAAAAAGCTATATTCCTATAGAATATGTCTTTCAATAAAAACACAATTACAATAACTTTCTAAGATAGTATCATACTAGAAAGCTAAACCTGAAATAGTAGGAGTATAGAATGCACGCTTTCTTATGTTCTCCCTTCAAGTGAATAAATTTTGCTTAGGATGTTTTTCAACATCTACCACATAGAACGAAACGGTTATGTTGGGTTCACAGAGATGAGTCCCTTCCCCTTCGTAGCTTAGTGGGTAAAGTATTTGCCTGTTAATCTTAAAGACGCGTTGCGGTCAAGGTTTAAACCTGAGCGTAGACAGACTTCGTTTTGTGCTGGGAACCAGCTGTCTGTGCGATGGAATGCCTAACGACGCTACCGGATGTAAAACTCGAATTCGCAGAGCTTTAAGTGTCATCCGAGAAGAGTTATTAATATAATCGTTTCCCATAACAAGTTGTACAATTCATTTCTTGAGAAAGTATGTAGTACTTGTACACTTATGTATTATAAAGAATCATTGTTAGCTAGTAAGAAGGACGATTTGGAGCCGTTACCTACATGTACCCGAAAATAATTTATGGTATTGTCTATATGTTATCGCTTTATAATGTACGAAAGCCTTCAACACTCCAATCGCTTCAACACCCAACAATCATTGAAAGATGAGCTCTGCCAAAAGCAGAACCGCTTGTTTTCAATCTATAGAATTGTCCAATTCAGGTATATACAACAAAACCGTATATACCATGTATATCGAAAACAAAGTCTGTTAAACTTAACAGTGCGGCTAATTAACGCTCCTCATTTGTAGTCTTTGCAGGTTTCCGATGAAATTCACATCGGGTTTTTTCCAATTAGAAAAATATTAGCTTTACGGGACTACCTTTTTACACCGCCAGCACTGTGGAGTAATAGAACTCTCTTCGTAAAAGAGATATTTGTATTCCGCTTTGTTGACAGATTGGTCTCGTAGGCCTTGGGCAATTAGCATGACCTAATCTACAACCTTCGCGATGCCCACCATCGTTGCCAATTTCAATGTACCCCACAGTATTATTGTTTCGCTACTATTTTGTTTTGCCTTTTAAAATAATACCGTGGTTATTTTCTCGGATCACGGTAGTAGCATTGAGAACTATTAATACCGTATAGATTGAACTTTTTTCCATCAGTGAACAACACGTTATCGCATTTTTTCGTATCGCTTGTCCACTTGCGAGCGCCATTACAGTTTAACTTCCTTGTATCTTCTGGGCCAGAAAATTGTTGAGCCTTGATCTGAAATGCTTTAAATGTCGCTGACTTCCCAAAAAATTATTCGTTCGAATTGCTTTAACGGTTTCGCTTTTTTGTGTCATTTGCTGTAACCAACTTCTATAGTTGAGTAACGAAGTGTCATTTCTGCAGGACGTAAACCAATATCTTAGTACCCTGAAACCTCTCAATAGGAAATAATTCTGCGGACATAAAGCTTCCTATAAAAAGATTGTGTAGATAAAGAATGTCACGAAAATGATATGTTGGTAACTTGATTATATCATGTGCTTTCAGGCGTTTTGATATGCAGATAGGCACTGCACATGTTGTTATAGGAAATACCACTTAGCCAAATTAACTGACAAATTGTTCCATTACATCTTGCACTCAGCTTCGGCAAGATGATTCGATTTCGGATCCTCCGATGTTACGGTGTAAGAACTGTACCCACTTGTTTTTGGGAAAACCCATAAACAGTGAGAATTTAAAAACAAATGTCTAAAATAATCCTCTTTTTTTTTCAGTTAAATATGTTTTTCCAGCATTTTTATGGCTAACGGAACTACGTGGCACTGGAGGTTTACTGCGTTACGCTCGCTAGATCTAGCAACTAAAAACAAGGATTCTTCAGATTCTGTACAAAGAATTATAGCGAACAAACTATGTTGATTTAACAGTTAACCGAAAACTAGGTTCAGAAAACGGTTCGAACCATTATAACCTTGTTTTTATTTGGACGTAATTAATACTCAAATTGCAAAAGAATGTACATAAGATGTATCTCTTTTGCTTTTACTGCAAGTGTTGGAAATTCTTATCGTTTTGGTCAATACACTGTTGATAGTAGTGGGCTATTGATTCAAATAATGATTTAGTTTGATGTTGCGGCACATTCTCGTTTAATAGTGATTTAATTCTTCCAGTGTAATCAGTTCTCTGGCGTAAACTTTAGCTTAAAGTATCCCAATAAGAAAGGATCCATAGCGTAACGAGCAGGATATTATGTCAGACTTATTTGACCAACCCATTCGTTTAGAGAATCCTCGTCAAAAGATGCCCTTACATCGCTATGATACTGTGCAGGTACTTTACCCAATTGGAAGTTATAGGTTCCCTTTTCCCCGGAGTCCTCCCAAATGCGCGATTCTTGCGACACGTTCAGAGAATCGGCACTAATCTCTGCACTGTCAAAAACTAATTATCCAGTTAATCCGTTGCTTGAAATTGCCACATGCATTGGGTCCTGGTGAATTTACATTGCATTCCTGCGTAAGATATGAGTTTGTATTTGGCCAGTCCACCTACTGCCATTAATCGGCAATATGCAGCTTAATTGTACCATCTAATTTGAATGTGGTTTCAACTCTCCAAATGATCTTTTCCAAAAACGGCGCGCTCCAGAACGGAAAATGCTTGAGAGGTCAACATTTTACCAGCTATCTTGAAGCACTGAACGGATGCGTAAGGCAAAAGCCTACAGCCTCTTTTTAGTTACGTCTGGTTGAGCGATTCTAACCATGAGAGCGTGAGGTAATGATAAATTTCTACTATGAGGCGGCTAAAAAAGGCGGAGATATAAAACAATAACTTTTTCGGCCGACCGTAGATATAGAGTGATTCTGTTTCGCGACAGTCCTTTTCAATAATCGTGCAAAGCGTGCTGAAGAACATACGAAGTTCCCAAGGAGGCACTTGTGAAAATGTTGAAATAAACTCTTCTTTCTGTACATGTGATCGTAGCTCGACAGTAGACGCCACCTCAGAAACCACCATGGTGTTAGAGTACATCGTAGTTCAAAATAACGAGAAAAAAATTTTATGATCAGGATGCATTTCAGTGTGCGAGGGTTAACATGCATACTAAGCGAATTACCTGCAGAAGAATCGCAGTATGTGTATGATGATCTTCGTCTACTTATGATTGCACACTTGTGCTTATTTTACTGAGTACAACTATTAATTAAGTAACTTTTTAATGGCCATCTTCTTCGAATGCAGTAACATGTTTTTCGACATGCCAAGAATACATAATTACGATTCTGTGAGGGCCAAGGGACATACACAGGTATGGTATCCGCAGATACGTAAATCAGAAATTTTAGAAAATACGCCTATTTAACGAAGCCCGCGACGTTAGAGTAGCTTTACGTACGTATAAATACATTTCGTTGGCAGACACATGAGGCAGTACGCAGTAGCTTTCGTTAAAAAAAACATGGCTTAGTGTGCTTTTTCGCAGCCCTGCCCAGACGAATTAAAACATGCTTAAAACCTCATAGCTTCCTTTGTAAGTTAACTTAAGAATTAATATTATGTTGACATATAGGTATACCTAATGCAGATGTGCCAAAATTACGAAAGTAGCCATCTTGGCGACAGTCGAGGTTACGAATTGCTGCTTGCTTCCATTTACTAACTGGAAAGACACAGAAATACTCTAAATTTAAATCTGCGTATAAACGCACTCTAATCTGCGGTAAAAAAAAAGTTTGACAATTTTACCAAAAGCAATGAATGTAGTAATCCTTTGATTTGCTTGGTCCTTCCAGACAGCTCGCATTGAGTTTCCTGCCCTGGCAGGTTCCTGAGTCAATACCAACAGGAATACTTAGGCCTGTCGTAAAAAGGGCTTGTCGTTTGTTTCCTTGTTTCAGGCCATAGCCAATGGTTACATTGTGAAGAGCCTCAAGTCACGCTAACAGAATAAATCAAACGAGATATTCGAGTAAATGTGAGGCAAGGCCTAACTGCATTAATTCGGTGTTGTGTAGAATAATTGATGCCTTTTTGGGAGAAGACCTTTGACATATCTTGTGTTAGACTTTCATTTCCATTTGTGCAAGATGCAACTCATAGTTACTTACTCAATAATTACTTTCCGCGCAGCATGGAATTTCCAGTGTTCTGACAGTCATAAAACATCAATTCTTTGTTTCGCTCAAGCCACCGAGCTTTAGGGTGCGATATATGATCGAAAGCGTGCTTTAAGCTAAATGGAGACAGCATGCGATCAAAACCAAACACAACTTAACTCCTTCGTCATTTTCTCTCATAACTTTGCTAAATTCTTAGAGCAGGAAGTATCACTCTATATTTATGTGGTATGTAAATAATCTTCGCAATACGTATCCCTATATAGCTTTCTTAAATAAATCTTCTTCAACCCAGCATCCTTTCAATATTAATAACATAATATTGAACCAAATCTTTTTGACAAGGAACACATCTTAGTAATTAATAAAAATAATCGTAATAACATGATAATATAAAGTACTTCTCATATACTTTTTATTTCACTTTCCTAGTGTTACCAGCTTCAGTTCAGTCTGGGGCAACTTAAGGAACGGTAGTTTTATTCTATTAGATTCATCGGACAGCCTCGATAGGCGTGATATCCATTCATATTGCCGCCACAATGCTCTATATCAGAAAGTTTGCGACTACGTTTTTTTAAAATTAACCTGCTATCCGAATCGGCGCTACAGCCCTTCAGATATGATCTCTTTCAATTCAAAGCTAAAATTCTTCCAGAGTTTTAACTTTGAATTACAATATCTGACGTATTTGTATCGTTGAAGAAAGATTTTTCATCAAGATATTTTCATCATTGGGCCTGCTTGTTACGTCTTGTAATATGATTTTTTTTGGCGTCGACAATCTCGTTAAAAAGCGCTTTTCTAAAACCGATGGCCTATCTTTCAAAGCCCGATTCATATTACTAATTCCAGAAGTATAAATGATTTATCTGATTCATGTCATGCATACATTTGAGTTATGACATAGGAATGCAGTTAAACACAAATTTATGTGTCAAGTTATAGCATATTTAAGATCTTGACATAACAAGTGCATTTATGAGATATGCGACTGTTAAAAATATTAATTTTAGTAAAAAAAGAAACTCTTTGTCTATAACAGCTGCCTTTTAGTCGTAATACTATATCATATTTTACCACTTGTTTCTGCTCATCCCACCTACTTTAGCGGGCATACTTCGTCGTAGCTATCGAAGCGATTCTACCATAATAGTTCACCGTCTGACCGACTTGGAAATCGTAGATAGCGCAATGCCTACAGAAGAACATTATTGCGACATTTTCTCAGCGTGCAGCTCAGGTTAGTACACATTATGCATATATACTATGCATAAAGTGGTTAGAGAAGAAAATTTCAGTAACAACTTAAATACCTGCGAAGTTATTGTCCATTATCCAGTCCACTTTCTTTGAGACACTTCGAACGTCATCGAATGTTACCCAGTCCTCATCGTGATAGGCATACGGTACTTGAGATTCATTGTGGAACACGCTTGTCCATTCGTTCTGTAATATTAGCTTACACACCTGGATAAACGAACACATAACAAAAAAGACAATTTTTATCGATAATCATACTGAACACAAGCTTCTTATCAGGTTTTGGCTTCAGTGGTCTTAGAAACGAGAAAATTAATGATCTAGAGGATGCAGGTGACCAAGCGCCATAGGTTTTAAACCAGGTTACATACAATACATATAAACCTGTGTATATGTGATAGTTGTGTCTCCACTAACTGGAGCCCCGACGTCGTGCATCGCAGGATTTATCAACTTGAACATCACAGAGTAAAATGGTATGCCGACAACTATTTTACTTCGAGGCATACCTAAAACAGGCAACAAAAAACGTTAACAGGCCAATAGTTGTTAACAAAGTTTAACGAATTTTAATTAATTTTAATTAAAATAATTAGCGAAGATAGTGGAGCTAAATGTGTTTCCTATAATAGAGTACTGGCAAGAGATTGTTGTCTCATATTTTTTACCAACTGACATCAAAAAGTGAATTGGTCTAGATATAAAATAGTTCAGTTTCAATATGACTTCATACTTATTTGAACGGTTAAGCCTGTACAATCTAACCTATGTATAAAGATTAGCAAATCAGATTATTTAGTAGAATATCATTAAATAAGTAAATGAGTGCTTCTAGATGCGCTAGTTTTTTTATAGTCCAAAAAACACAATATTTTAGCTACATCTAAAATTTTAAAATAATGTGGGTTAGGGTAGCATGAGAGAGCATTGTCTAACTACACTGGCAAAAGTCCAAGAACGTAATGCGAGTTGTCATCTCGAAGCTTTTATAAATAAATCGACAATAGGTTTTTAACAACGCACCTTTTCTAACCCACAGGTTGCTCGCGTACTCCAAATTGAGGAATCTGAGAAAAGAAACTTGTCCCTTGTGACTAAAAAGAGGACTGTTGAATTCGGCAATGGGAAAAATGGGATTGTAACGGGAAAAGTCGTATCCCATCAATAAGCAGTAGTCCAAATACCTGACGAAAACAGTCCGAAGAAAAAGCATGATTATATCATTTACGTGCAAGGGTAGTATTTAAATTATTGGCCTTTTGATTACTTAAAGTAACTAAATATTTAAGCGGGCACTAAAAGTACTAGGTTTCTGACTAGTGTAAAAAATTCACACTTTTGCCATGATTTATGCATAATCTTGTCTTTTCTCAAAACTCGTACAAATATGTGAAAGTAAATAAGTTTGAGCGCGAGAAGATTTTATTGGAAATACCGCATTTTGCTGCTATATATATATATATATATATATATATATATATATATATATATATATATATATACATATATTGTATTAATGGTATTTCGGTATAAAAATTGCGTTCTCTAGTGTGTTTCATCTCTAACTGACCGGCTTCGATGGTAAGCGGCGCCGTGATGAGTACTAAACTGCTTTCTCTAAGACATTGCGCTACGTAGCCAATGCAGACTTATTGTGGCCAACGAATAGAAAGAGATAAAAAATGTTTGCAAAATGTTCATGGTTTGGACTCAACAAGACGAGACCCTAAATGATAATGCTTAAATTAAAGCAGTCACAGGAAAAACTAGAAGCATACGGATGACTGTGGTACCTAGTCAAAGGTGGAACTGAGATAAGGTTTTTCTAAATTGGTAATAGTCCTAGTAGCATCCTTACATTTCAAAAGTAACCCAGTGTCCGTGTTCTCAAACGTAACTATACACAAGGTCATTTATCTTACCTTTCAACCAATAAGATAACATAATTGAAAAGGCTATGCAAGCAGAAAGAGTAAGCCAAGAAAGTTTGCGATCTTAACGAACAATTTTGCTATTATGGCAATACATAATATGGCTACTAAATCGTTCTTATGTATGTAACTTGCCATGAATTTGCATAATAATTGCGTTAGTTATCAGTGAGAAACCTTCTCTGTTAAATGTCCCCCATAGCAATGTATACGTAGTGTAGCGTGTAGACGTTCTAGCTTTAGGAGCCAAAAGAGCTCTGACAACTTTTTTGTTGTGATAGAAACGCCAATTTTCTGAATTCATTATGAGATGAGATGACGGTGCGCGATCGGCCACAAAGTAGTCCATCTAGATTTTTGATGAGGCTTTGTATTGAATTATATATATTAAATATAATCTACGTGACACAAGCTCATACCGTATGTTATTAGCCGGTACAGTTCACTTCCATAAATGGACTTCGTCGTAGTTCGGGTTTACTCTGATACCAGTTCTGTTTGCCGTTGACATTGACGTGGTTTTTTGATTGAATGAGAGAGTTCATGTCTCTCCCCAAGCCTTCGTAGCTGCTTAAGTGTTCTTTCTGTCCTTAACAATAAGTTCAGGTAGATATATAAATATATACGCAACCTGAAGATAGGTCAACCAAAAACTATGTCCATTTATATATATATATATATATATATATATATATATATATATATATATATATATCTGTTTTCGATCATATTAGAGAAACTTCGTAAGGTGCTTTCTGATATGCGTGATCCATTCAAATTTGCACTTTTTTGTACCTGCATTACTTACTTGGCCATATTAGGCACATCATAACTGACTTCGACGATACTAAAGGGTGCTGCAACAGCCGCGGTGAGCAGGATATGCTTTCCCGTTTTGGCTATGCTTCTGTTAAAGGTACCCTGTAACTTTGACAGAAGTTTGATGAAGTTTGCACGATCCATCCAAGACAACCCGGACAATACAGGAAACTCCCAATCGATATCAAGGCCATCAAAGCCGTTATGTTCGATAACTCGCTGCGCTGACTGAGCAAACCTGTGCACACATAAAAGTCATCGGAGTCAATATAGCGTGTAGCTTGATTTTTTCGTTACTCAGGGTAAGGTTGAAAACTATTATTTTTGTAATGATAATAATATTACCGGTCACGATTATTTAGTAAAATCTATTCGAATGGTTTGTCGAATTATTTTTCTATGAAGGTTGCCAGAATGGGGAACGGTGGGGCCTTTAGAGTCGGACGCTATGTCGCACACCCTTTTTGTTCACAAATTCATGGAATCTTTTAAACATATATGGATATTATATGTGGCACAACTAAGATTCTTTTTTTTACCAATTAAATTCTAAAAAGGGAATAAAAGAAATTATTCGGGCAACTATGTTTTGGCTGTGTATGATCGAATCTTGTTGATTGCTATCTGACTGTCAAACTGAGAGATCTAATATGCCTTTAACTAGAATCCAGCGTAGTACTATGACAAGCCATATATATGTATATTCTATGTATCTCTATTTACCGTTGCTATAAAGGGTGTATTATAATTTACGAGATCAATATTTATCAACAGAAAACTTAGCCAAAAAAGTGGACAATTCCTCAAGTTGTGTCAAAATGTGGATTATGACAAATAATGATCATCTGAAGCTTGTTTCGGCATGTCGCGAGCCCCATAAACGTCCAAATAATACCGACATGAATTTAAGTTCAGACACTCCTAGGCCACCACGAAGTACTTCATTTATTAACTTTCGTTGCCTACTTAGAATCCAATAGAGGAATGTATGTACGTATAAGTACATACATTTATGTATTGGGCTGCCAAAAAGGGATTAACCGTTTTGGAACCGAAATTGAAGCAAATCTCCTTTATACTTTAAAATAATATCACTAAGTTAAATGTGCGTCGTTTTTATCGATGACATTTTGCCATTTCTCTGGTAATCCTTTAATACCATTGCTGCAGAACTTTGTGACTTCTGGACAAAAACTGTGAAAGGTGATTTTTGTCAGGATGGAGGACGACGCCCTTTCTGTGCACTAATTCCGATCGATTCCTTCGATGGCTTGTTGTTAGTTATTAACAATAGAAATTCGAATCGATCGCTCTGCCAGGCGGCAGCAACGCTTATGCATTATTCCTTTCCAATCGCACCAAACTCATGGCGTCACCTTCTCCGGTGTAATTCTTGCTTTGCTACAGATTGTAGAGCACACTTTTTTATTTGCTTATTATTGTCGTATATGATTGGCTTTTTATTACCCGTAATCAATATCTTTAGAAATAACTGAATATCGTTGCATCCTGGTATGCGTGGTCCATTCAAATTTGCGCTTTTGTGCGTTTTATACTTGCATTACTTACTTGGCCGTATTAGACACATCATAACTGGGTTCAACGATACTATCTCGTAGATGGAAATATAATGGGGCACGTTATTTGCGTCGATTTGTGTGGCACTTCAACATCAAGCTCTTTTTGTAGCCCGCTTTCTTAAGGTAGCGTAACACTGTTTGGTGGTAACTGTTTATTGACGTTACTATGGTTACTCAAGTGTTGGTTTTATTGAACTTTTGAAATTATTTTATCTAGCATATCCTAGCTTCCGTATCAAAATTTTTAGGATGAAAGAGCTTAAACAGCACAATTTGTATGGGCCTGGCCAACATCTGTGCATTTTTTGTAGTAAAACTGAAGAATCTCTATATTCTTCAGTTCATATAATTTTCGCGAAAATTTAACTCATCATCGAGACGCTCTATCTCAAACCTGAATAAAAGCATTCCAACAATTTTAGCACATTTGCTATTGCCGAATTTCATTAATGAATGACGTCAGAAATGACATTAAAACCAATTCGCAATATTATTCGTGACTAAAGTCACCTGATTAAACAATCGGTTGATGATATATATCATGTCGGGATCACGGATAATTACGATAGTCACGTTAGGTTTAGGTTAACTTCAATAACGAACATAATATTGGAACCTCTGGATGTGATAGTATAATTTCATACAAAGTTATTATTAGGAAAGCTTTATAAGCATTGATGTAGACAAATTATGATCTTGTCAAGAATCATTTGCCAAAACCAAAAAATCACAGCTTCCCTTTGAAATAAAGAAAATAAACTGCATTGACCAACAGTATAACTAGTCTCATTCATAATTAAAGAAAATTAATAAATCTTTATTTGCCCTTTCTGTCCACACGATAGCGAAGTGTCTATAGAATATACCGGTAGAAGTTATTTTTTCCCGTGTCGAAAGTGATTTTTGTCTGCTTTATCAACTTAATACTTGACTCATCTAGCCCCATCATCAAGACTACAACGAAGCGGTTCGGTTCATTAAATGTCAACGTTTATGTTCGGCTGTACCTGTTAAGGGTGTCATCTACGGCTGCTGTTTCGCTAAAGTTCTTGGGGGTTGCCCCTATAGACAGTAAAACGTGTAGGTCAACAAAGCGTTTTTTTAGATCAACGACTCGGCGCCAGACGGAGCGCGTGGCGTTAGCATCCTTGCCTGTAAGTTCAAAGATTCGGAAAGTGAAAACCCGATGCATATACTGTATAGCTAAATTATATAATATATATATATATGCAGCTACAGAAACCATCTAGCTATGGTGTCCACTATAGATTAATTTATGGGTTGCTCAATATATATA